>NC_134457.1:121183317-121532484 GCF_047948215.1 Lycorma delicatula | reverse complement strand
TTACTTACTACAATTAATTCAAATGCGGGATACTGAAGAACTCAACCGCTTACACGAACATCTCAAGCTAAGGTTGTCCACAATTAACTCTTAATTTTAAACTTTCACTTGAAAATAATGTTCTTACAAATACACAATTAGATATACATACTAGTATTCACGACTTGTTTTCCAGTCAGATATCCAACGTATACAATCCGGTCGTGAATCTGGATGGAGAGGATGTAGTAAAATTCGTCTTGTGCTATTTGAGATATGGCTGAAAGAGAAACGGATTGTTTTAGAAAGTTTCAGCATTAATAATATAAAAATAATTCACGCAAACGGAGTTCTTTAGTACGAGAAATAATCCAAACTAAATTATAATTATAGTGTTGTCATAATTACCAGATAATATTTTTAGTAGGACTTTATATATCTCTATCAAATAACCTGCTGGTTGTTTAATAAGTTCCGGCGGTTATTTGTATACTGGCATTTCTCTCGTCGTACCCTCTGCGTTACCATCTTGTAGCATGGACTTGGAGTTTGTTCTTAAAGAATTCTGAACTCTGGTAAACGAATCACAAACCATTGTTAAAAATAGCATAATCACTCTGATGTGTAACAAGCACTACAATCCAGATTTACTAAGGAAATGAGGGGTGGAGTAGTTTTCTACTTCCTTCCACTAACCCGAGTATAATGTTGCAAATCAGCATGTAAAGCCCAACAAAATGTAGGTGATGTTCATCCCTACATATGTCATATTCATTCTGTTCACCGAAGTAACTGACTGTATAATGAATATTATTAAAAAATCAATTCTGCTTAATGTTCTTTTACCGCAGGCGCTTTTCATATCTCGTAGCCTTTATAAAAACTGGGATAACAGTGTAAAGCAACAAACTTATTTACCCCTATATGTTGAAATAATGCAATAAATACTTTAAAAATTATATAACAGCAACATTATTTTTCTTATCTCTTTGCATTTTAAAAGTGATTAGCCACGACAGGCATTTATTTATGAGGCTTATGATGAAATCACTGGACTGGAAAGTGAAACCTTGAGTCCATCCACAAGCCGCTCTTCCCAAAACCTAACAAAGGTTTACTGGCAAACCCGCCAAACTCCTATACCTACACCTATATCTACACTTACAAAACCAAAAATGAGAAGAAAATGCCAAGGATAAGAAAAGGGAAGGAATGATAAAATAACGATCTACTTTCACAAGAATCACAATACGACCGATGTCCACCCCAAGGAAACTTCAAGGTCCCATCGAGTCAGCAGTTTCATCAAGCCACAATCCATCGGTAGATCTAGCTAAAAAAAAAGGAACTGAGGAAAGTATACATTAAAAGACAAAAAAAGAACCACGAAAAATAAATATTACACTTCAGCACAAATTTCATATATATATATAATGAGTCTAGAGGAAAGGGAAATAAATTGGGAACTAATCCTAGATATTGAAATAAGGAAAGAACTCATACAAAACAAAAGCCCGAAAACGTTTTGTTACCGAATCACCGATAGCGAAAATTTTTGCTCGGATTTCGGTTCCCACGGTGAAATGAGGTCTTACTGAATTTTTAAGGCGTTATATAAGGAGTAAACTTGATGGTTTTTTTTAAGTTTCTGACCCGAAAAATCGTATAAAACAGGTCCCACAACTAGATCCACAACAGGTCCCGTAGTTTTCATGATGTCCAACGTAATGTACACAACTTCGGTGACGAAAAAAATTTTTTTTTTAGGTTTGAAGTAAAATAATTTTGTTAAATGACTAATAAATGCGTGAATTTTATTATCCAACTTGCAGAGAACTTATATCTGAGAAAATTTATGTAATAAAGTCTACGAAAAACAAAAAAATAATCAACCTTTATTATTTAACACAAAAAGAACAAAAGTTAACAGAAAATGTTATGAACTTGGAAAAATTAAAAACAGCTGTTTTTCGTATAATAAATTCAGACATTTGAAAATTAAAATACTTTTAATTTACTAATAAAAAGTACCTCCTCTATGAATCATGAGACCTTGCCGTTGGTGAGGGGGCTTGAGTGCTCAGGGATACAGAGTAGCTGGACCGAAGGTGCAACCATATCGGAGAAGTATCTGTTGAGAGCCAGACTAAGGAATGATTCCTGAAAGAGGGCAGCAGCTCTTTCAGTAGTTGTTAGGGGCGTGAGTCAGGACGACTTAAACGGCCGTATCAACATCACTCAGTCCTCTGAGTACTGCGCAGCTGAAAGCAATGGAAAACTACAGCTGCTTTTTTTTTCCAAGAAAATGTGGCTCTGCATTTTCACATAACAATAATGGAGGCGCCTTCCTTGGTAAAATATTCCGGAGGTAAAATAGTCCCCCTTTCGGATCTCCGGGTGGGGACTACTAAGGAAGGGGTCACCAGAAAATTAAAAAATAACATTCTACGAGTCGGAGCGTGGAATGTTAGAAGCTTAAAAAAGGTTGGTAGGCTAGAAAATTTAAAAAGGGAAATGGATAGGGTGAATGTGGATATAGTAGGAATTAGTGAGGTTCGGTGGGAAGAGGAAGGCGACTTTTGGTCAGGTGATTTTAGAGTAATTAACTCAGCGTCAAATAATGGGCAGGCAGGAGTAGGTTTCGTGATGAACAAGAAAATAGGGAGGAGAGTGGAGTATTTCAAAACGCATAGCGATAGAATCATTGTAATAAGGATAAAATCAAAACCTAAACCGACAACGATTGTTAACGTTTATATGCCTACAAGCGCCCATGATGATGATGAGGTAGAGTGTGTATACGAAGAGATTGATGAAGCAATTAAACACGTAAAAGGAGATGAAAATTTAATAATAGTTGGAGATTGGAATGCAAGCATTGGAAAAGGCAAGGAAGGAAATATAGTGGGTGAATACGGGCTGGGCAAAAGGAATGAAAGAGGGGACCGACTTATAGAGTTTTGCACGAAGTATAATTTAGTAATTGCCAACACCCAATTTAAAAATCATAATAGAAGAATATACGCTTGGAAAAAGCCAGGCGATACTGCAAGGTATCAGATAGATTATATCATGGTTAAGCAAAGATTTAGAAATCAACTCGTTGACTGCAAAACTTACCCTGGAGCAGACATTGATAGCGACCATAATTTGGTGATAATGAAATGTAGATTGGGGTTTAAAAACCTGAAGAAAAGGTGTCAGATGAATCGGTGGAATTTAGAGAAGCTTGAGGAAGAGGAGGTAAAGAAGATTTTTGAGGAGGACATCGCAAGAGGTCTGAGTAAAAAAGATAAGGTAGAAAATGTAGAAGAAGAATGGGAGAATGTTAAAATATAAGAATGCTAGTGATGAAGAAAGTAAAAGGAACTATCGGCAATTAAGAAATGCTATAAACAGGAAGTGCAAACTAGTGAAAGAAGAGTGGATTAAAGAAAAGTGTTCAGAAGTGGAAAGAGAAATGAACATTGATAAAATAGACGGAGCATACAGGAAAGTTAAGGAAAATTTTGGGGTACATAAATTAAATTGTAATAATGTATTAAACAAAGATGGTACACCAATATATAATACGAAAGGTAAAGTCGATAGATGGGTGGAATATATTGAAGAGTTATACGGAGGAAATGAATTAGAAAATGGTGTTATAGAGGAAGAAGAGGAAGTTGAGGAGGATGAAATGGGAGAAACAATACTGAGATCTGAATTTAAGAGAGCATTAAAAGATTTAAATGGCAGAAAGGCTCCTGGAATAGACGGAATACCTGTAGAATTACTGCGCAGTGCAGGTGAGGAAGCGATTGATAGATTATACAAACTGGTGTGTAATATTTATGAAAATGGGGAATTTCCATCAGACTTCAAAAAAAGTGTTATAGTTATGATACCAAAGAAAGCAGGGGCAGATAAATGTGAAGAATACAGAACAATTAGTTTAACTAGTCATGCATCAAAAATCTTAACTAGAATTTTATACAGAAGAATTGAGAGGAGAGTGGAAGAAGTGTTAGGAGAAGACCAATTTGGTTTCAGGAAAAGTATAGGGACAAGGGAAGCAATTTTAGGCCTCAGATTAATAGTAGAAGGAAGATTAAAGAAAAACAAACCAACATACTTGGCGTTTATAGACCTAGAAAAGGCTTTCGATAACGTAGACTGGAATAAAATGTTCAGCATTTTAAAAAAATTAGGGTTCAAATACAGAGATAGAAGAACAATTGCTAACATGTACAGGAACCAAACAGCAACAATAACAATTGAAGAACATAAGAAAGAAGCCGTAATAAGAAAGGGAGTCCGACAAGGATGTTCCCTATCTCCGTTACTCTTTAATCTTTACATGGAACTAGCAGTTAATGATGTTAAAGAACAATTTAGATTCGGAGTAACAGTACAAGGTGAAAAGATAAAGATGCTACGATTTGCTGATGATATAGTAATTCTAGCCGAGAGTAAAAAAGATTTAGAAGAAACAATGAACGGCATAGATGAAGTCCTACGCAAAAACTATCGCATGAAAATAAACAAGAACAAAACAAAAGTAATGAAATGTAGTAGAAATAACAAAGATGGACCACTGAATGTGAAAATAGGAGGAGAAAAGATTATGGAGGTAGAAGAATTTTGTTATTTGGGAAGTAAAATTACTAAAGATGGACGAAGCAGGAGCGATATAAAATGCCGAATAGCACAAGCTAAACGAGCCTTCAGTAAGAAATATAATTTGTTTACATCAAAAATGAATTTAAATGTCAGGAAAAGATTTTTGAAAGTGTATGTTTGGAGTGTCGCTTTATATGGAAGTGAAACTTGGACAATCGGTGTATCTGAGTAGAAAAGATTAGAAGCTTTTGAAATGTGGTGCTATAGGAGAATGTTAAAAATCAGATGGGTGGATAAAGTGACAAATGAAGAGGTATTGCAGCAAATAGATGAAGAAAGAAGCATTTGGAAAAATATAGTTAAAAGAAGAGACAGACTTATAGGCCACATACTAAGGCATCCTGGAATAGTCGCTTTAATATTGGAAGGACAGGTAGAAGGGAAAAATTGTGTAGGCAGGCCACGTTTGGAGTATGTAAAACAAATTGTTGGGGATGTAGGATGTAGAGGGTATACAGAAATGAAACGACTAGCACTAGATAGGGAATCTTGGAGAGCTGCATCAAACCAGTCAAATGACTGAAGACAAAAAAATAAAAATAAAAAGTACTCACTGTGATTTATACTGTATTAATTTATAATAAAGGTCAAAAAGTTTTCTACTGATGCCGATGTACCTATAAGCTCGTTTCTAAATATAAACGAAAAACTTGAGCGCTGGGAAGTATATCATTCCTACGAAGATTATTAACAATTTTATAGAATAATTTAAGTTTTTAAACTACTCGTCCAGGATACCTTCTTTTTTTTTCTTTCTCTGCTTAGCCTCCAGAACCACCGTAAGGTATTACTTCAGAGGATGAATGAGGATATGTATGAATGTAAATGAAGTGTATCTTACACAGCCTCAGTTCGATCGTTCCTGAGATGTGTGGTTAATTGAAACCCAACACCGGTATCGACGATATAGCATTCAAATCCGAATAATACTATTTGGCTTTTTAATGAATTTAATCCATTATCCATAGCTCTCTTTCTCTTTTTCTGTTTAGCCTCCGGAACCGTAGTAAGGTATTACTTCGGAGGATATGTATGAATGTACTCACTGGGTTGGTCTAGTGGTGAACGCATCTTCCCAAATCAACTGATTTGGAAGTTAAGAGTTCCAGCGTTCAAGTCCTAGTAGAGTCAGTTATTTTTACACAGATTTGAGTACTAGATCGTGGATACTGGTCTTCTTTGGTGGTTGGGTTTCAATTAACCACACATTTCAGGAACAATCGACCTCAGACTGTACAAGATACACTTCATTTACATTCATACATATCATCCTCATTCGTACAGGATACCTATGTCGGTATTCATCCACCCCGGTTGGATTTTGTTTGGTTTTTTAATAAAAATAGTTGATTTTTTTTTTTAGTTTTTCGTTGATTTTATTACATCAATTTTCTCAAAATTAATTGTCTACTAGTTCTGATAACAAAATTTACGCATTTATTAGTCATTTAACAAAGTTACTGTACTTTAAAGAAAAAAAGGGTCTTTCGTCACCGAAGTTTTCTGTCTTACGTTAGATATCATGAAAAACAGGAGATATACAGTTCTGGGAGCTATTTTATTTTATTTTTCAGGTCAAAAGACATAAGAAACCCACAAGTTTACCTCTTATATAACGTCATAACAATTTCAGTAAAACATCATTTCACCTAGGTAAACTGAAATCCGGACGAAATTCTACGCTAGCCTTAACTCGATGCCACAGCATTTTCGGATATATTTTTGCATGAATATTTTTACTTATTTCAGGCTGTAGAATCAGTTCCCAGATTATTTCCCTTTCCACCTGAATCGTGCTGTATATATACAATATTATAAACAAAAATTTAATCAGTTTAATATTCCATATTACATAATTATTATGAATTTCAAAATACATAAGAAACATCAAAAACAGAAATAAAAAACAGTTTGGGTTTACTATAAAACTGTAAACGTCGAAAAAAATCATCCTTTAACAATAAAGAAAGGTATTCGACACGAGTAGCACACTACTCGATAAATAACATATATTTAGTAACGTTATTTGTTGAAGATTTAGAAAAACAATTTAAACATATTTTCTTTTTCATTCTACTATGAAAGAGGTAGAATTTCGGTTTCTACAGCAGCTGACGCTTGTAAAAAAATTAGGACATGAAATAAATAAAAAAAGAGACTGGAAAAAAATAAAAAATAAAGGAATGTAGAACTTAAAAACAGAAGAGGCAAAGGAAAGCGACACAGAGGGAAGAAAAAAGACACAGACAGTAGAAATAAAGCGAAAATGATAGCATAGGAAAAGGATAACACCGAAAAGAGAAAAGAAAGAAAATTCGTTGTTTAATTTTCTCAAGTCGGTAAAACTTTCTGCCCTACTTTTGCAAACGTTTCCATTGGTCATTCTAGGAAAACCAAAACAATTTTTCTTACTTGACAAACCGACTCGGGTCTTACAAAGTTATTTATGTACAACTACTCAATTACTTAAAACAACAAAATAACATACAGTTTCAATTGTACAATTCGTATACTAATCAGTAATAATTTAAGATTACTTACAAAATAAAGTTTCGGTGAAAAGTAAGAAATTATTAAAGTACAAGGAATTTTTTTTAAATCAATCAAATTCGTTTGAAATATTAAATTTACATAATCTTTAGTAAATTCTTTTTTACCATCGTATAATTGAATTAAGCGGCCTTTATTATAGTATATTTTTAGATTTCTTATTTATGGAGTACTACTGTAAATATGAGTAATATTTAATTTTGAAAAAAGATTGTTTGAACTACTTCATAGTTTACCATAGTACCTTACGATGCACGAGTACAAATCAATTGAGTAGTTAAAGGAAAAATGAGCAAAACTATTTAATATTTCGTATCTAAAAAATAAAAACTAATCACCAAAAAAAAAATAGTCTGAGGATTTCAAACACAAACAATATATTTATAGATGACGTACCTACAAACTGTTTTAAACAAATCGGTTAATTTATATTCTACATATAAATACAAAAAAACCGAATGGATGCTGCGTGATTTGCAATTTCAGGTAAAAGTGGTACGTAGGACATATTAATTAAATACGGGCAGGGGAGAGAGATCGAATACAAAACGCAGAGAGAGAGTAAGTTAGAAACGTTAACATAGTAGAGCGGAGGGATGAAAATGAGTAAAGTCTGCTGCGTGTGACAAAGTGGTCATGTCGAATCAAATGCCGACCATGGTAAACGTCAGCGGGGATGAGATATACACAGAAGAGAGGGTATGCAACAACATTAAATGCACGCATTAAACATTTTAATTCAAAACATTATACAGTAATCGTTATCTCGGTTAGATTCAGCTGTGTTCCAAGTTTTTGGTTACATAATTATTATAAACAAATAGACATTAGTCTGAAATTTGAAAAAAGTGATATTATAATACTGAACTAATTTATTTAACAGCCATTACATATTTTTTACATTCGGGCATCAACACGAAAAAAATAAAATAAAAATACAACACATTCTGTATCTACACATATAATCCGACAGCGATGAAACTTTAGGGAATGGTTGGACGCATGCCAGGGAAGGTTTCTGAATTAGTTTGGACCCGCTAGGTGGCGCTGGCGTCGAGATATTTCGAAAAATTGTATTTATAGTTCGATTTGCCTCATATTCAGAATACACGTTACTTACATGGAAAGAATTATCTCTGCAAAAAATGAACCCGCTAGATGACGCTGGGGTTGAGATATTTAGAAAAATTATATTTATGGATCGATTTGGTTCATATTCAGAATATGAATATTAGTTACGTGAAAAGAAATATTTTTGCAAAAACTATACCCGCTAGGTGGGGCCGGGGTCGAGATATTTACGAAACAAACGAACAAATATACAAACAGACTTTTTTATTCTATATATATATATAAAAGGCATGTTCGTATGTGTGTCCGCTAAAGACCAAAAAACTAATGGACCGATTTACGCGCGGGCAAAGGTAAAAGGGGAAAATGGAAAACGGGGAAAAGGTGGAAAGAGAAAAGGGGAAAACGGGAAAGGGTAAAAAGGAAACTGGGGGAGGGATGTGGGAGAAGGGTGAAAGGTAAAATTTGTGAAGTTCAGTTTTTTAATTTTTTTATCAAATTTTCAATTGTGTTCATCTAAACACACACACACTCCCCCTCTCTCTCTCCCTCTATATATATATATATAGCAATAGCGAAACATTGCCGGGTCTGCTAGTATAAAAAAAATTCCTAAAGAAGGAAAAGTATATATTTTATAAATACTTTCACTTTTATGTTCACCTTCCTGCAGAAAATTATTAAATCACATAGGATGAACGACTACAAAAGTCTAACATAATTGCCGTTATAAAGTTTTAGCATAAATATTTCAACCGTTACATACCACAATCTCACATGTACCCCCATTACAAAGCAAATTTAACTAAGATGTAAGCCATAGTATAAAATTATGAGTAGCGATGATGGTGACAACTGGAACTGAAAATCCGTATTTACAATACCAACTTCCTCTTAGTTTCTTTTTAAAACCCCTCCTACAACTTCCATCATTCCTAAACAATGGAAAAATTCTGAATATCAGCGACTCAAAAATCACTGGACCAATTTCTGTATAATAGTAACACGAATTTAAAGAAACCAACCCGATCTCGAATACGGTCGGACGACCAGATAAAACTGTAAATGGAAAAAAATAAAACACGGTTTCGAATATGGAACATTAAATTAACGATAAAGAAGTCTAACACTAGAGGATAGGAGAAAAAAGAGACCGGAAGGATTACATAATTGCATCAAGAAAGCGAATGACCGTGATTGAGATTAGAATTTGATTGAAAATGGAGCTGGAAAATAATGATCGAAGACGGTTCCCGATGCTGTAGCGGTAAAAGGGATAGGGAAAAAAATAAATTGTACCGTGAGTGTCGGGAACAGAGATCTAACGCTCAATTGCATATATCTTAGCGAAAAAGCTAACAGTTGCTGTTTTTAAAATTCTAGATATTTTCGAGGGATAAATGGAAATGGAATAACAAATCTATCCAAAGAAGCTGAAATATAAAAGAACTTGAGAGCAGCAGAGAGATCAATTTAGACAGGGAAATTAAACTGGACTACCTCCTACAATTCTGATTAACAACCAGTAAGAATAAGGTCATTTGAATTTTCTTCTATGTAGGCCTAATTGAAATTTTATAACCTGCTATTAAAAAAATTCAAACGCAATCACGAAAGCAAAGATACACTCAACTGTATTTTCACAAAGTATAATTCCAGGTTATTATAAATTGAAGTACTTACTTATAGTTCAAATACACATTAAAATAATACAGTCTACCACAGTATTAGTCTACTATTTCAAGATACATGAACAAAATGCCTAAATACATAACTCATATTAGGTATAAAAAAAGTAGTATCCATAAATAAAAACACACACAGGTATAAAACCTTAATAGCAGCTCTTCATTGCTATTAAAGTCGTGATAAATTTAGTAACGACTATTTCCAAGCAAAAGATTTATTAACAAGATTATTATAAATAGAGCATGTTATTACATAATATAGCTGATTTATATTTATGCTGTTAATGTTTAATAAAACATTGCATTAATAATAAAAATAGGGCGAATACAGTATTGCCTTAAAATAAAATAATGAGGTACAGAATTTTCCGTGCCTATTAAACGAAATATAAAACAGCACTTTTATAATGGGTAGTCACCTAAAGGTGACTACGTAACAATTGCAGCGGTAGCACGGCCTGTAGCAGCGGTATCATATCAGCAGCAAATAGTATCCAATACACTCGTATTTACACAACGTAGTACGCAGTAATACGTACATAACTGTGCAACGTTATCGGCCACAGTAGGACAATCATTTTCCATTTCCCGACCGCTATTAAACTACACATTGTAGGCACTGTATTCTCCCAGTAGGGAAATACTGTAACACTCACGCTGCGATTGTACATTATACGGAGCGCAACATTCATAATGTATCAACACGTTCTAGTTCCAGCTGATACATGCAAACAATTCACGACGCAAACACGGTTTAAAGCAATAACGACACACAAAATAGAAAATCATTATCTTAAAACAAATCTCTAGCGATATCTGATAACCTACTTTAGGGACGATATAATCAATACGTATTCAATTATTATTTAAAAATATAATTAAGCTAAACTTGAAAAAATTAATTAATTAACGACGTAAAAATTAGTCGCCAGACTCACAAAATTTATAAAATATTTCATACTTTTTGAGAGGGGATGAGTATAAATAAACAGTAATATAGTGATTTACATGTTTAATAAACGTTTAAATTTTCATGTACGAATAGTATTGTAAAAGCTAATTTATTCCTTAATAACTCGAAATTAGTTACGATATTTTTACGGTTAAAATTTACTGCGTATTTTTACTGTGTAAAAGGTATATTTTACCTTTTTACACTTTAATATTCATGAATTCTAATAGTTAAAAACCAATTTTAAAATTAACCTGAAATTTAAAAAAAAATAATTATATGATCATTGCATTTACTTTTACAATTTCACATCAAACACGGTTTAAAGCAATAACGACACACAAAATAGAAAATCATTATCTTAAAACAAATCTCTAGCGATATCTGATAACCTACTTTAGGGACGATATAATCAATACGTATTCAATTATTATTTAAAAATATAATTAAGCTAAACTTGAAAAAATTAATTAATTAACGACGTAAAAATTAGTCGCCAGACTCACAAAATTTATAAAATATTTCATACTTTTTGAGAGGGGATGAGTATAAATAAACAGTAATATAGTGATTTACATGTTTAATAAACGTTTAAATTTTCATGTACGAATAGTATTGTAAAAGCTAATTTATTCCTTAATAACTCGAAATTAGTTACGATATTTTTACGGTTAAAATTTACTGCGTATTTTTACTGTGTAAAAGGTATATTTTACTTTTTTACACTTTAATATTCATGAATTCTAATAGTTAAAAACCAATTTTAAAATTAACCTGAAATTTAAAAAAAAATAATTATATGATCATTGCATTTACTTTTACAATTTCACATCCCCAATCATCGCATTTCCTAGTTCTTTTTTTTTTTCAGGGCGAAAAACACTTTCGTGTTATAATCACCCGGGGTTTTGTTCTACAAAAACTGGACTGTTCAAAATTAATTAAAAAACTAAAAACACCGACACGCAAAAATACATCTTTAAAGTAAAAAGTCTGTTACGCATGTTAAAAACAAAATAAAAACACGAAGATATATCACATGATAAACCTCGAATAAAAAAGAAATTTAAAAAAATCGTAATTGTAAATGGTATGAATATTAAGAGCACACTACAGTAATTTATGTATTTTGAATATAAACGGACGGCTCTAAAAAATGGTAAAAGAGAGAATAACACTTCACTATTCCCAAGAACTGTTTGCATATTAGCCCCTATTTTAAACTTGCGACGCAATCCTTATACATTCCATAACGATGTGGTGCACTGTCAGTCGGCAGTCGCAGCGAGCTTCTGTTTGAGTCATCAGATATCCATGAGTGAGCATAGTGTGCCCTATTCGCAAACGGCGGATAATAACCTCCTCTCGACAGTTATTTCTGCATGAGGAGCAGAAATCAGCTATCCCTAGTTGTGTTTAATTTGTACAGCTGTGGACAACAGCCCACCGGGCTGGTGTAGTGGTTACCTCGTCATCGCAAATCAGCTGATATCGAAGTCGAGAGTTCTAAGGTTCAAATTCTAGTGAAGGCAGTTACTATAATTCGGATTTGAATACTATATCGTGGATACCGGTGTTCTTTGGTAGTTGGGTTTCAATTAACCACACATCTCAGGAATGGTTGACCTGAGACTGTAAAAGATTACACTTCATTTACATTCATACATATCCTTTCTTTTTCCTGTTTAGCCTCCGGTAATTACCGTTCAGATAATACTTCGGATGAATGAGGATGATATGTATGAGTGTAAATGAAGTGTAGTCTTGTACAGTCACAGTTCGACTATTCCTGAGATGTGTGGTTAATTGAAACCCAGCCACCAAAGAACACCAGTATCCACGATCTAGTATTCAAATCTGTGTAAAAATAACTGACTCTACTAGGACTTGAACGCTGGAACTCTTGACTTCCAAATCAGTTGATTTGGGAAGACGCGTTCACCACTAGACCAACCCAGTGAGTACATTCATACATATCCTCCGAAGTAATACCTTACTGCGGTTCCGGAGGCTAAACAGAAAAAGAGAAAGAGAGTTATGGATAATGGATTAAATTCATTAAAAAGCCAAATTCGAAGAAAAAATAGTATTTTCCAGATAGTGCGGGCACACAAACACATTTTTTTCAAAATCCTTCCGTTAAATATCCCCAAACATTTACAAATAAAGAATCAGTTTTTTTTTAAAAGTACAATTTAGTTTTATCCGCACTAAAATAACAACAACAAAAAAATAATCATTTAACAGTCCAGAATGTAAAAACAAATTTAATTAAAAAAAAAAAAAAATACTCTTAAAAAAAAGACAAAATGAATCGACAATCATCAAACGCTTAAAATATTAAATAATAATACAGTGAATTCTAAAGCTAGCTCTCTATTTGTAAAAGGCCTTATTCACAAATAAAAAAATAAAAACAAAAAGAGAAACCCATTAATAATAAACAATAAACAAACTAAACTATATAGTAACAAAAGGTAAAACATGAATGAAGTGAGAAAATCAATTAAATAAAGTTATAAAAACCACGCAAGAATACAAATTAAAAATACCTAAAACAATCTCTGTTTAAAAACAAAGCATATTTTTTTTTAAGTACCTGGAATTAAAAAATCAAGCATAAATTTTCTCATAGTTAAAATAACTCAAATTAATAAAATGTAATTAAATAATTAACTATTTTTATTTTAAATTTTGTTTAAACCTTACATAAATTAAAATATAATATTCAGGAAACAATTCTTTCCTGTTATCAGTATATTATATATCACTTAGAAAAAATTATTTTTATTTTCATTTAAACGATGCAAAGTTAATAACGCATAAGTATCAGAGTAAACTTAATCCGTAAATCGTGAAAAGTATAAAATATTTTCTAATAAAATACAGAATTATTTTTAAACCTCGCCGAAGTTGTGCTTTTTTGTTATTGTAAACGCAAAAAAAAAAATACATATTAGATCAATTTTGAAAAAATTTAGAAGCAATGCCGTCGATTAGTATAACTCTCGCGTGCCATCATCATTCTGTGGGTGCCAACTGTTTGATTGTAGTACTGCTTATGACACTTACAAGTTATGTAGAGAAATAGAAAAAACAAAAAATATTTGTGTTCAGTATTAATTTTTTTAATATTTCAAGCATTTTACCTTTTAAAATTCAACTGATTTTTTTTTCAGGAAACTTCATTACCAGAAAATCTTACTTTGCTTTAAATCATTGAATTAAAAAAATAATAAAGTAATGCTTACACTAAACCAATTAAATTTTATCCCAATTCATATTACAACCAAAGATATTAAAAATTAGATATATTATGCGTTGTGCTATGTTTAATTTCATTTAGACATTAAACATTAAAATCTTCCTGGTAATAATACTTATTGTTTTAAAGGGCATGTTATTTTTAAAGGTTTAATTTACTAGTTTATGGGGATTTTTATCCACACTTCAATTTACTAAATTGTAAAAGTATTAAATCTTAAAATTTGAAAAATTACTAAAATGGGGGTCACAGTTATAAAAGGTTGTTCTAAATCATAATAACAATAATAATTAGAAGAAGAAATCGTATACTTTAAATCACCGTCGAGAAGATTGCTTTTTACGTACATAAATAATTTTTTTTTTAATATCATTAATCATACATCGAGTCTATCTTTAATTAGAAAATTAGCTTCCAACAAAACTCAATAATGTTCTACGAGTCGGGTCAAACGTATTGCTCAGATTGACAAAGATAGGGTGTAGCTGTGAATGTTCGTTTACTGGTAATCAGTGTTAACTAACACAGATCGACAATTCCGTTAATAGCACTGTTAATTGGAGACTAACATCGACAAATGGCACCAACTATTAGTTCAAAATCATTAAATACTCAATTGTTCTGGAATCGGATTCGAACAACGCCAGCTTTCGGTCACTTTAACAACAGTAAAAATGATTACAATAAAATACAGCAATAGCAACATTAATGACAATCATTTACGAATATGTTATAAAAACTAAAGAAGATAACGAAACGAAGAGAGGCCGAACATTTTTGATGTGTGTCAATAAATTTTTTATTTTTTAATTTTTCATTATTTACTTACTGTTTTATTTATATTTTTTCCACGCGTCTACCGATCACAGTTTAGTAATCAAAATGACCATTAAAGTCTAAAAACTTGAAAATTTATTTATGGTAGTTTTTGAGAGTAACATTTCCTTCCAATTTACTTCAATAACCGTTTAGCGTAGTTATTTATTTATTTTTTGCATTAAAGAAGATAAAGATGATAAAAAAATTATGATAAATAAAGAACACATCAAGGTAAATTAAATAAAGATTATATTGTTGCAGTACGGCAATCTTATCTTACATATTTCCAGAAAGAAAACTCACACTATAGGATAAAAATTAAAGTTATACTAATTAACCGAATAAAAATTTTATTTACAAAACAAAAAATTCTGAAAATCAACATATTAGAATAGTTTGTAAGTAGTATAACAACCAACCGTTACTTTTCCTATACTAAAAAAAAAAACTATGTAATTAGGATATGACAATAACCTTTAACGTCTTTCTATACAGATTCTTTGCAATCACAATAGAACGTTACGGATTAATACGAGAAATAAAAAGTATTTAAAACCTTTAATTTTGATGGCGAATAAAATGATTTTTTTTTTTATTTTTTATTTTGAGTAGTATAAAAATCGGGCCTTTTCTGTTTTCCCCACAATTTTTTTTTTTTTTTTTTACGCTACGTATTAGTAATTGCTGATTTTTATACTAATTGGTCATTTTTAAACACGTTTAAACATATCTGGTTACTTAGTACAACATTGTACAATATTACTAGACATTGGTGTCACTGCCTGTAATCAGTCTGCGTCTAATTATTGCGCTATGAAGATATTTCGTTTAGTTAGGGAAATTGATGCAAAAGCAGGCGTTGAAATGAAGGATCGCTAACCTTAACTAGCGAGCAAAGCGAGTGTAGGTTACGTTTGGTTAGATTATATTTATAATTTCTTTGCAAATACCTCCAAATACTCACAGATTTAAAAAAAAAAAAATTTTAAAAAGTAGTTATCGGAATCCGAAAAAGTACCAGTAATTTATGTCTGTAAAGCTTTAGTATTGCATTATTTGTCCTTTAGAGATAAAATACTAATATGTAACGTAAAAAAAAACCATTGCGGGGGAAAACAGAAAAGACCCTAAAAATCTTTCGTTACTCAAGTTTGATTTATTTTTAACATGTAAATAAAGAAAAAATTGCTGTCAGCAAACCTGATACGTTAAGTGCCACAGACGTAACGATTGCAGGCGATTTTTGGAGTGATTTATTACAAATCACTTCTGTAAACAAATCATTTCTTTAAGCATTCCATGCCAGACTTAAAATGAAGATTGAAGTGGTTCCCGTTGCCTTAATCACTAAGCCAAATAAACCGCTGCACATCAGCATGCCAGGTGTATAATGACAGTTTCATTTTGTTCGCTACAGAGAATGTCTGTATCGTAATCATTATTAGTCTCAAAAAAAAAAAAAAAAAAAAAAAAAATTAAATTTATAAAATATAAAATAAAACCTGATACAGCTGCAATCAGTTAAAGTATTTAAACTAAAAATCACCTAAAAATTTAGTTCATACAACTAAATTCTACCCGTATTGGTCACCAAACTCTATCGAGACTTAATATCTATCGAAAAATAAGATATAATGGAAAATCAAACCTAGCCAAAATAAAACTAATTTATCCATCTTTAAAACTTCTAAATAGATAAAAATTATCGTAAATTTACGTTTTTTAAACCATAATTTGAGATACCATAAATTAGAATACATTAAGGCAGAAGTAAATTTATCTTTAAAACCTTTTTACTAATTTAACAAATTATTACATACGCGTAACATTTGTTATATTTCATTTATTTTTTAATAAAAAAAAATAAGTATGTAATAAAATTATACAAAATAAGGCTATAATAATAATAATAATAATAATAATAATAATAATAATAATAATAATAATAATAATAATAATAATAATATATTATTTTCAACCCAATCATTGAGAAAAGTTTACATTTTTAATTTTTTCCAAATACCAGGAAAGTTCAGCAAAATCACTTTACCAGCTTTCTTTCTTATTTATTTATCTAATTTTAAAATATTACAACCTTCGGCATGGTCACACATATTTAAACGAGAAGGATGACACAGAAGATAAAAACTGAAAGAACAAACTAATCTGGAAGCCGGGATTATCAACGACTATACCAAGTGGCACTCCTATTTAACAATTCATTTTTTATCGGATGACGCCACTCCTTTCCGCCACAAATATTTTTCACTGTAAAAACTGATCGAAGAAAAATAGGATGATGACATAATATTATTACTTATTATTTTTATTATTATAAACGTGCTATCTGTAACACTATTACACTGTGTCTTTCTTGGACGAATGCAATCATCTGATACGGAAATAATGTTATCCGGAATAATTACACAGGTGGGAGAAACAGAATGACGGAGGAAGAGAGAGAAAATGAGGGGGACGCGTGATCTTATATAGAAAAATTTATCTGGAATGTGTAAATAAAGTTAACACTTTAACAAAGATGATATAAATAGTGGTTACATTATGTATTGAACAATCATATAAAATATTCAAGAATGAATCATTATGAATCACAACCACATATTCTTCCTTCGGTAATATTCACTAAGCTTCGAATAACAACGGAAAAAAAATATATATATATATACCTACAAACGGATAGTAGAGTAGATCAATATCAATGCTATGAAAAAAAAACATTTTAACCACAACCTACCCTAACATCAGCCATTTGTTTAATTTAAAAATAATTACCCACTCTAAGGTATACTATTTACACACCGTATACGAAACACTTTGGGATTTAATAAAGTAAATAATAAAATCTCCACTCTGGTTAACATATTTTCCTTTCATTACTAAGGAAATATCATACTTTTACAACTGGAAACATTTAATCAAAATCATTATAAAATGCCAACAAAGTATATGCAGCAAAGTTTATTCATTGACATTAAAGTACCGCGGTATTTGAAATAAGAATTTAAATCGAAAATTTATAACAGACTTAATAATAAAAAACTAAGTCTTTTCTCTCCCTTTCTGCTACGATTTTCTCTACGATTCATTTAATACACAAAATAACTTATAAAATTTACATCATAACGATTTCAATCGTTACAGAGGCCATCTTCAGTGACTGGTGCTGCTGTTTTCACCCTGATATCGGCTGATTTAATTGCTGATAATTATTTTTTTTACAGCAATTGCATTTAAAAAAAAACAAAAAAGGATCTTTCTGTAGTCTCCGCGACGTGCAATGGATTCAATTTACCGACTGTCCAATTTACAATCGCTCTCAGCAAAAATCACATCAAAATTCAAAATCGCTCTCAGAAAACCCGTTAGAAAGTAATTAAATCGTTGTAGAGGAAACGTACTGTATTTGTAAACATTTTATTTTATTTGTAAATAATCAAAATACAATCGTACTTAAACGAAAAAGAATATGCAATTTGCGGAAGCGGTCGAGTACTTCAATGAACTTTATATTCAAAGGTAAATTATTTCTGTTATAATTAGACGCTTAAGAGAACAGGTCGTTAATCAGGATACAGAATACTGTAATATTGTTCCGTACTATTTCATCGAATAAAAAGTATGTTCTTCCTCAACCCCCGTTTTTAAAGAACAAATATACGATAAAAATAACATAGTAGTACCTTGTCAAAACATAACGAAGCCGGTCGGACGCTCACATTAGCAACGATTCTTTCTTTAAATTATTATTTCATTAAAGTAACATTAAAATCGTATAGAATATACTCAAAAAAAATATTCTTAATAGCATCAAGTAATTTTATAATATTTCAGAAAAAAAATTTACTACACAATAATTTAAAAATTATTACAATAAGAGGGATAAAAAACTTTTTAAAGCGGTCTACCGTTGGGCAAGGAGAAAAGAAGCAAAAAAAAAAAAAAACTTTTACATGTGATCAAATGGAACCCTCGCCTATTGAAGCTTATAAGAAGCTAAGAGACATCTCTAGTGCAGTCTTAGGAGTTACCAGGTGATGTAGATTCTCTTCTCTTTGATGGATTAGCGCGATGGACAAGAGAAGCGAAGAAGGAAATTTTGAAGGCAAAGAGTATTTTCGTCATCCATCGCACACATTCGAGTATCTTTTCTTTTCTCCTCCCAGACACAGATCGGTAGAGTATCTAAAATAAGCCAAGTCGTCCGATATTTCTCCTACGTTTTATTTAACAGTACAGTCAATCATCTATATATATACACTTAAGTAACATTACAATTAAATATTGAAATATATTAATACATTTTAAATACATCTAAAGCGAAATATTCAAAATCTAATCGACATCCATAATAATAAATAAAAGTGAGAAAAATGTTTCATACTTTTTTCATGAAGGCTCGTTATCTATTTCGTCATCATAAAGGCTAAAGATATATAATAAACTTTGTAAAATGAGACGTTTAGAACCGGACTAAAATTTCGTTTTCACTTCGTATACACGACTAAATCTTGTACTGAATTTCATACTCCTTAAGACATTTTATCAGCCCTTTCGAAATATATCGTACGCCTTGTTTTTATGCATTTTAAATCCGACTTTTCACGTTTTCAACTATTTACCTTAAATAATTCACCACAAAATAAATAGTTACATAATAAATTTCTTCAGTGCTACCGTGACTCTGTGTACGATCGACTGCAATAGTAATCGTCACCTATCTATCAGCAAAAAATACATTTCGGTTGTTTACAAACATGGAGACGTCATTCACTGTCTTATAATACGCGAAATCACATCCACTGCCACAGTTCAACAACAATTTGGAGTAGAGGTTTAGAAGGTTCCACTTATATATAAATAGTGTTTGTCGTAAAGACATACTACTATATTGACAGTATCTATTGACTCTATAAGACAGACTCTTTGGTGAATGTCAGTACCGCGTGAAGAGACCGTAGATCATTTCAATCCGGGTCTAAATGCGTAAATTTCACAAATACGTAACACGTAGAAGATTTTAACTCGGTTAACAAGTATCCGAACATTAAGCAAATTCTTTGTAAGAATTTTAAATTAAACCCTAGACGCTTCAGCTTATGCAGGCTCTCGATATTGATAACAAAGACTGAATTTTCATTTTTGCATCAAATTTTAAAAGTGTACAATTAACGTTCTCGGAATCACACACATTTAGCGAAGAAGCAATTTTTCACGTGTGTGGATTGTGAATCAACACGATACGAATACGAGGAATTGAAAATCCCCGCGCGTTTACTGAACAGATGCGAGTCACCGAGGTAAACGTATTGTGTCTTTTATGTTGTGATTACATCACAAGGGCCTGTATTCTGCGCAGATTCTATAGTCACAAGGATTAACGTACAAGGGCATTCAAGTAAATTCACTGATATCATAACGTAATGAACACAGGGGATGATTACATTTTCAGAGAAGACCAACTATTGAAACGAAGAGCGACAAGTACCTCAGTAAAACGTATCACAACATCGGTTAGGATGAACGGATCCGAGGTATTAATGAAATATCTAAACCGATCCCCCATTTATTTTTTAGCTAATAAAGGATTCTTAAAAGATACTGTTTTTGTGCTCCTTTTCCCAGAACTTCGAAACCGTATCACCGGACTATAACATTGACCTATCGTACTTTATCACACGCGTAAGGGACGAATCAGTATCATCTAATTATCCGTCATATCTGCACAGGAGGACACATTAACATCTGCGAAGTACTCGGGTATTTTATATCGATTTAAAATTAATTATGATATCCCGGTTTAAAACAAAAATCATAATAATAATATAAATATGTTCCAAAGAAATTATGATATACTTTGTTACGTAACTAGAAAAGTCTCATGTCAAGCTTCTACAAAAAAAAAAAAAAATAAAGAAAGAAAAAATAAAAATCGAAATGACATTTTCAAAATAAAAAATAAGCTTTATTTTCAAAAGTTGGAGGTTTCTAGAATATTATGAGAAACAAGAATTCGGTTACAGTCGTCCTTTGAACGGGCATTGAGCGTCCTAATATACCTTAAACTACGAAAAACAGAAAGAAACGGACAAACTCAGAATATATATACAACAGAAAAACAAATTTAAATTTTAAAATAAATAGTTATTAATTAATTTTTTTTCTAAATCTTAAATAAAAAACGTAGTATTATTACTTATTAAATAAATGTTTCAGTTAACTCTGAATCAAATTAAAATTGGCCGAGTACGGATAAAGTTAAGAAAGGGAAGGTAATAACAAAATAAAATTTAATTTAATGCGGGTGCACAGATGTGTCGAACTGAGGGGAAGCGAAGTCAAATCGGAGAACTATAGGCACGAAAGCTAGTTGAAGTGTAACACAGAAGCGGCGAGGAGTAGTAACTGCAAAGAAAGAAAAAAAAGAAAGACAAAGCCAGACACGAACACACACATACACACACACAACGAGTACACGAACGACTTAACAGTAATGAGACTGTGTTATCGATCAGTATGGGTATAACAACCAGCTGTAGTGGCACTCACTTTCAGAGGCAAAACTCAATATATATATATATAATAACCCATAAATGATGTAGCCATACGTAAAATCTTAATACGAAAATTGGAAAAGCTACTTAAAATCTTAAAGGAACTGAAAGGTGAATTTTACAAGGTAAATAGTAAAAAATAAATTGCGCACTTCAAAAGCAAAGAATGCTCAAAATATTAAGCGTGCTTTAAATAAAAAGTGCAGAATGTGTACAAAGTAATTTTAAAAACGGAAAACAAGAATGTACATTCTATACACAAGAAAATAGTAATTAATAACTAATTTATTTATTTGTTACGCCGGTTTTAACACATCGATACAAAGTCGGCCATCTTCTTCTTAATGTCCATCGTGGGTCTAAAGCTTTCATTTGAGTTACAGTAGCTATAATAACAAACCAATCTAATAATGTAAGAACTACCATACTATAACTACAAAAAATTCAACGAAATAAAATACGCACGTTCTTAAATAAGAAATAGAATATCTATCTACCTTCTAATGGCATAAACACGACACATTCGTACAAGTACTATTACTTACACAGAACAATTATTTACACTATACTTACACAAAGTTATAAACAAAAGATACAATGTTCCAGATAATTATTCATATAAAGAAAATTCTACTTCCTTTAAAAATGCTTTAATTTAATTCTGTTATTAAAATTGTTTTAGTATTTATTGAAGTAGCTAGTAGGAAGTTCAACATAAAAAAAAAAAACGTTTCTCATATTTGAATGTACCCATAGAATTTTATAGCCACAAAAAATAATTAGAAAATAAAACTAACTTACAGGAAAAAAACTGTGGACCATATCGGTTCAACTGTGAACTCTAGAAAATTTCGTATTATACTCGCATCAGAAAGAATTAAGTAACAAACAAATATTAAAAAAAATTCCAAGCACAAACAACAGGTCTTAAAAATAAAATTTACCAACCGATATAAATCACCAATCTGTTTTTTCTTTTTTCGGTTAGTTATTGTTTTTAATGGTATTTTAATCAAACACCTTTAAAAGGCATCCAACTCAAATATTTAAGCAGATATTCATACGCTCCTACTTCGATGAGCGGCAACTCTAATTCTTTTTTTTTTTACAATTAAAGCACCACGACAAAATTTTATACCGCCCCAAGGTCCATGGGTAAAAAACGTAATTTGGATAAATGGATTTCCATTAATACAACACGTTACCAGTAATGTAGTACCGCTTCGTGTTGAAATTCAACAGTAAAGGAAATTATAAAAGTAATAAAATCATCATAAAAAGTATAAACACGTTACACTTCTTTGCAAGAAAAAATGAAACGTTTAATGAACTTTTGTTTAGTTTAGTTTAGTTTAATATTAAAATATCCGAAAAACCTTCAATTTATAAAATCTTTATACACTACTATAATTTCATATTATATTTGACGGTAACCAATTTTACTGACTGCTAGCCAGTACAATATATTATGTATAACGAGACAAGAACAGCCAAGAATTATAGAATCGCATACAATCACGGAAGTCATAGTTAGCAATCACTGAAATTGATCTCTGGAAGCTAAAATAAATCACACAAAACGTTTTCGATAATGGAAATCAAAAACAACTAAAATTACGAAGCCTACACCAAAATTCATGTGATTTATTCTTTAGCAGTTAATCGTTTAAAAATTGTTAGTAATTAAAATATTAATATAAAACAAATAGTAACATTTTTCTTCTTTGATAGTTTTACATATAATATTGTACTTCTTTATGTAATTAATTTACTTAATTTCTTAGGTACACTTTTTATTCAGAATCTACTAATGATGACTAACAAACGACCATTTTTTTTCCTGTTTAGCCTCCGGGAATCACCGTCAGGTATTACTTCAGAGGATGAATAAGGATGATATGTATAAGTGTAAGTGAATGTAGTCTTGTACAGTCTTACGTTGACCATTTCTGAGATGTGTGGTTAATTGAAACCTAACCGCCAAAGAACACCAGTATCCACGATCTAGTATTCAAATCCGTATAAAAGTAACTGTCTTTACTAGGATTTAAACGTTGGAACGCTTGACTTCGAAATTAGCTAATTTGCGAGGACGCGTTCACCACTAGACTAACCCGGGGGGTTAACAAACGACCATCTGATCCGGTTTATTAATACAACGCAAAATAACTCAATAATAAAATACCACAAAATCAAAAATAACTTTCAAAAGTTTTATTTAGGCTAATAAGAAAAAAAGATATGATTAATTAACGTAATAGGATAATGTATGAAAAAGGAATTACATTTATTCTAAAAATATACTGTTTCTTGTTTAGTTTCTAATATGAAAGGAATTGTACAATTTCACGTTTGTGGTAACAACCTATAAATTAAGTTTGATGGATGAAGTCAGCGGTGAAACAGAAAGTAGCACAACTTTGAAGATGAGATTGTAATACTCGTATGGCTTCTATAGACGATTACGATTACAATCTGACAGCTAATTTAACTTAAGTAAATAGAGAGTAAATCCTTCATTTTACCGGCAGATATTTCGCTAAATTAGACTCCCTACTTAAAGGTAAACTACATATACGCAAAAAGAAACACAGACGTGCAGGCAAGAACTTGGCCGCGTTTCAACAACGGGAATAATTTAACACTGCAAAAAAAATATTTAAAAAGACCCATTCAATAAAATTAAAAATCAAAATAATTGTAAAGAACCTCATTTAACAAAAAATAAAAACATGAATAAATATCCCCTCAAATAATAGTTACCATTACGCTTACCCAGCCCTTTAGGAGCAACTGTTTAAAAACTTTACAAAATTAGATTAAAAATGTATTCCATTTTCATAAAATAATGAATACTTTGACGTAAAATTACTACATAATCACTCGATTTAATTTATGAGAACCGCCACAGAAAGAGGTGATCATCATAAGGATATACCTTATTAAGGAGGAAATAAGGATATACCTTACTTCTTTTTCAATCTGTAGAACATCTGTACCGATCTCATACTTCCTTTCACTTTTTCCAAGGATATTCTTAACTTTTTTTTTAATCGTCTCTGTACTTAAAGGACACTTTTGGCATTCTTTTTAAACTTGTATACTTTTATTCTTTCCTTGTGCATGAACTTGATAATCGATTTTCAATTCTAATATCTTCATTTCATTTTAAGTCGAATAAAATAAAATTCAATAAAATAATGTAGTAATGTCCGTTACTTTGAATAGCTTAACTGTTACATATTTTACGAATTTCATATCCAAGACTTCTTCAAATAACAAAACCGTTTGAAATCTCATAAATCTATTTTATAAACTAATGTGTGGTTAAAAAATTACATTATTTCGTAATATTTATAACGAGATTTAAAAATATTTATCGTTTATCAGGCGTAATTATTATACTGGATCTTACAGATTAAATGCCTTTAATCTAGGTTTCATTTTTCCCTTGAAAATAGTGGTACATCGAAAATATAAAATAATATTGTAAATAGCTTTAAAAAGCCTTCTGCTGTAAGGCTAAAATAAGTCCAGTAAAAAGCGAAAAATTCAACACCATAGAACAATACTTAATAACTTTTTATTAATAAAAAATTTACAAATCGAAACTCATGTGAGCTATTATTATAAAAATGTATAAATTCATTTAAAAAATCTTTGAAACAAGTTCGGCCAAAAAAAAACTTAATTAAATTTAGAAAATACAAATTTAATAGATTTGGAAAATCAAAAAAAGTAATTTCATATGAAAATAAATAATGCTGAAATGTTTTTTGTTTTTTTTAAAAATAAAGTAAAAGAAAATTATGCGCGAAGAAGCAGAAATGTACTGGTGTAATTAAAATGATGGAACGTTCCATTAAGCGAATGAGAGGATTTTCTCCAATCTTTCCAATTTTTCCGAAAAATATATTTCTAACCAGTATCTTTATAAAAATAAAAGCTTAGATTTAGCATATATATTTTGTTTATTTTTTATTCACATAAAGTATCAGAGAATAATCAAGGACGTAAAAATCCGCTGCAATAATTTCCATATATATTTTAAATTAATAGCAAATGAGTATTATAATAATAGTAATACATTACATTACATTTTAATACTGCGATCTGTCAACTATAACTAACTAATCATATACAAGTAATGTTTGCGAAAATGTATACACTAATCGAGCAAGTTACACCGAAACTTAAACTTTCTACAAACATTATTTAATTTTCATTGTATAATTCTACAAATTATCAGACACGAGCTTATACAGTATTATTAAAATCTCTATTGTTAAAACAAAGAAACTTTATATTTCGAACACACAGACTGACTTCTATGACAAGTTATTAAAATCCCAAGCAAATGTAGTTTACTGGTGGTGATAAATTGCTTACTTGAATCAATAATAAAGATTAAAATCATATTTTCCCATCGTTTTAAATGGCGTTTCATTTACCAGACATCCCATCGTAAAAACTAATTTTACTACCAGCTTGAAAAAATGTTTTTTCATTTATTTTTAATTAGGAGTTAATATCAGACATTCGTACTCAAATGAAGGAGGTCAAGGAAAGTTGTAACAAGAAGGCAAATTGCTACAAGGAAGTTTTCTTGTTTCCGTAAGTAATATTACGATGTGGGCACGTCAACATAACACTTGATGTACATGACAGTGATTAACCACGATTAAGTTTTGTTTGATGGAGCTGAGAGTGAACGGATGTTATGCAAGTTTCTTAATTTTCGAATAGTCGGTTTAGGTGTTCACGACTGCGTTAGCTAATATATATTTTAACTTTGTCATAACGATCCGAATAACTATAATATAGGTACAGAAATATTACGTTAAATATTAGTTTTTATATGATGAAAAATTAACTGGAAAGGTTTAATAATAATGAAATAATTAACATTTTATAATATTGTAAAAAAACCGGTTTCTGCTCTGCACCAGCGACAATATTATCAATTTTTTTCATCAAATAGAAAAATAATAGATTTACCGTTGGTTAATAGAATTATGGCAAAAGACAAAAAAAATAATACAATGCAATTCACAGCTGAAATAGCGGACAGCGGTCCAATTTTAAGTTGAACATACTGTTATAGAAGTAAATTTTGTGGTAGGATATGAAAGCTTTGCTGAATGTCGGTTACTACCTACAATAACAGTAATCTATACGTTGAAGTTACTGCCATATTTCACAAAAAGTATGTTATTAAATAGACTTCTGTGTAGTATTTTTCACGTATAAATTGAAAAACCGCGACACAGATTAAAAAACGTTACGTGGATACTGAATATTTTTCAATTTTTTTTCCTGTTTAGCATCCGGGAATAACCATCAGGTATTACTTCAGAGGATGATATGTACGAGTGTAAGTGAAGTGTATGTAGTCTTGTACAGTATCAAGTCGACCATTTCTGAGATGAGTGGTTAATTGAAACCCGACCACCAAAGAACAACGGTATCAACGATCTAGTATTCAAATCCGTTTAAAAGTAACTGTCTTTACTAGGATTTGAACCTTAAAACTCTCGATTTCGAAATCAGCTGATTTTCAAAGACACGTACACCACTAGACCAACCCGGTGGGTTTAATATTTTTCAACCTTTTTCATCAATAAATGATCTAAATTTTTTTGGTAAATAATCAGCTATAAGCGTTATTTTCAAATATTTGGTTTATTTTAACAATTACCTTCGTCACTTTTAACAACTACTTCAAATCAATTAATTTAAAAAAAAAATTGCTCGAAAATAACAGTAAACTATTATTTTATCAAGTACTTTTACAAGTTAATGACGAATAATACACAGACGTGTTACAAAAGATATTTTATCCCTTACCAAGAGTGATATTGTACTCTTCGGATATTGTACTTTGTAACTGGAAATAAATAAAAAATCCCAAACTGGTGATGAGGTATTTATCGAGGTAAAGTCAGACTCTTCACATATCGACAGACAAATTTTATATATTTATATATAAAACTGTGCTTAATCATTCGATATTCCCGTTAAAGTAACTCCTTTCAATTATTTCAAATTGTTAATTAAAATGTATTTAATAGAAACATAAAAATGAAAATCGGTAATTTAGACTTTAATTCATATCACGTAAATATTATTAAATTAATTTAAATATCAAAACGAATTCTTACTTAGAAACAAAATGTAGACAACAATAACACAATAAAATATAGAAATCGCAATTAAAAAAAAAGAAGAGATGTCAACGTAATTTAATATAACAGTAATAGTACAGGCTACAAGAAATTCAATAAAATTTAACATTAGCCAATAAATTATAATGAAAAATCTAATAACCCTCAGACTTAACGACTTAAAAATTAATGAATTGGTTAACAAATAGCAATAAATATAGTCTACGTGGATAAAAAAGAAAATGCATTTTGAAACGATGGAGACAAATATTAAAGAGATAAAATCCATGAAAAACAGCCATCAAAAGTAATGGTAAGCAATAAAACCCGACTTTAAAACGCTTTTCATCGCATTAGTAGTAGTAACAGTAATAATAATAGTAATACTAAAAGTCTGAAAATGAACGGCTGTGCTATATGAATAAAGGAATGTGAATAAATGCAAGAAGCTAAAGCGTTATGATTACAATTTGAATAATTCAAAACTAGGTATATAATAATTCACATGTTAAATCTAGGCTCGCGTATCAAATGTAAAAGAAAGCTTAGCAAGAAGTTCGGTTAAGATTCACAGATGTACCCAAATATTACAATATAAACGATAGCCTCACAACATAACATAGTTAATAAATCGTATACAATTCAACTAATATAGAATTAAAGAATTCTATGCCACTTCAGAGACAGCTAGAATAAATATTACAAAGTAGTAAGTCGGACAATTCTACTACCCATTATGCGATTTAACGATATTAATAATAAAATTTAATTATAAAAAATCAAAGTTAAAGAATTCAATTCTAAAATAGAAAAACACAAAAAAATAGATGTTGATGTTAAACAATTTTTTACATTACCAAAATAAAAAGAATTATATAAAGAACGTTAGAAAACTCTGAAAACGGGTTCATACTGTTAATTACAAATAGTGATTACACGATAAAAACATATGTATCTTTCATCAAGAGATTCAAAATCTCTTTAGAAATGGTAGGAATTTCTTGAATTATGGCATTCTTTAACTCGTCCAAACTGCGAGGATTTGTAGTTGTAGATACGGTTTTTGAGGGGTAACTCTACAGAAAATAATCACAAACTGATAAGTTGGGAGCTCTTGGAGACCACGGAACACTGCCAAAACGGTTGTTGACGTGTCCAGGAAATGTGCGTTGAAGAACTGCCATTACTTCGTTTGCGGTATGAGCTGTAGCATCATCCTGCTGGAACCAAACATCTTTTAAAGTGATTCTTCGTCTTCACTGTTCTGGCCTGAAGAATGTTACAATGTATCGAGCCGAGTTAACTGTGATATTAACGCCATTTTCCTTTAAAAAATACGGTTTGATAATGTCAAAAATAGCGTCTTGTGAGGAAAAGAACTATCCTCAACGCGACAGTGGTGAGGGTAGTTCTGCTCTCAGTACCGTGCGTGCTCTCAGTACTACGCAGTTCAAAACCGTCCGTAACCAGTATATATGCATTTATAGTTTAATCAGGCATTTCTTTGTAATTTTTTAATTAAGGTAATCCAGTAGTAAATAACCTTCCTGAAGGGCTGCCATCAGTATTAATTATAATTATAGCGCACGCGCTTGTGGGTGTGTGTATGTTTATGAGAGGATAGAATTTGAATCGTATACTACTGGTGCTTAAGATGTAAATGCCAACAGTTCCTTATGGTGACATTTTTACGTAGTAAGAGAAGTAAGTTTTCTCTTTTCCTTTTTTTTTTATCTCTACTTTGTATTCAAGAGTGAATTCTAATGAGCTTCATTTGTAGGAAACTTAAATCTTTTGATTTGCGTTGTTAGGAAACAAGATTATAATTCTGTTTACGGTATTCACTTATTTTCTTTCATTTTATTTTTATTTCATAGCTTTTTTTGTGAACGTGCCCTTGCTGATCAGAACTAAACTCTTATTCACGCACAAAGTTTAGGTTCCACAATATATAATAGTTTGGAGATTAATATATGTCTTCAATTGTGTAATTATATTGTAATGAAAATATGGTAGTACTTTACTTTAGTTTGGTAGTGTGGTATCCACGTATATATAGTGTCATTTGCATTATTTTTTGGAATAATAAATTAATGAATTGCGTGCAAGCTGTTTTATTATAGTAATAGTTATTAGTTAGTCGTTAATCCGATCTAAAAAAAAAAATCTCTACAGTTCGTTTCCCTCCTGTCATTTACCGCACGATTTTTAAATTTTTGATTCTGATGATCAAATACAAATAAACGGCCTTCACCGTCGTTTTTCTCGTCAAATTTTATTTGAAAATCTGGATATGTATCCATAATTTTATATTAAAAATAAATAACATAAAAATAACAAATCAGTAACATTTCTTTAAAAAAAAAAAAATCTGTTTATCAATTCTCAGGCTTCTCTCACAAGCTACTTTTAATTGGCAAAACTATTGTTGCTTTACAAATCGGAAGGTTATAGTTCAGCCTGCTACCGCGTACCGGATGTGTATTATATTAAATTATTTACAAACATATCGTACGGTGATCTATACACTCATATGGTATCGGTATAGTTGGATATAAATTTTATATATTTATCATTACGTACTTATTTAATCATGAGTTCGGGTGAAAAAAAATATTAACGAGTAGCAAACAACACGATACATCTAGGGATCATGTTCACTCACAACATATTTTTCAAACGGTTTTGTTAAAATCTGCTCGAACCAAACAGAGACATAAATACTTTCTTATACTCTTTTAGGACTCGATTGGAAATAAGACAAATCTAATGGGTCTGCTAATTTTCAGAATTTAAGATTTTAATCGATTTGGACGTTTAAAAATTAAATCGGTCGAATACTAAGATTACTTCAATTCAGAAATAAAATTCGGTATTACAGAACGTGGAATATGGAAGAAGCACGAAAAGGTCTATTACAAAAGAGTTTAATTCGTATCACGTTCCACATGTACCCAAGAGTTTCATGTAAACTTTCTTTTTAGTGAACTTAAGATCCACAGCTAAGCCCGGTTTGTCTATGTATATAAGTGTGAATGTGTGTATGTAAAACCGTAATTGTAATTTATGTAAATGTAACCCCCGAAGATTTATTGTAAAGATATTAATCATAAGAGAATTCGTTAAATAATTCTTTATTATTACTTTTATATCCTGTATGTAGCACAAATTATTCTGAAAAAAGCTTATTATTATAAAAAAATAAGAATTTATAAATACCTAAGGATACGGAATTGATTTTTCCTTTAATAAATTAAAAACATAACTTAATGGATATCTGATTAGTAATGTACATTATTCTATTTCTGACTACTCTTTTATTCTGTTTAGCCTCGGAATCACCGTAAGGTATTACTTCAGGGGATGAATGAGGATGATATGTATGAATGTAAATGAAGTGCAGTCTTGTACAATGCCAGGTCGACCCTTCCTGAGGTGTGTGGTTAATTGAAATCTCACTACCAAAGAACACCGGTATCGACAATCTAGTATTCAAATTCTTATAAAAGTAATTGCTTTTACTAGGATTTGAACCTTATAACTTTCGAAATCAGCCGATTTGCGATGACGAGTTCACCACTAGACCAAGTCGATGGATTTAATTATTATTACTTCCTTCTACGAAGTAACGGAAGTATTGTGATCAAGAAAAAAATGTCGGTTTTCAGATTTCAACGGAAATACCCATTTTGTGTACCACTCGCGAAGCTGTGGCACATTGTGGTTGCATGGATGAGAAATGAGAAACAAAACAAAGCATAAGTTTCATAGAAGTTTAATTTTGCAATACTTGTGGATATACAATATTTTTTTTGTTTTTCCACTGTCTGCGTAGATATAAAGGCTATTTGGTTTGCCGACTCGGGAACACGCAACATACAGTTGCCCATGTGAGAAGCAATTCGCATCTAAATCTAAACAACACAATTCTAAAGATTGACCTTGAGCTTTATTGATTTTGATTGCAAATGCCAATCGAATTGGGAATTGCAATCTTTTAAATTAAAATTGTGTATCGGTCGGGATCATGGGTATTCGAGGAATGAGGACATCTTCACCTTTGAATGGCCCCGTTAAAATCGTTGCTTCCACTACGTTATTCATCAATTTCTTAACTGCAAGTTGCGTGCCGTTGTAGAATTTTGGCTGATTAATATTCCGCAACAGGATAACTGTCATTTTTTGATCGAACCGTTGCTAGAATCAATCTAATGAGGAATGTTTTCCCAGTTCCTCCTGGCGCATCCAAGAAGAGGGTCCCCCAACTCCATCATTTATCATTTACATTATGCGATCATAAATGCCTTCCTGTTCACGCGTTAATTTGGGAATGTTTGATTGGACATATGACTGAAGATCACCAATGTTGTAACTCTGTTCACAGCGTAAATCCACATCAAATGAAGCAATCGCAGCTCGGCTGGGTGCTGGCATTCCCAATTGACTAAGAACTTTATTTGCAATAGCTAAGCACTTGTCTTCAATATTTATCAATACTTCGTTGTAAATGCCTTTTGTAAATTCCATGGTCATATTGGTATTTTCTAGGCGTACTCTATGCAAAATAGCCATATGCGATCGATATCTTTCCCATAACTCTATGGGAGATGAAGGGAAGCAAGCGGTCAATATAATTGCGAATAATGCGCGAATTTGGTTTGGATGTGCAGTGTTGCACGCGTCATTAATACATATATCCCACTGTTAGTCGTTTTCTAATAAATTCAGGTGAAAGGCGGAGCTCAATCACGACACAATCACACAAAAGTACCTCAATTAAAGTGAATATTTAATTCAGATTGTATAATAATCTGAATCAGATGCAAGTGGATACGTTTTTGTTTTTTTGGTTAATAAACAATGTAATTGGGAACAGGTATTGTTTCACATGTGACTGCGGTTGTCGTTAGCTAGTATGGCGAGTGTTCCCCTCGCTTCCGGCAGATGACGCGGTCACTGGTACACAGCTGACCGTTAACAAACTGTTTTCTCGCGGTCGTGGGTATGTGACTGATGCGAAAAATAGATAAAAACAATCTTTGATGCGGGTTATATATCGTGCTAAAATTTGAGCTCAATCGGTACAGAACATTTTGAGTTTTTGAAGCGTACACAAACGAACTTAACATTTTTATATATAAAGATTTGTGGGCTGCGAAAAAACGCCCTTAAGTCGTGCGAAAAAACACATCATTTTAAATGCTTACAAAAGCAGAGTAATGCTTACAAATTACAGAATAATCAAACAGCGTAGATTTCGGATGTTAATAAACTGCTAACGTAAGTAGAAATTGTGCTGCTTCAGTGTACAACGTGATTCTCGAGTATGAATCTACTAATGAATTACGGTCTCCTAGGAAAACAAAACCCTGCAGGTCAATTGAGAAAAAAGGGTGAGAATTTGATAAAAGCGTGATACGTAAAAAAAATTACACGAATTTGAATTATTTAGAAATAGTTTAGCGGTGTATTATGTCCTTTGGAAGAGAATTCGGTTCTTGTCTTCGACAACGCTTCTTATCGTTAAACGAAAAGAATTCCAGCCGTGTTATAGAACTACAGTGATATCAAAATGTGGCTTCGTTCAAAAGGAATAATATTTGAATAGGTTTAAGTTAATGTTCAATCATTGCAAAGGGTTTCGCGTATTAAAAGTAATTATAGTCCGTATAAAATTGGTTTGACATACAACGCCATATTGGTAAGTCGTGTTTTTATTCGGCTCCTAACGAATATGTTTGCCGGCCTCCGTGGCGCGAGTGGTAACGTCTCGGACTTTAATCCGGTGGGTTCCGAGTTGGAATCCCGGTCAGGCAAGGCATTTTCATACTTTATAAATCATTCATATCATCATCTGAAGAAATGCATAACGGTGGTTTCGGAGGTTAGAAAAAACAAAAAAAAACGAATACTTTGTTGTGTGGTTTCAGTGTTACTATTCGTGAATTTTGTTCTTTGCTTTTACATAACAAAGAACGCTAAATGACCAAAAAACGATTGTTTGGTCATATATATGAAAAAAAAACCTAACAAAGGATTTTTTGGTCATTATGTAAGGATATTATTTTCTGTGTATTTGGTTATTTCGACTTTTTTTGGTTGCATAGTCATAAGTCTATCTGGGCTATAAGAAAGTTGGGTGTTTTAATTTATTTACTGTAAGTCATCCTTCTTGTTGGATTTTCTTTTTGTTTTGGTGTTTTTTTTTTAATAAAATACAGATGTTTTTGCTGTTAAATATAATTCAAAGAAATTTGTTACTTAATGGTTTACATTGGCAAGGCCAATGTAAACAAAATCACAACTGTGATTGGGTTCTTTGTGATTGGTCGTTATGTTTGACAGCGGCCATCTTGCATTGATCTGATTGGTTTTCCTTTGTTTACATTTCCATCTGATTTATTAGCCTCTTATTTATTAAAAAACTGTACAAATTAAAAATAGATAGATAGATAGATTTATTAAAAATAGATGAAAACAATCTTTGATGCGGATTATATATCGCGCTAAATTTTTTTTATCGTGTTTTTTTTTTTTTTTTAATAACATACAGATGTTTTGGTTGTTAAATATAATTCAGAGAAATTTGGTCGTTGTGTATGACAGCGGCCATCCTGCATTGATCTGATTGCTTTTACTTTGTTTACATTTCCAAATTAAAAATAGATAGATAGATAGATTTATTAAAAATAGATGAAAACAATCTTTGATGCGGGTTATATATCGCGCTAAATTTTTTTTATCGTGTTTTTTTTTTTTTTTAATAACATACAGATGTTTTGGTTGTTAAATATAATTCAGAGAAATTTGGTCGTTGTGTATGACAGCGGCCATCCTGCATTGATCTGATTGCTTTTACTTTGTTTACATTTCCAAATTAAAAATAGATAGATAGATAGATTTATTAAAAATAGATGAAAACAATCTTTGATGCGGATTATATATCGCGCTAAATTTTTTTTATCGTGTTTTTTTTTTTTTTTAATAACATACAGATGTTTTGGTTGTTAAATATAATTCAGAGAAATTTGGTCGTTGTGTATGACAGCGGCCATCCTGCATTGATCTGATTGCTTTTACTTTGTTTACATTTCCAAATTAAAAATAGATAGATAGATAGATTTATTAAAAATAGATGAAAACAATCTTTGATGCGGGTTATATATCGTGCTAAATTTTTTTTATCGTGTTTTTTTTTTTTTTTAATAACATACAGATGTTTTGGTTGTTAAATATAATTCAGAGAAATTTGGTCGTTGTGTATGACAGCGGCCATCCTGCATTGATCTGATTGCTTTTACTTTGTTTACATTTCCAAATTAAAAATAGATAGATAGATAGATTTATTAAAAATAGATGAAAACAATCTTTGATGCGGATTATATATCGCGCTAAATTTTTTTTATCGTGTTTTTTTTTTTTTTTAATAACATACAGATGTTTTGGTTGTTAAATATAATTCAGAGAAATTTGGTCGTTGTGTATGACAGCGGCCATCCTGCATTGATCTGATTGCTTTTACTTTGTTTACATTTCCAAATTAAAAATAGATAGATAGATAGATTTATTAAAAATAGATGAAAACAATCTTTGATGCGGGTTATATATCGCGCTAAATTTTTTTTATCGTGTTTTTTTTTTTTTTTAATAACATACAGATGTTTTGGTTGTTAAATATAATTCAGAGAAATTTGGTCGTTGTGTATGACAGCGGCCATCCTGCATTGATCTGATTGCTTTTACTTTGTTTACATTTCCAAATTAAAAATAGATAGATAGATAGATTTATTAAAAATAGATGAAAACAATCTTTGATGCGGGTTATATATCGCGCTAAATTTTTTTTATCGTGTTTTTTTTTTTTTTTAATAACATACAGATGTTTTGGTTGTTAAATATAATTCAGAGAAATTTGGTCGTTGTGTATGACAGCGGCCATCCTGCATTGATCTGATTGCTTTTACTTTGTTTACATTTCCAAATTAAAAATAGATAGATAGATAGATTTATTAAAAATAGATGAAAACAATCTTTGATGCGGGTTATATATCGCGCTAAATTTTTTTTATCGTGTTTTTTTTTTTTTTTAATAACATACAGATGTTTTGGTTGTTAAATATAATTCAGAGAAATTTGGTCGTTGTGTATGACAGCGGCCATCCTGCATTGATCTGATTGCTTTTACTTTGTTTACATTTCCAAATTAAAAATAGATAGATAGATAGATTTATTAAAAATAGATGAAAACAATCTTTGATGCGGGTTATATATCGCGCTAAATTTTTTTTATCGTGTTTTTTTTTTTTTTTAATAACATACAGATGTTTTGGTTGTTAAATATAATTCAGAGAAATTTGGTCGTTGTGTATGACAGCGGCCATCCTGCATTGATCTGATTGCTTTTACTTTGTTTACATTTCCAAATTAAAAATAGATAGATAGATAGATTTATTAAAAATAGATGAAAACAATCTTTGATGCGGGTTATATATCGCGCTAAATTTTTTTTATCGTGTTTTTTTTTTTTTTTAATAACATACAGATGTTTTGGTTGTTAAATATAATTCAGAGAAATTTGGTCGTTGTGTATGACAGCGGCCATCCTGCATTGATCTGATTGCTTTTACTTTGTTTACATTTCCAAATTAAAAATAGATAGATAGATAGATTTATTAAAAATAGATGAAAACAATCTTTGATGCGGGTTATATATCGCGCTAAATTTTTTTTATCGTGTTTTTTTTTTTTTTTAATAACATACAGATGTTTTGGTTGTTAAATATAATTCAGAGAAATTTGGTCGTTGTGTATGACAGCGGCCATCCTGCATTGATCTGATTGCTTTTACTTTGTTTACATTTCCAAATTAAAAATAGATAGATAGATAGATTTATTAAAAATAGATGAAAACAATCTTTGATGCGGGTTATATATCGCGCTAAATTTTTTTTATCGTGTTTTTTTTTTTTTTTAATAACATACAGATGTTTTGGTTGTTAAATATAATTCAGAGAAATTTGGTCGTTGTGTATGACAGCGGCCATCCTGCATTGATCTGATTGCTTTTACTTTGTTTACATTTCCAAATTAAAAATAGATAGATAGATAGATTTATTAAAAATAGATGAAAACAATCTTTGATGCGGGTTATATATCGCGCTAAATTTTTTTTATCGTGTTTTTTTTTTTTTTTAATAACATACAGATGTTTTGGTTGTTAAATATAATTCAGAGAAATTTGGTCGTTGTGTATGACAGCGGCCATCCTGCATTGATCTGATTGCTTTTACTTTGTTTACATTTCCAAATTAAAAATAGATAGATAGATAGATTTATTAAAAATAGATGAAAACAATCTTTGATGCGGGTTATATATCGCGCTAAATTTTTTTTATCGTGTTTTTTTTTTTTTTTAATAACATACAGATGTTTTGGTTGTTAAATATAATTCAGAGAAATTTGGTCGTTGTGTATGACAGCGGCCATCCTGCATTGATCTGATTGCTTTTACTTTGTTTACATTTCCAAATTAAAAATAGATAGATAGATAGATTTATTAAAAATAGATGAAAACAATCTTTGATGCGGATTATATATCGCGCTAAATTTTTTTTATCGTGTTTTTTTTTTTTTTTAATAACATACAGATGTTTTGGTTGTTAAATATAATTCAGAGAAATTTGGTCGTTGTGTATGACAGCGGCCATCCTGCATTGATCTGATTGCTTTTACTTTGTTTACATTTCCAAATTAAAAATAGATAGATAGATAGATTTATTAAAAATAGATGAAAACAATCTTTGATGCGGATTATATATCGCGCTAAATTTTTTTTATCGTGTTTTTTTTTTTTTTAATAACATACAGATGTTTTGGTTGTTAAATATAATTCAGAGAAATTTGGTCGTTGTGTATGACAGCGGCCATCCTGCATTGATCTGATTGCTTTTACTTTGTTTACATTTCCAAATTAAAAATAGATAGATAGATAGATTTATTAAAAATAGATGAAAACAATCTTTGATGCGGGTTATATATCGCGCTAAATTTTTTTTATCGTGTTTTTTTTTTTTTTTAATAACATACAGATGTTTTGGTTGTTAAATATAATTCAGAGAAATTTGGTCGTTGTGTATGACAGCGGCCATCCTGCATTGATCTGATTGCTTTTACTTTGTTTACATTACCAAATTAAAAATAGATAGATAGATAGATTTATTAAAAATAGATGAAAACAATCTTTGATGCGGATTATATATCGCGCTAAATTTTTTTTATCGTGTTTTTTTTTTTTTTTAATAACATACAGATGTTTTGGTTGTTAAATATAATTCAGAGAAATTTGGTCGTTGTGTATGACAGCGGCCATCCTGCATTGATCTGATTGCTTTTACTTTGTTTACATTTCCAAATTAAAAATAGATAGATAGATAGATTTATTAAAAATAGATGAAAACAATCTTTGATGCGGGTTATATATCGCGCTAAATTTTTTTTATCGTGTTTTTTTTTTTTTTTAATAACATACAGATGTTTTGGTTGTTAAATATAATTCAGAGAAATTTGGTCGTTGTGTATGACAGCGGCCATCCTGCATTGATCTGATTGCTTTTACTTTGTTTACATTTCCAAATTAAAAATAGATAGATAGATAGATTTATTAAAAATAGATGAAAACAATCTTTGATGCGGGTTATATATCGCGCTAAATTTTTTTTATCGTGTTTTTTTTTTTTTTTAATAACATACAGATGTTTTGGTTGTTAAATATAATTCAGAGAAATTTGGTCGTTGTGTATGACAGCGGCCATCCTGCATTGATCTGATTGCTTTTACTTTGTTTACATTTCCAAATTAAAAATAGATAGATAGATAGATTTATTAAAAATAGATGAAAACAATCTTTGATGCGGATTATATATCGCGCTAAATTTTTTTTATCGTGTTTTTTTTTTTTTTTAATAACATACAGATGTTTTGGTTGTTAAATATAATTCAGAGAAATTTGGTCGTTGTGTATGACAGCGGCCATCCTGCATTGATCTGATTGCTTTTACTTTGTTTACATTTCCAAATTAAAAATAGATAGATAGATAGATTTATTAAAAATAGATGAAAACAATCTTTGATGCGGGTTATATATCGCGCTAAATTTTTTTTATCGTGTTTTTTTTTTTTTTAATAACATACAGATGTTTTGGTTGTTAAATATAATTCAGAGAAATTTGGTCGTTGTGTATGACAGCGGCCATCCTGCATTGATCTGATTGCTTTTACTTTGTTTACATTTCCAAATTAAAAATAGATAGATAGATAGATTTATTAAAAATAGATGAAAACAATCTTTGATGCGGGTTATATATCGTGCTAAAATTTGAGCTCAATCGGTGCAGAACATTTTGAGTTTTTGAAGCGTACACAAACGAACTTAACATTTATATATACATAGATTTCTGAAACAATCACTAGATGCAAGATGATGTAAGATTGAGGAGGGGATGAAAAAAGAAAAAATATAATTAATATCTAGATATCAGCTTTACTCTCCATTTTAGGTTTTTGTTGTACAGTCGTTAAATTTTCTCAATTTTTTTTCTCATACTGCTTTAATCGGTTTATTATTTTAGTAATTCAAGAATATTTACAAGTACTTTAATGAGAAATTTGAAAATATCTAGTTAGTTAAATCTATATATTAGTGATTTTTTATGTATTTATATTATTATAAAAAGTTAAATATTTGATGTGTAAAAATTTAAAAAAAACCGATCGTTAATCAATTCAATCCAATCAATAGCGATAGTTTTCACTTCTAATATCAACAGTAATACCAATACTAATATCAATAATAATAGTAATCACTCTAATAAATCCAATCCATTTGAATAATCAAATGTATTGTAACATGAAATAAATTTAATACAAAATTCCAATTTAACTAACTATAAAAACCACTTCTATTTCTACACTTTACATACATAAATTACTGTTTTTTTTCACTTCATAAAATTAAATTTGAATCGATTTCAGAACGTTCACGAAAAATATATTTTTTCAAAATAAAATAGGTAATTAGTAGATATGCGGTCTGATAAATTAAAAATAATTAAAATTTCAGGCTTAAAGAAATTGAGAATAGAGCGTAACAATTACATTCTAAGTAAATATTTTAGAACAAATTCGATTAAATTAAACATTAATTGATACAAAGAGATAGGATCATGAAGAATAGTTAGGCTCCAATCGCGAAACGAATAAATAGCCAACGCATAAAATAATTTATCAATTACGCTACTAATTTGGTTTTATTAGGTTCATTTTTATCCAATGACCGACAGGACAAATATCAATAAAACATTAATCAGAATTAATCACAGAATTATACTCGGATTTTATAGTAAATTAGTTTTTTAGATAATTTTTTTATTCAGGAGTAAGATAAAGGGTAACGAATGACTCATATTTATCACGCTAGCATTATACGCTTCAGTTACTTCGAGCAATATCCATATCCAAAACTGAACACCTGTTCACACGGTCGCTTTCAAAACTTGTCCGCCTTGTTTATGGCATATGAAGTAATAACTTTTTTCTTCATTCCTTTAATTTTTTTTTCTTCAATTTTTGCAAGAAATAAATCAATTGTAATAACAAAAAATATGAATACTAACTTTATTTAGTACTAGCCGGTCAGGGCTGGTTTCGCTCGCCTGTCTAATCAGGGAATCAGAGAGCTCCAATCCCCTGGACCCTCTCTGTGTTTATAATCCTCATGCTTACGGGAGTAATACTGATAAATAACAATTAGTCATTTCAAAGAGATAATTAAAATTATCAGACTTTAAATTATTTAGAGCAACAGTTTGGTCGGCACTAGACTAAACTTTCTAAAGTATGCGGGTTTCAGACGGGTAAAAACTTATTTTGCACGGTACTTCACAACCACCACAACACCACGAGAAATAGACCGTACTTCGTTTCTCATTTTAAACGTTTTTTTGGGTTTTTAACCTTTTTTTTTCTTTTTTTTTGGAACAGTTTGTGAACAACTTAATCTAAAGAAAGGACTTGTATACAATATTCACAACTTTTTTCTCTGGAATTTATATATACAAAATCTTTCCAAATGAGACTCTGGACTCTGGAGCAAGCCACATAAAAGTTGCCCGAGAGAAACATCGACTCTCCGAGTGGAGACCAGCCACTTGAAGCGCTTGAAAGTGAAGGGAAAGTCTAAAGGAACATAAACCATCACACCTTTAAAGTTACTTTTATCGATAACAGAAAGACATACCGACCTTCTTTTCGTAGAAAATTTAATTCCAAATACTACGAATGTTTTCTGAATTCGATTTGAACAGAATGTACTACATAATTATAAAACATACTGCACAGCGATTTTCTGTATATTTAAACTTTATTTTTTTCTTACTGGCAGATTTTTTACGTTATTAATATCCTATTCGAGGATTTTCAGTTTCTTGAACGTAATTTCAAAATAATTATATCAGTTTCTGAAAAATACAAAGTAATAATTAAGAAAGTTTCATCATTACACTCCCATAATTCCAGTGCACAGTATTTTTCAAAACTCACTGTACGTTCCGGTTTTTAATCTAGAAAAACTGTCATGTTAACAGTACCGACCAAAACGAAAATTAAAAAACAGTAACAGTCGTATAAAAGTTAAGGTTGCTGCCAGCTAAAGCTTATGTTTTTATTAGTCGTTAAGATATTGATGGGTTTTTTATACAATTAAGAAATCAATTTCGTAATCTATTAAAAGTTATAAATGCGTTTTACGTATCTTTAAGAAGTATTAATGTGTCCAGGTTATATTTTAATAAAACCTAAATTATTCAAAAAAATTATAAATGCTTGAACCAACTTTTAAAAAGTTTCCTATTTTTCGTTTAATGAAACGCAAAAACTTTTTCTTAGATTTGGAGTGATAGCTCACTCGTTTGCGTGACTAATTTCACCTGAATCATTTCTGTATTAGATATTACCGGACGTTAGTTAACATCAGTCATATCAGTGAAATAATTCATCTTCCATTGTAATTCTGTAAAATTAAAAAAAAAAGTCTATAAAATTAATTTTTCCTAATTTTTAAACGAATACATGATACAAGGGAAATATATTTTTCTTGCAAACTTTAAACGTCGGATAAAAAAATTGAGTGTACGATATTTAATGCAAAACATAATAAAAAAGAAAGGATAAATAAAACAAAGAAACTTCGATAAGACAGTAAAAATAAACTACACAAACCGAACAAAAACAACACAAGTTTACATTCACACGCGTTTCCACATAACAATTAGTGCAATTAACATAAAAAAAGGTAATTACAAAATTACAATTTTCTAAAGAGCTCCAATCAAGAAGATTAAAATATTTAAATAACAGTAAAAAATTCTAAGCTGCATATTAAAAAGGTTTTCTTGAGCAAAGAAAAATCTAAAACACAATGTATGTAACATTTCTATCTCACATTTTTTCTTTTCTTTTTAATCAAGGAAAAAACCATATCCGTTTTTCATTTCATCGCGACTATTAGCCGAAGTTTCATTTCATTTTATAATATATTCAAACACACTTTTCATTGTCAACATTTATTCCATTAAAAAAATACGAAAACCGAGTATCACTTTATCATTTTTATAAAGAAAACACTTTTCTAGAAAATAATTTACGCTAATACGTCGTAATTCATGTAAGGAATCGTTTTAACTGTTTAGTTGTTCACCATCGTTTTATAAAATAACGCATACACACTCGTAATTAAGAAATTAAGTTCGAATACAATATACTGCTCACCAATTTCTTGCATTAATGAAATAGTTTATAAAATTACAAAAAAACGAATTATAATATAAATAAATTATCCGGTATAAACAGAGTGTAAACTAAAAGACACTCTCCAACTTTATATATTCAAATGTGTTGAGTTACATCAAATTAACAAAAATATCAAATGAAGACGTCGTTATATTAAGGGTTGAAATGTTATTTTTTCTGTTTATTTATATCTTTAGATTTATATTAACTAGACAAAGTTTTAGCCCCAAAAATCTTTTATAAGGTGGTGGAGCTGATATAAAGTAATGAGACGGGACATTCTACAATTAGCGTGAAAAATTTAAAGGTAACGGTTTTGTATAGAATGCATCTCACTTTTGGCCGAATGAATACATCTTTCACAATGACCCTACGAAAAAATCAGATTGTGATCTGATTAATCTTTCAAAAATTGTCCGCCTTGTTTATGGCATATGACGTAATAACTTTTCTTCTTCATTCCTTTAATTTCCTTTTCTTAAATTTTTGCAAGGAATGATAATCAATTGTAATAACAAAAAAAAAAAAATCAATTTATCACTTATCTAGTAAAATAGTATCTAAAATAAAAAATAATACAATAAAATTAATTGTAAAATAGTATCTAAAACGATAATATTTAGATTTACATTAACTAGACAAAGTTAATAAATAAGTTCTTTTTCAACATAATGATTGTGTTTAGACTGTACTTGTAATCAGTTCACATTCAAGGGCTATAAATCAACACATATTTAATTTTTATTTTTTGCACCAACGTAGAAAACAATAGAACAATATACAACATGATTTGTCCATAGCGCAATGACAGTACGTATAAAAAATAATATCGCATTAAATTTTATCAAAAGATCGATGATACCCTGACTAATATGGTATGGCATGCTCAGCAGTGGCAGGGTGTTGGAATATAAATGAAAATACAATAGCAAAATGATTTCAAATATGACAGAAATTCAGAGTAAAGTGACCATCAATGATGTCGTAGAACTTTATTTTATGACAATTTTTTTTTTACTGTAGCATTGTGCATCACAAATACGATCTCGAGAATAAATCGGTAAATAAATATTTTTATTACTAAATTCTCCACAGTCTTCATGGTGCGAAAGAGTAACCTGTAAAAAAACTGTACCGAAAAACTTCATCCTATTCCGAGAGTCCATTCCATAAATTTTTTCCAGACATACATGATTTTTCAAGTGTTTCGAGTATGTTATACTGCAGAATGGATTCCTGTAATTTTTGGTAAAATCACGAGCGAGAATGCCACTTCTTTAAGAGGGTCTTTGCGACCTTTTGGTCACAATTTGAGAGCTAAAAGTACATTATGAAAAACGGAACGGCATTGCTAAACCTTTTCTTTTTTTTTTAAAGAAGTGGAGAATCCATTTACGGACGCCTAAGCAGTGTCGGACTCACTAACAGGTGCCGCAATATGTTATTAATATGCGTAAACCTGCGAACTACCCCCTGGACCCCTGGCTTTCACCCTTCCTGGAACCGCTAGCGAAGCGCATTCCTTCTGAAAGGGGGGTTACACGCCCACTCACTCATACGTCATAGCGTCATGACGTAAACAACGCATACGTCATGGCATGGGTAAATCTGATTCAAAAGCAAGAGTTTTGTTTTGAACAACGGAAAAAGCATTTGGTTAACCATATCGGATCATAATTTGTAAGGGACAAAAGTTAAAACCGAACGTACAAAATATATATATTTTTTTAACTCCTTAAGGCCGAATACTTATTCAACAGAACTCAGATTATCATACCAAATATGCCCTTAAAAGGCAGCAGAAATACTTAAAAACTTAGCGGAAGTTGGCAAAATGCAGCCCAATTATCTCTTTTTTTAATGCAGCCCAACCATTATCTAAATCTATGAAAACGAAATACAAATAGACATAACTGTATGACTTTAAGAAAAATGTAGACACCAATCAGAAAAAAATGCATAATTATATTCTCGTGCTTTATATATTTTTAAGCGTCCTAGTGATGTATCAAATTTTATTGATTTGAAAATTAAACTAGAAAGAAGATTATTACTGTATTTTTCTTAAATATTTTTTAGAAAAATTTTAATAAAGTAAAACAGAAAGTGATTTGGGAATAAAATAAGACCTTTGATTAAAATTTTATTAACAACTAAGTTGTTAAGTTTCATCTGAATGTTATACGTTTACCGGTAATTAACAACAATGAATTTTACCAACTTACCCATTAAATGTAATTAAATTACATTCCCCTTTATCGCAAATGGCTACAACTATGTTTTGTTATGAATAAAAATATATTCGGTGTCGCACCGATTATCTATTTGAAAATACCATTTCAATACGTTGTCATTATGTCGGATTCCTAAGACGTTAAAAATTAATGAAACTCATAACAACGGATAAACCCAAATTAAAGTCGTCATATTTAATTATGCCAATGCACCTATGCAAAAAAAAGTCAATAAGATGTTACGAAAAAATACCAGATGGTGCCTATATGACTTTTGATGGCAATAACGCGGAAAACTGGCTACAGCGGTTTTGAGATGACTAAATAGTAACTTATTTTCCAAATCATGACACCGGATCATGGACGATTCAGACTTGATCTCATCTCTTTTATAAAAATCAGTGCAGCTGCTTTGAAGTTATACGCAACAATAAACACAAGTGTCAAAAACATTACCCTTCTTTTTGTCGTACCGTAAATTTGAATTCCAATTAAACATTAATTCTTAACTCTGGTAAATAACTGAATCCTGAATAAAAATAATAAAACAATTTTTTTTTTTCATTTTGGAATTAAAACTCCTCTGCACGGGTAATTTTTTCTCCCGCGCGATAATGGGTTACAGAAATCTGGATATTTTTTGACATCGGAAAGCAACCTTTCTTACGCAGATAAAAAATTATTGAATAGTTCACAACGTACATCATAGATTAATACAAAAAAAAAACTTATAATAACGAAAAAATTCAATTTATGTTCTTTTCGCACACCCACATTTTTTTCACCTGTAATAATGTCATTATTTGGTGTTCTGGCTTTGGAGAGATTTGCTATTAAGACCAAGAAAAAAAAAGGAAAATAAGTTTTTCCTGTTTCTTACTGTTCAATGCATTTGCTTGTAAAAGCTTTTCTCGTTCAGGTAATCTTTCACTCGATTCGGTTTCCATTCTTATTTAATCTCGGTAATACTAACAGCGACAACCTCTCTCTCACGTCAGGTCCTAATCAATTACTTTACTGTTTCAATTGATCTTCTTTATTCACTTATTCCCACAGATACCACTGCAATTCTTATCTCGTTAATCCATTGAAGTTCAATTGTCTTCAAGGTCGACATCTCAAACGTCACTCAACGGTAGTAAATTTTCACTCTTTTTTTCAAAGTGCGCTTGGTGTTTTTTTTTTTTTTTTTTTTTTAATATACGAATCTATTCTCAGTTTAGATATCTTATAAGTTATTTTTAACTTAATATACTCTGTTTTGTTTTAATTGTAATTCATTATCACCATCTTCATTAATGTCCACATATAATTTCGCAAGGTTACTACTTCCGTTGATAATACACCTAATTCAAAATTGGAGACCATAAAAGCAACACTAACCGTTCAATTAGGGGAAGGTAACGCTCACAGTAGAAAATGGTAACGATAATTAATGTGCAAGTATACATGTAATGTAACATAACATATAATAATTGCCACATATAAAACAGAGCGTTAAGGCACGTTCAGACTCTAAAACCAAAAAACCGTTTCTGATTAAAACTTTAAAAACATGATAATTTGCTTAACTACCGCTTCTAGGGTCGCCCCACATTACGCTGCTCCCGCTAGTCTAAATTTGCTCAAATATATGAGGATCTGCAAACTGCCATACACAACAGTATTGCAGTTTGCAGTATCTTACAGGCCGCACACAGCTGCATTTCTAAAATAAGAGCAACCGCTACTTTATTCTTGAAACAATTTTGACAAACGTCTTGCAACAGACTTTTAACATCAGATTAACGTCTATACAATTAGCGGTCATTGATTCAACTTTTTTTTTAAAGCGGAAAACTACTCTCTGTATGCAATAATATGCCACAACATATGCCTCTATCCCACAAACTTATATAGAATCATGAAAGCGATTTAAAAATTTTCTAGATCAACAACGTTTACCTAATTCAAAAGCCAACTCAATACTTAGGTGCCTTTCGATTTATACCACATTTAAAAAGAAACGTTCAACCACTTTAGTTTCCCTACACTTTCTGGGTTGAATAGGTGTGCCTTGTGGCTAATCATATCTATATGAACTACAGGTATTTATGGGCTGAACCTCTAAAGTTTGAAAGTTAAGCTATTTTTGTCAAAAAGTTGAATTAAAATTGTATTTATCATTTCGTTTTTATTTCATTTTTTAAGTAAATAATTCTACATTATTTTTCAACTATGTTCCGTTCCGTACTGTTAAAAAAATGAAAAACTGTAGTTGGTACAGTATGATTTGAATATGGTTGTCAATAGATTATTATTTATTAAAGAAGATTAAACAAAAATATCTTTAGATTACTTCACAATACCTTTGACAAAATATAATCCAAACAGTTTATAAAATATTTTTGATAATCTACTTCTGACATTGCAATAAGTCTCTTCTGTTAACAGAGTTAAAAGTAACCTCACTTTTTTTGAAGTATACTAAAAACTCAGCTTGTAATAAATTCTAATAGAGCCGAAACTAAACGTTCTGCCGGTAAATTCAGCAACTGCCGCAAAATAAGTAGTAAACTCTTCTAAAATAACTGCTCAGAGAGAAATATACTGCAAAGTATTACGTAATAATGACAATATACAGCTGTAATCTTTTTCTTGGTTATTCCACGTTGAAGCCGGATCTGAATTAATACGAACACGACCCAAGAGAGACTCAGGGGGAATAATTCACCCTTATACTTTCGCTATCTTCGTAAGGATGATCTTGACCAACAACGTGAACACCGGATTGCTCACCCGTTTGGTCTGTAGCACAATCTTGATGATGTTATCTAGAGAAATTTCACCGAATTCTTTCCGGCTTACTTCCCTATGTTGCAGGAACCGATCGCATATGAACATCGCATTTTCTACGACGTCCTCCCTAGTCAAATTCCACAGAGGGCTCTTAACGTCCACGTGCAGAGGTAAGCTTTAGAACACTCGCGACCGGTAAGGAACTGGGTCACCTTGTATACCAGTTCCCCGGAATTTGCGGTCCAGCCATCTCTGGAGATCCGGGACTAGTCTGTAGGTCCATTCGTCCTTCGTCGACTGATCCCATCTCTCGTGCCACACGCAGGCAAGCAAAGCCCAGGCAAACGCCTTACCTCCTCCCTGTATGTCTCCTCCTTCTTCCGAACGAGGAGGTCCAGGTATGCATACAGCGGCTACTACGGACTGGTGATAAACACGGCACCGACTAATCATTTTCTTGTTAATATTTGTATGTTACCCATACTGGTGCAATCGCATTAAATTATACTTATTTTATTGATCGCAATAGCGATCCCTTTTTTATTTTTACATCACTTCATCCGCAATGTGATAATAGTTGTACTTGTTAAACACATTTTCTTAACGCACTTGTCAAAACTAAAATACCAGTTCGTTTAATTTTGAAAAATAACCATAGATGAATGAAATGGCTACACGTATTTGGAAACTGTCGTTCCAAAAACAACAAAACTAAACAAGAATAAACGGAAAAAGTAATTGGGGACAAAATTAATGCATTCTATATTTTTTACCATAACTATGAATCAAATTTTTAAGCTTCAAATATATCAGTGAAGTTGCAATAAAGTCTTCAAAAATAAATTTTTTCTTAGTATTACAGTACAGTTACAAGCAATATTAATGTCACACACTATTTAAAACTTTTTAAGAAGTGAACAATTTTCACACCTACTTTTCCGAAAAAATGAAGAAAAGCAAGTAAAACGAAACAAGAAGATGTTTTTATTTTATTTATTTTTAACTGAAACGACTGAAAGTTTTACAGTAATAAATGTAATATAAGTGTAAACTTTAGACGTTATTAATTAAACTCAACACATGAATAATAATATTACATCGTACCATCATGTTTTCATTTAAATTAAATAATTACAACTTTATTTAGAAAAGTAAGGTAAGCGTTAGAAAAGAAATATCAGATTTATGGAAATCTACTTCTGCTATTACTTTACACCTGTGATATTGTAATAAGATTAAAATTACTTATCTCTTAAAAGTTATATAAACTTTTTAATCATTATTGAAATCCAACAAGTTTAAAATGGAAAACCTACTTCATCGTTTTCTACTTCTTTATGTTATTCTTCTTCTCAAGGGCCTAGCAGCTCCCAACTTTTCCTGTCTAATACAATTTACGTAAGTAAAATAGAATGAGAAAATGATAAAACGAAATTAGAATTTCAGAATAACTAGTGTTTTCTCATTCACAAAATTAAGAAAACAACCGCCTCAATTCCAGTTATATTTTCCTTTTTATTCGTATTTTGTAAAAGATTAGTAATCGAAATAATATTGTTTTAACCAAAATTCTTAAGACAGTTAACGGAAATTAAAATATTTTTTTACCGTTTAATATAAAAAAAAAGTTACACCAATTATGATAATTAAATCGTAACTTTTTGAAATCGGGAAAGGAAAAATTTCTCTCAATGTAAAAATATATTTAATTAAAAACAATATAACTGGTAAAGAGTAAATGAACAGCTACGGTACCACAGGACCCAAGTTTTTTTTTTTTACCCTGCCCCCCGGAGCCGAATCCTCAATTAAGCATAAACTCAGCTCCGCGGGGTGCCACTGCCTCAAACTACCTCGGTAGGTACTCAAAATGTCCCACCCAGGTAGCCGGGACTCGGTCTTTCATTTATATGCCATCCCTCTAATGAGGGGACCCAAAGGGATGCCCAACCGGTCTTTACGCCTCGCCTCGAATGGGAAACCCGAGTTTGGTTATCTGAAACATAACTTACACGTCAACATTTTAAACAATGATGTTGGTGGCTCAAACTGTGGTATTACTGTGAGAATAAAAAAACTGATGTGAACACCACATGACTTACTTTTAAGCCTATTAAATTACTATACACATTTTTTTTAAATTTAAAGTATATAAAATTTTATTTCATTAATAACTTCTGATATTTTTGTATATATTTTTTTATTGTTTTTACTGAAGTATTATTTATCGTAAAAGTTTATTTACAATCAAAGGTTAATAATTATTAATAAATCAATATATTTAAATAAATAAAAAAATAAACATAAAAAAATGGAGATGAAGTCTGATTCAAACCGATGTGCCTTCCCCTTGAAAGATCCAAATATTTCATTAATTAAAATTTTATTTGGTTATAACTCTAGAATCATTGAAAATAAATAGCACTAATGATATATCGCTTAATAAGCTGTCAATGGAGACTTATTACTGCAGTTAAAATAAGTCCAAAATCCAACTATTTGGATTTTGGGCTTTTTTGGTCCAGTCTAATGCAATTAAAAGGTGCACAACTGGATGTTACAACAGTCCTAAATCTAAAATTTCAACATCATACGGCTAAACGTGTTTGTGTTATGCGAAATACATACATACGTACAGACGTCACGCCAAAACTAGTCAAAATGGATATTTCCATTGAAAACTAAAAACCGAAAATTTTCGCCATCAAAATACTTCCTTTACTTCGTACAAGGAAGTAATTATTAGCAAGACTCGTGATTTAAAATGAAAAAACTACGGGTCAAAAAAAGGAAAAAAGTTACTTCGGACTGATACAAACTAGATTATATAGGATATTGTTACTTCATTCTTTTAAGTGTTCCAAGTTATAAAACGGTCTGATTCATACCTCGAATTATTAAAACGTTACAAAACGAAAACAATGTTTCTTACTAGGCTCACATCTGTTGATTCTCTATTCAAAAACTGACAAACATGAATTTGATGATAACAAGGGTGTCTCAGCATATCTACAGCAGCTTTTTGTTTCGAATCCCGTAGTAACGACATCCAGTGCTCGTGTATCGAGTACCCCTGTAGCGTATTGAATTTTATCAGTAGGAAAGAGAAGGTTTATTTTTGTTAAGAACAAAAGAATGATGGGCAAAAGATAATATCGAGGAACACCTTTACCGTTATAAGAAAAACTTGAAGTTCAACATATCTAGAACTGTATACCTTCCGCACGACAACAGAAGTAAATCTCTGCAACATATTTCAATTTTTAATACTCTTGATGAATAATGTCAGCAATTTTGTCTATATTATTGATTTTCTTACCACTTTGTACAACTATTTCATCCGATATTCATCATGTATAAAAAAAACTTATAATCTACATTTTACGCAACGAACGAAAAAAATGTTATATTATTTAATTCTTCTACATCTAATTTAACTAGGCATTACATTTAATATCAGTTAATAGGTTTAAAAAAATCTGCAATGTATTGCGTAACTTTTCCTGCTAAACTGGTCAAAATTATGAAATTCATTTTTGAAAAATTCAATCATTTTAAGTTTTACTTGTATCTTTATCATAAATAATTCCTTTTTATTGAAAAACAACAACCAAAACTATGACTTGTTTTTTACATTTTTATATAAAAATATTCATTTCTATTGTATAAATAAATATCTCTATACTTGTGAAGGATTTTATGAAAGTTGAAAGGTGGGAATATTGTTTTGTGTTCTTGTTCTTTACCGAACATATACAATAACTAAAAGCAGAGCAAGTAAATACAGAATGATTTTGTTGATATTTCAATCAGTTGTGCCCTATGCTTGACTACTTTTTTGCTTCAACTCTTGTTGCAATTCATTTACGGATTTTTCTAAATTTATCATTTATTCAAAATTATTTATTTTCTCATCGTCCTTGTGCTATTCCAAGTTTTCCAATAGTACAAGTTGTTACTTTTATATTTATTTCAAGTTACGAAGAGACTATTCCGTTTTTTAAATTTGTAATAGCTTCCCCGTTTGATGTTAAGTGAATATTCTGTGGATTGAACTAAGCTTGGAACTGTTCCGGGAGTGAAATAATCCCAAAAACAAATAATGTTAATTTGTGTTTCGGTACTCCTGTATTTAATTTCCAAAAACTTCTGAGCTGCAGTTGAGAAAAACCATTTGTTCTTCTATAAGAAGATTAACTTTTTTTATAGTTTTTTAAACATGTTTGGTCGATATTATCATGGAAAAAATAAGTTTAAATTTATAAATTTATAACTTCTTTGCTCATTTTTTAGAACGAATATTTTGTCACTAATCTAATACTTTTTTTCTATTTCAACGCGTGTGTTTAATTCTTTTGCATTATAAAACTATCGGGCGTCATCAGTAGCCGGAAGAAAATACAAATACTGACTACATTCGAAAGTGTTACAAAATACTAACCAAAAATGTTCACTTTGCAGCTTCAGCTATTTCTTTATCGACATACTAAAAAAAAAAAATTGATGTGGACACCATATGACTTCCTTGTACGCCTATTTAATTACGTATACATATTTTTTTCTACACTTCATTTACACTTATTTCATTGAAAGTGAGATACAATCCTCCAACTCTTTAATAAAGTAGACAGTTACACAATTGCTAAAATATTAGTTATTAACATCAAATATTTATACAATTATTATTTCAACAATCTTACATGAATAAATTAGGATGGAGTAAAAGTCATGACTTACTTTTACTTGTAAGTCTATTAAATTACATATATACATATTTTTAAAATGAAAAGTATATAAAATTTTATTTTACTAATAACTTCTGATATTTTTTCTTTTTTTTTCTTATTGTTATTATTGAATTATTTATTTTATTTTTTTTATAATCAGAGGGTAATAACTATTAATAAATCAATACATTTAAATTAAAAAAAAAAGAGATGAAGTCTGATTCGAAATGATGTTCCTTCCCTTTATAACATCCAAAATTTCATTAGGCTATAACATTGGAATCAATGAAAATAAGTACCACTTATGATAAATCGTTGAAAAGCTGTCAATGAGGGCTTATTACTGCAGTTAAGAAGTCCAAAATTCAAATTATTTTGGATTTTGGGCTCTTTTGGTTCAGTCGATTGCAAGCAAAAGGGGAGGTGCACAACTACATGTTAAACAGTCCTAAATCCAAAATTTCAACATCCTAAGGCTAATCGTTTTTGAGTTATGCGAGATACATACGTACGTACATATATAAGTACGCACAGACGTCACGCCGAAACTAGTCAACATGGATTCAAGGATGTTCGAAATGGATGAAAATCTGAAAACACGTTGAAATTAGAAAACCAAATTTTTCAATATCACAATACTTCCTTTATTTAATACAAGGAAATAAAAAAAAAACATGTATCAACTTTTTAAGAGTTGAGGGCTCATGCATCAGGGGACTATTTTAATGATTAAATTATTCATTAAAACTGATTTATAATACACTAAAATCAATATTTTAAAAAAAATTTAATTTAGTTTAAAAAAAATTTGGGATTCCCCATCAGGGGGATATTAAGTTATTTTAGTGACTCTTTTGACAAATTACGTTTAAACACTAAAAATTTGGGAATTGCGTAATTTTTTTTCCATTTTGGAGCCTCCCACAATCAAGAGGAAGGCATTCGGATAAAATTATTTTTTAAGAAAATAAGTTCTAAGTAGTGATAAATTAAAGACAAAGCTTTTAAAACTGTTTAAAAAAGTATAAAAATAATTCTAAATAAACAAAGTTGTAATTTTCTGGAAAGGGAGTGAAAAACTTTAGCTAGTTTTTTTTTCAAGAAATACTAGGAGTCAGAGTATTAAAAAATTAATTTTTTTATATTTTACATGCAGTGGGTAACTTGCGAGGTGGATTTAAAGTTAAAATAAATTAAAGAATTTTTTTGTTACCACAGATCATTGGAGTGGGATGGTCAGAACATTTCTATAGTGGTTTGAAGGCCTTTTGATATAGAACATATAAATGCAAAAAAAAAATCCTATGAACTCCTTTTCTGAACTAAGTTACAGGTAAAAAAATAAAAAAATGAAAATTTTTTGTGGAGGGGTGGATATTAAATAACAATTTTTGGTAGTTTGTAATCTCGATAAAAAAAGATTAAAGTAAATGTTTTTGCTAAAGTACCCCAGTAAAGATTGAAATTTTATTTCGACCAAAACAGTCCCACTCCTTTTTCCAATTTTTGAAAAAATTTGTTTACCCAATTTGAAGAAAATTTGAAAACAGCGTCCAGAAATATAAGACCAAAAACAGGCCAACATACAAACCATCTGACAAAAATAGATTTTTTGGACTTTGGAGTACTGGAACAAAAAATTCTTTTCGTAGATTATTTTTTTTACCGATCTATATACTTTACTTAATTACTGCTATGGGGCAATATGTTATTGCTACAGCATATATCACTACAGTCCGGAAAGTCAAATATATTTAGTGGGTTACTGCACAATTCATTACAATTTGTATTTTCCAAAAATTAACACGAAGAAAAAAGAAACTTTAAAAAAATGCAATTAACTGAGAAAATAAAATTTTAAGCCTATTGATAATGTTCCCTAAAACAAAACGAATCGATCGCGCAAGTACAATTCCAAAAAAAACATATACAAATAAATTCTTAGATGATAGTTTCCTATTGTAAAACGACAACACAAGTTACTTTCTGCAAAAATTACACACTTAAAACATTTCTTTAAAACTAAAATAATGTTTACTCATGCCATAGTTAAGCTAATAGAAACGGAAGGCTAACTTTAAGCGACAGTACAAAATAGGAAAAAAATTAACTGAATTTCTCTGGTTGAATTTCAATTGGAAACTTTTAAGTTTTAAGTGGTTGAAAGTCTAATCGACTTTCAACCACTTAAAACAAACTGAAAACTTATTTTCCAATCGTTGGACTATTTCAAAAATTCTTTAAACAAGACAGCTTGAACGTACTATCGGTTTCCTAAAAATTTATCGCTGAATTTTATTCATTTATATTACATTACCTTCTAAATGCAACCATTAATTTAAAGCGGTATTTAAATTTATTGATTGTGAATTTTAGAAAGAACAGTTACTTTGATTACACACTCGTTTAAATATAATGTGATTCAAATATGCAAAGACACATCTGGTTACAACAGATGTCAATAAAAAATACTTTGTAAGAGTTAAAATGCTCTCCGCTTTCTGATCGATATTTATTTTTATTCATAAAGAAGTTAACCTTAAAGGATAAGCAATGAACACTTTACAACACAACGTTTTAAAATATAAAAATGAAGAGCAGAAAAAAAAAGAAAAACTTCTTCGCGTAGTCTTTTTCTAAGGAATTCAAGATATTAAGCATTTAAGATATTTAAAATAAAGGAATACTCAATTTCTCTACATTCAGTCGAATAAGAAATAACATCAACACAACTATAACGGACTGTGTCTGCATACAAGAAGTGAAATACCAACCCGTAAACATACTTCCCTCGACAGTAACAGCGCATTGCTACAGGCGGAAATGCTATTCTTATACTCCACCCACCCTTATTGTTCTATAAAAACATACAAAAAGATAACAGTAGCAACACAAAACGAATCCACACAACCAGTGCCGCCGCTAAGCCGGCTTTCTTCTTTTCATTTTATCCAAAAAAAAGGCAAAATACAAGATGCAGACTACAAGAGAAATCTGATGTAATAAATTTCCTTCGGGATTTCTGAATCAAAAATAAGCCTCTTGAGAAAAGGAGTGGAATATCTCCGTTCGGTTTAATTGAAGTACAATATAACCAACCTTATCGTATAAAAAATTCCCTTCAGTAATCAAAGAAAATAAGTAAACAATAATCTATAACGGATAACTTTCATAAAATATAATAAGCATTCGAAAGACTGAAAATACTAAATAAAAAGCGTCTACCTATTTTCATACCCAATAACTTTATAGATCAGCAGTATACAATTTGAAAATGATCAATTAAAGTACATGCAACATTCCCGATAATGATTAATTTATTACACGAAATACTGAACTACAGTATCCGACAATGTCAACGAAGAATTAATATAATAATTACTAAACAAATGATAAAAATTCGTAAAATTAGAAAAAAGTTAATACAACAGAAAAAAACTTAGATTTCGTATTCTATTGTTGAATAAATATTTATGAATTTCAAATAAGTTAGTTATGAAATGAAATTTGTATTTTTTAAATGTCAGTTAAAATTTCTCTTAAATGACATCAATGATTCTTATTTATGTACATTGACAACAAAAAACAACGTAAATGAATTTGAAATTCGTACGTAAAACTAAAAAACAAGTGAGTTTAACTTCAAATTAAAAATTAAGATGTAATATTAGCCATAATGTAATGAATGAATGGCTACTCACAACTAAATTAATAGTTCAATTTAACATCATGTTCTGTAAAAGAAATAAGAAAATACTTACAAAAGAATCGACTATTAACCTTTTATTTAAAGCAAATAATTAATCATTTAATTTTTTTCTTATTCTTATTGATTATAAGTTTTGTAAATGAACAATGTCTGCAGATCGTATCTCATCGTGATTGTCAGTTTAAAACAAAAGCATACTTATAGCGTGTTAATCTCAGCTATATATAATGTTTGTTAAGCTTTATTGCATCAGCATCATATCGCATAAGTCCTCATTCTCTAATAGACAATTCTTGAACTAGAGGTTGAAAAGTTTCCTCGTCAAAATCCAGCGTAAACAATCTCACGCGTATGAGCCAAAACTCGTAATAATTATCGTAGAAATAAGTTTATTCATCACACAGAAGCACTTCAAAAATTAACGCAAGAATTATATACAGGCCTATTACAGGTGGCACGATAATATAATAATAGGTGCTGCTAAGTTCACTACCGCCTCATTTCATCTATTTTTCAGAAGTTATCTAAACGGTGAATGTCCGTGGAGGACAGATCTTTTAAGAATATGAGTACTACTGATGATGGTTTTTAAGGTAAAAGAAGATCACAGGAATGAGAACGTAGGTGTTTTAGTTTGTCCAAGATGGAATATTTGCGGAGATTCATTTGAAAATGCCTTCAGGAGAATGCATGCGACTCCAAACAATATTCAGTATTAAAAAAATATTAAAAACGTGATTTTATAAATCACTTTACGACATGCCGATCACTTCATGCCGAATGGAGGGCATTATTTGGAACTACGTAGTTAAAATATTTTTTTAGAAACCCTTTGGTCTATGAAGAAGTAGAGATAGTTCATAAGAAAGATGCGTTTATCTACAAGAGGTGGTTGATATATGATACACGGTGGCTCGTAACTCGCAAATGGAATATCTAATCAAAAGAAATAAATAGTGCATAAAAGTACATTTTATTTTCTACAAAAGCTTAACCTGTTTTTCCATATAGTCACCATTTACAGTTAAAAATTTCCCCCAACGGTGAACCAGTTTTCTCATTTCGACAATGAAGAATGCTGAAGGTCTTTCCTTGATCCACGACCTCAATGCGTCCTTCAATTTATCATCCATTGTGAAATAAATATTTTTAAAATCCCTCTAATTGCGGAAAGAAATGAAAATCGAAGAGCACCAAATCTGATGAGTATGGAATAGAGGGTGTAGAATAGGTTAAAACTTCAACTTCACAAGTTCTCGGTGGTTGCTCGCGGTGTGTATATGTGAGGATGAGTACTATATATTGTTGCAGAATTATCGATTCCATGGATTGTATAACACGATACACATATCCCCCTTAGGAGTTTAAGCATGTGTTTTAGAAGCACCAAAAGGAGATGTTTCCACTTTTTTCTGGTACTTTTCATCAGTCACAGAAACTGGTCGGTCGACTGCGAGGTCATCTTCACTTATCCAGCTCCTAATACACGAAACTTTAGTACCCCTTACTCACAGTATTTTGATCAACAGTTTCAACACTCAAACGACTTTTAGGCGATGATGGTCGTGAGTAGCGTTTACTTAACCACTGTTAAAAATTTAATTACTGCACATAGAAACGTAGAGACTCCATAACAATGAAGACGAACTGAAAATGAGAGGGCATGAATTTTGTGACGTTAATAGTAAGGATATGAAACTACAAGATGGCAGCAGCTATCACTACGTTAGACATTTTTTCTCCCACTACGTTCCAGTACGCATTAAATTTAAGCTCCCCTTGTATAATTCAGTCGGCGTGTTTTGGGGTCCATTTTGGGGTCCATATCTATGGGACGAGTTAGACAGTTTTTTGGGATCAATTTTCTCAAAAGTATGCAAACATAACCCCAGTTTATTAACCTCTGGAAGGTGGTGGGGGAGCGGATAAAGTAAAAAATATCGATTTAAAAAATTTTTTTTAATTTTATTATTTTGTCATTAAATAATAATAAATAACCAGTGCCAGGAAAGTTTAACAACGAGAAAAAATCGCAGGTTGAAAATAGAAATGTACGTTATAGACAGCGCTGTCATCGTGTGGGGAAAAGACAATCTCAATCGCAAAGAATTAACGCACAGAATTAAAATATTCTCGTTATTATTTGACCACACCTCTTATACTACGTAATTATTACCGTAATAAAACAATTAATTGAATAATTAAGTAAAAACGTAGCTAAAATTAACACAAATAAAACTTTTAATAGTAAAAGGTTTATAGTTTTTAATTTTTAAATATTATACAGTGAACGCCTAAGAACAGCAGAAAATTCTATCCGTGAAATTGTTAAGCCTACACAATTTCGGACTGAGCACATAAAACTAAGCGTGAAACACATCATAATTAATGTGACATTATAAATCAGCCAAATAATAGTATTCAACTGGGATCACATTTGACTTAAATTCGTTAAACAAAGTTTAATTCAAACTATTATTGCAGGCCATCATTACAACATAACAAAAGGTTTAATAAATAATAATTCGCAATAAAATCACTCTCGTAAAATAAATGCATCTTGTGATAATATATACATAACTCTTTCTTGAGCATGAATAAATAATACAATTAAAACTATCCCTTTCGGTACGCCGGTAGGCGGAGGTAGATTTCACCGGTGCTTGGTAAGGGATAAAGAAGATTTCCACCTTAAAGTTAAGAAAAATTTCAAATTTATTCAATACGACAATGGTTACATGTGAAAAACGTTTCACATGTTTAGCATACAAGCCCCATCTTCTTACAATTCCAGCAATATCTTGGTCATCCCTTGCCGTAAGGGTTGGTCATATAAAAAATTGTTTCTGACAAAAGTTTTAGGCAATGTTTTGAGGACTAATGACCACTTTAAACCGATTCGATACTGTGCCTCTTAAGGGAGGTATGATTTTTTTTGTCTTCGAAACCCCAGTTTTTCCACCCCGTGGGCCAATGGTTACTGATACCAAAAATCTTTACTTGGATAGGTTTTAGGCCCTTATCCAAATAGTAAGAACTTAAAATGAATTCAATATTTTACTTAATAAGAAAATTACAAAGGTAATTTGTTTTTTCGAAAAAGCCCCACAATTTCCACCCCGATGGTCCGATTTTGCCTCTAACGAACTGGACCGAGATTTTGGGTCGATATATTTTATGCATCAATTTGAAAGTGATTGGCGTAAAATTACGGCAGGTATCGTGTCAAAAAAAGTGACATTTATAGCATATAATTAAAAACAGCATAAAACTTGTAAGGATCATAAGTTCAGAGCAGACGCTAAAGAACATTATTTTTTTTTTGTAAATTCTGTAAATCTCTATTTTATTCTACCATTACGTACGGTTTAGATTAACATATTATATAGATCAACTTACTCAGGCATACTATGCAGCCTTTAACTTCTTTAACTTCGTCATTAAGGACATACCTGTAAAAAAAATAAAAATAAGTATTTATTAATATAAATTTAACTAAAAATTGATATTATCATTATTGCAAATATACAGGAATTCTTACAACTTAATATGAAAAGTAATATAAAGTCAAGTTATGGCCGCCACAAAATTTTAAATTATCAAAACTCTAAGCTTATTGATTTTAAAAATGTTAAATCTATGCTCCTGTGTAGTAAAAAGCGACCCAACACCGCCATTGAAAAGTAAAATCTACAAAACATTAAAGGACACAAATAATCATGTTTTAATAATTAAGTGGGTGATGAAAATTTTTGTCGAACCCACACAATCGCAAAGCTTTAGATAAACTCAAGCAAGCAAACAAACAATTAACAATCACCATTCGCTTAACGTTAGAATATTTAACAGACATATTTACGTACAATAACAATACAAAAATTTAATGATTTGTTAATCGTATAAAAATTCCAATGACCTTAATTAATAATGAAAAATCTGAAGACGGAATAACTAATCTGAAACGTATCATTTGATACTAAAAACATACAGTTTAAAATCTTTTTTATCTGAAAAGAAATCATGTATGTATAAAGAATGGTCAACGAAGAAAGCTAAATTCCAATAGAGAAAACATGCGACATGTACTCACACTATCTCTATTGCTTTTCAGCTTGTATTTAGAAGATCGATAAAGAAATTGAAGGAAAAGTTTGAAAGAAGAGAACAATACAAGGAAAAAAATATCACAACTGATAAAAAAAAAATTTAATATTTACTGTCTTTTTGGCTGAAACCGAAAGTAAAAAACTGAACTAAGGAAAAGAATAAAATATAAGGGAGATATAATAAAAGTGATTTATTAAATATTAAAAGATAAAAATTTAAATAAATAAATATATGAAAAATGGAAGAATTTATTTTAGAAGAAAAAATTGTGATAGTGCAAATGGATAAAGGAAAATATTAAAAACAGATTACCACAAGTGAGAAACATCAGCTACTAAATAACATAAAAAAGGCAATTGTGGTATTAGCCACAGTATAGGAATTAAGTAAAAATATTCGTATGCATTGCAACGCTTTATTGAAGCAAAACACGAGCACGAAAAGAAAAAAAAAATTAAAAAGATTATTAAAACAATAGATAAGACTATTGAAGAATTATAAGTATGTTTTCCAAAAAATGTTCAATATACAGGTTTTCAAACGGTTCGGAAATTGGGGTTTGAGGCAGAATCCTAAAGGGTACAGTGAACAACTAGATCAATGAACCTATTTTAGGAATCCATAGTTTTCAAATTATTTTAAATATGGAAAAACAGAATGCAAAAAGTGTAAAAAAAGAACGGAACAGATGGAACTATATTACTTAAGACTTAGATAACAGCATAACGTAAAGCTTAAAAGATTAAAACAATTAAGACGTGGATTAAAATAATGAAGTAACAACTGATGGCAAAAAAACCTAAATAAAATCGAATTTGCACAGAATAAAATAATCACGTTTAACAAATACTGTGATTTTCAAAAGCAGCAAAATTCTTCGTACGGAAATCAATTTTAAGAATTAACAACTGATAGAACCATCCTTTTATGAACACCTTAGTTTGCATTTCGAACATCAATATTACATCAGTTAATTTCTTGTTACGATTCTAAAACAAAATATACGAAGTCACGCAAAGTACAACTGAATTTTATAAAGTACTTTATCACGTTATCACTGTGTGTTCTTATTCTTTAGGTGGTCAATGTTCGAGGAAAAAGAAGTATCGTTTCACGGGTGTCCATCCACCAGAGTAAGAGGAAAAGTCCATACTTCTGTAGTAATGTCACAAAATCGAATTCAAAAATGTATGAAGGAAACCGAAGATAAAATGTTGTGTTTGCTTTTTCCTATCAATCATCATCAATGACGAGAGTATAAATCGAAATTCTGAATTATTTATTTCACAACGACCTTTCCTTCGCTTCTATTGTTGTTGCACTATTCGACGATTACACAGGTTGTCCCACGAAGGAACGGAGAGACTTTCAGAACATGTTCTACAAGTGAAAATAATGAAAAATATTCATATAAACATAGGTCTGGGTACCACTCTTTTCAAGTTACGGCTAGCGAAAGATTTTGCCCAGATTTCAGCTCTTCAAATAAAAAGATTCCCTACTTTAATCTATGAAACCCAAATTAAGGAGTAAAGTTGGTGGTTTCTTATGTAATTTGAGCTGGGAAATAGGATAAAACAGGTCCCAGAACGGTAACTCCAGTAGTTTTTAAGATATCTGACGTAAAACACAAATGCGGTGTCAAAAAACAAGTTTTTTTAGGGTTGTAGTAAAGGTGGAGCAGAGAAAACTCATGTTTTTCACTACTTAATAACTTCGGTTGTTTTAATTATAGAAAAGAGTCTTGCATTAAATAATATGCATTTTTGAAATCAACATACATTAATTAGGTTTGGAAAATAATATCAGTAAGATCCTTCTTGTCAGACGCAAATTCGGAGCCTCTCCTCAAAGCTCTGCACATCTTTCTCCAACATTTTATTCAAACAGCACCAATTTCTTAATGAATTAAAATTTTCAGATCTTCGATTATATGTGAATTGTTGACGTATACTCTTGATTTAAGGTAGTTCCACAAAAAGAAGTCACAAATCAACAGATCGGAAGGGCGTGGGGCCAAGAAACATCACCGAATCATGAAATGACATGTTCAGGAATCATTTGTCAAACACTTCAATCGATGTTCTCACCGTGTGAGTTGTGGCACCATCCTGTTGGAACCACATTTCTCTCATGTTCACCGGATGCCTTTCCAGTTCTGGACGCAGAAAGTTGTTTAACATGTCGATATAGCGCACTGATGTCACTGTAACTGCGGTTCCCCCTTCTTCAAAAAAGTAAGGCCCAACAATCCCTATCTTAAAGACACCGCCCCACACTGTTACTTTTCAGCTGTGAGGTGTTTTGGTGTAGTTCACGTGTTTCCGACGGCCAGTACCGACAGATCTGAACATTAACACAGCCATCCAGACGGAAATGGGCTTCGTTACCCATCATTATTAGGGCGTTTGCATCTTCCGTAAGAATGGAGTTCATTATGCCAAAATATTTTTTCGTTGCACAAATCCCTTTCAGTTAGCTGCTGAATGATCATTATTTTGTATGGTAAATTTGAGATCACCGTCTAAGCGTGACATACCCAGCGCTACAGCCTGTCGCCTAGCGGATCGTTTCGGACTAGCAAGAACTGTTCTTAATCTGTCTACGTTTTCCGGAGTCCGAACTGAATGGGCAAGGCCAAGTGATTTTTTCTTCATCATAGATCCAGTACTTTTAAATGCCTCAACCCATCGGAGTATGATGTTCCGATCTGAAACTGCACTTCGAAATTAAAATTTCGATGAAAAAGACGTTGAGCCGGGACCACAGGAACCATTGTTTCTAAAAAAAAAAAAAAATAAAATGCTCGACAGCAAACACAAGATATTCTACGCTCCAACCATCCACAGCGACTGAAACTGTATAGTCTGAGCAGCCCGCCAGAGGTCGCCGTCAATAACCCACTCGTTGCAGAGTATTAGCGGTTTCAAAAAAAACCTGTGTTTCCTCTTATAAATGCGGAATATTTGACTAATAAATGCGGAAGATTTAGTAACAAAAACTGTAGAGAATTTAAATCTGAAAAAATTAATGTAAATACAGCCAATAAAAAGTACATAAGAACTTTTAAAACAATCGATTGGCCACCACGATCACCTGACTTAATGTCACTAGAATACTTCATTCGGGGCATATGAAAACGATAGTATACCAACAAAAGATTAATACTAAAGAAAAGTTACTTATTAAAATACAAAATGCTATTGAATTTATACGAAAAGATCCTGAGACAATACGAAAAACCACCGGAAATATTTTACGTTGGGTAGTGCTGTGTACATTGAAAAGGAAGGAATCTCGAATTATTACAGTAAATGAGGTTTGTTATTCTGTTACCATTTACATTTATTTCTTTTTCTATATTGTTTATTCGATACAGAAAGAATAATATGATTTTCTGTATTTTCAACCTGTTTTTCTTCAATAAGAAATCGATTTTTAAAAGGTTTAATTTACTTTTTATTGGCTGTATTTAAATTAATTTTCTCAGAATTAAATTCTCTACAAGTTTTGCTACTAAATCTTCCGAATTTATTAATCATTTAACAAAGCTATTGTACTACAAACTTTAAAAATAAATTGTTTGTCGACAACGTATTTTGTGTTTTACGTGGGATATCTTAAAAACTATTAGAGTTACAGTTTTGGGACCTGTTTTATCCTATTTCCTAGTTCTAATTACATAAGAAACCACACCAATTTTACTCCTTAACTTGGGTCCCGAAGATTACAGTAAGGCTTCTTTTTATTAAAAAGAGCTGAAATCTGGGCGAAATCTTTCGCTAGCCCTAACTCGAAAACAAAGCGTTTCCAGACCTATATTTATATGAAAGATTTTCATTATTTTCACTAGTAGAACATGTCCTGAAAGTTTCTCAGTTTCTTCATAGGGCACTCTGTATTTAGGTTTCCTTGGAAAGAATCTTTTTCGACTGATGCATATTTTTTTCGAGCACATCCAAATATTTACTTGTATTAAAAACATTAGCCGCTTCCAAAACAATGTGAGCGTTCGTTTTGTTTTATTTGTTTAGCTTAATTACTTAACCAAAATCCAAACATTTAAGTTAAAAATATTGCTCAAACTATACCAATACTACAATTACAACTGCTTTCTTTTTGCGGCTTCCAAACGGGACATTGAACGATATGTCATCTAGCGTAATTTTTCTTTCTTTTTCCTGTTTAGCCTACAGTAATTACCTTTCAGATAATACTTCAGAGGATGAATGAGGATGATACGTATGAGTGTAAATGAAGAGTAGTCTTGTACAGTCTCAGTTTGACCATTCCTGAGATGTGTGGTTAATTGAAACCCAACTACCAAAGAACACCGGTATCCACGATATAGTATTCAAATCCGAATTATAGTAACTGCCTTCACTAGAATTTGAACCTTAGAACTCTCGACTTCGATATCAGCTGATTTAGGAAGATGCGTTCACCACTATATCAAGCCGGTGGGTTGTCATCTAGCGTAATCAAAGGAATAATAATGCCCGCTTTGGGTTTCACAATCTTACGTAAGAAATACATCTACGGGGCTAACCTGCGTTACTTCTGTGAATATACTGTAATGATATTATTACGATCGGTATAGACCATCTTTTGGTGCAGATGCTGGCAACTCATAAAAAATTCATCACCAATTACTAAATATGAGTACTGTTACTGTTAATTACATTTCACATAACCTTTGTGACACTTGCCAGGATAATACTTAACATAATATTTTTATGTTTCGCAAGGATAGTAATTTTGAAGACTGACTTTCATACAACACGTACTGAAATGACAAACATTATCTAAGGATGCGTTGTTTACCTGTTTACTGTTTTCCATACACCAAACGACGACAATAACGTATGATGGCAATTAATTAAATTTTTAGCGCGTGAAAACTATCAAACGTAACTGGGTCGAAGCCAGGATGTTCTCCATAAAAGGAAAAGGTGCAACCATTCTGCCACAAAGATTAGCGAATAGCATTGTACCGGAATATTGCAATAAATTGGTTCTTTCTGCACGATTCCTTTTTCAAATTAATAGACAGACGTATCTGATAAGAAAGGAGGACTGGATAAAATAATAGTTTTCAGAATGATGGACTTAAAACTTTGATTCTTTTGTTTCAGAGATATAGGAACCTCAGGAATCCAACAGAAATTAAAAAAATGAAAAAAAAAACAGGATTCATTCTAGTTTTTCCTGCCTTATGGCAATAGATTCCATAAATCTATCCGGTTACGAAATCTATTTATAAACCAGTCTACAGATGAATAATACACAGGAAAATAAATCTTTCAAAGAAGAAAGACTACTATTGTTCCAGCTAATAGGTACGATGTAACCCATGGTGGTTGAGTACGACTGGAACTTGCTACTACGGTGAAGGCGTTTTCTGGATAAATTAATTACTAGTGGGTAGGATACATTAGATTAGATGGGTAGAAAACTAAGGATTAGCGGGAGAGAAAAAAATTACAGGCAGGCATAAATATTAATTTGCAATCAAGAACGTAAATTTTCAACTTCTTGGCTGAAATCTGAATTTCTTTTATTGAACAAGATAAGATGTTGACTAGGTGAATTAATTAATAGAATTCTTTTTAGAAATTGTAATTTTTTCCTTTTACTGTTTAACAAGATAAAAATAAATCTTAGGGAAATCATCAGAAAACATTGAAATAATACATACATGAATGCATGTAGGGAAAAATTCAGAACTTCAATAAAGATGAATTCCAACTAAATTATCAGCCAGTACTGTTCGGACTCGTTAACCCACATGAAACATCAAGCGAATAATAAACATGACGCTGTCGGCAAATCAACAGTAGAAGGGGTGGCTCATACCGTAGTGAACATCGTGATAGAACATTATGCATTATTAAGTTATAATACAGGATATGACGAATGAAAGGGATGCCGCAAACTTCAAATTATTGCACTCAACGTGTAATAGTCGTACAGGAGCAGTCGAGTCAATTAAGTTAGCATCGTATGAAATTCAATGTTCACATCATCAATTCAGCGTTCAGCAAATATATAATAGGCCGATACAGCCACCTCTACTACAATATAACGTACCTCATATTATGTATATCCTCAGTTGGATTATAGCCAAGTTTAGTTATTAAGGAGAAATAAACTAATATTAATATCATTATTACAATAATATCAACAAGTTTATAAACTATGGTCAATATTATATTAATATTAAATTAAAACTTAACGATTACAATAATTAATATAATAATTGTAACAGATTAAGCAAAACAAAGGAGCAATTTTTTCTAAAATTTCATTAAAAAAAGAGATCAAATTTTTTAAAGAATTTCATCATTTGTAAGTTATTTAAGAACATTATGCTTTTCAAAAGCGTAAGACTCAGAAGAAAAAAAGATATTGTTGAATGAAATAAATGTAAATTCCAATCAGCAAGCAAGAGATATTAAAGAAGAATATACAGAATTCCAATTATTTCGGGATATTTACAAGATTTTCCTGACGCCACATAACTAAGCAGACGTTAGATAACCCCATAAAAAGAAAAAAAGAACGGTAACAGAAAACATAGGTAAAACTAGCATGCCCTGACGCGGGCTTCGCCCGCGTCATATGCGTATATAACTTAAAAAATTTAAAAACAGTTTTTTAGTAATTATGTGTGGCTGTTACTCTCTGAGTTACCGCTATTCATAACTTATCGAATAAAATAAAATTTTTAGATAAAATAAACAAATAGTTCAAGAATTACTTTGTCCCAACACAGCAAAGTCCAGAAGCTAAATAATTCCATTTTTTGGCATTGTAATGGTTACATATTTTAATTATGTTAGCTATCTGAATATCTTCAAAATTCAGATAATCAAAAAGCTGATTTGAGACCTAACATACTTCTCGAAGGTTGAACTCGATTTTGAACCGAGCGTATACGTTACTCTTGCAGTCTTTGAGAAAGCTCTGGCGTACATTCACATTATCTACGATCATAAATTTTAGCTCGTAATTTATCTTCCTATCTGCACCTCATTCACCTAGACGTCATGAAAATATTAATACCAAACTGAAAATCTAATCTATGCGCGATTATATCAATGGCTTACCCTGATGGAGTTTCTTAGCCCAGTATAAAAAAAAATCCACAGCGTGATGCTTTGCTCACCTGAGGATGTATTCCCTCGGGTCGCCGCCAAATTATAAAATGACGTTAAATTTTAAAGTAAAACACAATAACTTTCAGAAGAAGTTGATAGAGGTATCGAAATTCAGTACATCTCAAAACATCAAAATTTTATTAAATCTGAAAATATTTCCTTCCAATTATATCATCAAAGCAATTTGTTTTTACATATATTACGATAATAATGCAAACTGATGTTTTACAGATAATGACATTACATTTCGTAAATCACGTAATAACTTTCTGAAGGAGCCGATAATGACAAAGCAATGATCGATATAGACAATACTATCGATACAGACATTCAATTAAGCAAAACAAGTTCTAATTTATTTATTTATTATTTATAATACAGAATTGTAAGGTTTGAACTTAATGAAGGCTACAGTTAAAATTTCGTAATGATTGGTTCAGAAGTTTTCGCGGAGTTCGAGAACAAATGAAAAAGACAACTGTATATAACAGTGAGATTATAATTCATACTGTATACGATATTTTACAAATACATACATAGATATTTTAAATATATATATATATATATATATATATATATATATATATTTAATAATGTAGACTCTCAACTCCTCCGCACTTGCTCTAATGTAAGGGATTTACGTATATTTTAATCTAAACACAACACCTAAAATTAAGGCGTAATAACGGTTGAGAACCTGTTTGGAATGCTACGCATATATCTGTCTACAGATTAAAAGCGATCACAAAGAAGAATAATTCGACTTCCTCATTATATACTGTCATAGGATGAAAATAAATCGTCGAGTAAAATCTTGGACATACAATTTTTAATAGTGGAAAAAAAGTTACTCAATAATATTTCCTAAACATAAAAATTATCTACCATTTACTGTGTGTAAAAAAAATAACTGAAAGCGCTCATATTTTTTGTATTATTGTAATTATAACTAAATTATTATAATTAAATATTGAATCAAATATAAAATATTATATTATTTATATAAAATCATAAAAGATCGGATATGCTGTATTATTATTTGTGTTGACATATAATATGTCCGTATATTGTGTGTTGCATACACATAATATATGTGTTGCAAAATGAGACATCAATTTTAAAAATAAATGAATTTTGATCAAAAATAATTCGTGAAAAAATATCTTCAATGGATTTTTCTCCAAACTTCATTATAGTTATATATCATTATATTATAACATCTTTATTCTTTTAGGTAAACGTTACAGTTAAATTAACGTTTCAAAACCCACATATTTGAATAGGTGGATTAAGTCAAGTGAAAAATTATAACTCAAATCAAATATGCGGTGCACTAAGAAGGTACCAGTTTACGACAGTATTTTGGCCTCTTTTGGAAAATCCAGTTGTAATTAAATTTGATTTATAATAAAGGAAAAAGTTAACCAACTATCTAATAGAACATGCTCACCTTGATGAAAATTCCTGATAGAATATAGGATTTTCTATAGTTTCGTACATTATTTCTACATCGTGTGTTTCCCTAACCAAATCATACGTGCTCAACAAAACCTTATGGTTCTAAAAAAATAGGATATTCTCACCGCGAATTCTCAACAATAACACGTTGGAAACCTATTCATACTGTATCGTAATATTACAAAAAGAAAATGCAGCAACGAGGTATCTGGCATATTTTCTCGGCATCAATCTGTTAATTAAATAGAATAAAATAGAACGATGAAAATTACAAACGGAATCTATCGTTTTCTTGCTGAAACCTTTAGAAGGTCGTCCTTACATTTATTCAACCACCCACTGAGTTAGCTTATTTTCAGTATACATTTCTACTAAAAAATGAACCTCCTTAAAATAATAGTCTGGAAAAGAATAACATTTTACAAAACCTCAAAGGCAATATAAATATTCAATAATAAATAATACAAAATTCCTGGACATCTCCAATACTGGAAAAAGTCTTCTTAAATTTCAGATTTTTCAGAAAGGATAGGAACCCTGATATCGGGAATCACATGCGTGAGGGATGTTATCACAGCTAGACGCATGTGATCAATCACTATAAACTAGTTAGAATATTTCCTAATCTTGACATATGCTAAACCTTTGGTTAATTTTCAATATACACCAAAGTAATACGCATATATATTTATCAAGTTAAAAGTTTTCCAATCCGCTACTTTGAAATTTTTACGCAAAATTTATGGCGTGTCATAAACCACATTTATTTTGTGACGTAAAAATGAAAGGCACGTCTTACAATCTTGCATTCGTTTATATAAAACTTTCTGCAAGCTCCATAGTAATAAAAGAAAGTTTTTCAAATCACCCAGATGATTTTTAACGGAAGTCATGTGAATGAGTTTTCTAAGTGTACTGCCGTTATAATTAGTCCAAAAGATGTGAATATTTTCCCCACATTTTCGTAAAAATTGCTTATATGAAACCAAATTATATTAAATAAATGGGCTGTATGTTACAAGGTATGACAGCAAAATAAGAAGATTCTTGAGGTTAACCTCAAGAATCTTGCCAGAAAGGTTGGAGTTCTCCCGACGCAAACATGAAGTGAAATAGACTTACAGATATCAAATTTTATCTAGGGTAAATTTTCGGCAGGATAAGACATTTCTAGAGCCAAGAAACAAAGAAAGATGAATCCCGTTTTGGAAACTCTTCCACGTGAAATATATGAAAATAAGAAAAAAGTGAGAATACGTATGAACAAAAACTGTCCATCAAGATTAAAAACGTTTTAGAAAAAATTAGAAAAAAGTATTTTTCTGTCTCCTTTAGAAGCGTGTGCGGCGAAGCTTAACGAATTTTGACGTTACACCTCAACAACACTCTTATCCATTAGGGATTATCCGTCAAAGAACTTTGATCAAAAAGGGCATTGAGTGGCTCCACAATCCCCTACTCTGCTTTTGTAATTCGAATCCTTATGACTTCTCTCTTTTCCCCAAACCTAAAATCAATCTGAAGGTTGCTAGTACTATAACTACGACAAAATCCAAAAGTCTATGGCGAAACAACTGAAAAACAATCTTGCTAGAGGATTTCTAGTACCGCACCAAGGGTGGGAACATATCTCTCGAGGTGTACAGCTACTCAAGCAGACAACTTTAAAATGAAAACTGTAAATTACTTGTAAACAGACTCTTATAAAACCGATCAGATTATATTACAGCCAGAATTCATAAATATGAATGAATTTACTAGCACAAATCGTGCAATACGTTTTAGAAATACTAAGGTAAAATATTTATGTTTTAAAAAAATTTTTAAGAAATAAGCTCTTTTATTAGACTACAACAGAAACTTATTGATTGAGTCGTTCGAATATATATTATAATGAATTAAAAATCTTAAACATACGGAAATAGTAATCGTGCCTAGCATGCAAGCCCAGAAGCTTTTGTATTCGGTTTAGGTAAGTTTAATACTCTTTCCTGTGTATTAAAACATTCATGAAATACATTAAAAAGATAATAAATATTAATATTACGCAGACAGGCATTCCAAATATACAAGTATATAGAATTTATATAATTCCAAATATATAGCATATATTTATATGCTCAAAAATAATTTGACGACTATTCATTAATTATAACGGACAAAAATTCCATAAAAAAAATTAATGCTGTATTATTAATAATATAACGTTCATATAAATATATCTTTGATTCAATTTTTTTAATTCAATATTATATTTTTCTGCTGTTAAGATAATTCTAAATTTTAATTGTTATAAGCTTTTTATAAAATTATTTATGAAAAATTCATCTTTAGCCTCATAATAAAAATAAATAAGATATATATGTATCTAACTGAAATTGAGTCAGCGTGAAATTACATAAATGAAGAAATAAATAAATTTCATACTCATTCGAACTTTCATCTTTAACAATTCCTTGACTGTGTAATAATTAAGTAAACTTTGATGGCGAAATGTGATAATTATTGAGGAAAGAATAAATTAATATTATTGGTAATCAACAGGTTTAAAAAACAAACATTTTAAGATATAAAAAATTAAATTTAGTATTAACAATGAATAAATAATAGTCCGAATTAGAAATACTGTTTTAATAATTAGAACTGTTTTCCATGTTTTCATTTCTACTGACTAGATCAGACATTTTCATATAAAATTTATTTATATGATTTATTAATATAGATGAAACAATAATGAAGTGAAAAGAAAATCAAAATGAAGCGAATTTTTAATTTCATATTCGGATGATCATTTTTTTTTTAAATATGCTGGATAATTAACAAACTAGGAAAATACTGATGTATTTTTTTTATTTATTTTTTTTATCAAATATAGACGAGAAAAATTAATAATGCCGAAAATTTGACAAAGTCGGGCCTCTACAACACGATAAATACAACTTTAAATCATGTTGAAGGTGAATGGAAGGATCGTAAATCCATTAAAATGTTTTATCGAGCAATGTCAACAAGATTAATTACTATTTTTCATCAACAATCAATATTAAACAAAAAATTTTTCAATTAAATTAGTATTAATTTACTTAATAAAACATACATTTTTAGAATTATTACACAGAATAAAATAAAGGTATATAATAAATACCTATAGTTTGTTTTTGTTTCAGTTTATATAAAGTAACATTAAAGTAAAGAAATCTTTCACTCGCAGTTTAATTTACGCTGGAGTAATCTAAAACATCCCGAACAACTTTTGAAAACTTCAGTTTCAAAACTAAATCATTTGTTGAGGTAGATATACACTATAACTTTTTTTTAACTTCAATCTGGGAATCTCTATTACCTCATAAATCAATACTAAAGTTTTTCATTTCTTGCAACTGTGAACTTGAAAAAAGAAGATAAGCTAATCTTTTACTACATTTCTTTTTAGATACGATTCCAAGAAGGATCTGAAAATTGTCATTTATTCATACAAAAAAAGTCCAACTAACTGTGATTTTTTCCACCTGAAATTAAATTATTACAAAAAGAAAGAAAAAAGGGAACTTCTAATACAGCAATTGTATAACATGAAAAATAAAAAATAAGATAATTTTAACAAATTCCCACAACTTCACATAAAAAAAAATTAATAATACAATTATAAGCGAGCATTTGGATCAGGACTGCATCTTAATCGCATAATTCGTCATGATACGCAGTATGCCGAATACTTACATTAAAACTCAAGTAGATTTATTTAGCAAATCTGTAAACTTCAATTTTTCGATATTTTATATTAAATAAGATGCCTGTCATGTGTCATTATTATCATTATGAATTTTAAAATGACATTTCTTTTATTTATAAAAGAAACTGACAAGAAAACGTCTGATGTGGACACCACATGACTTCCTTGTACGCCTATTAAATTACACGTACACATATTTTTTAAAATGAAAAGTGCATAAAATTTGATTTCATTAATAACTTCTGATATTTTTTCATTTTTTTTTTTTTTTTAATTATTGTTGAATTATTATTTATCGTAATTTTTTTTTTACAATCAGAGGTTAATAATTATTAATAAATCAATATATTTAAATAGAATAAAAAAGTAAAAAATAAAAAAAATTATATGTATATGAAGTCGGATTCGAACCGACGATATGCCTTCCCCTTGTAAGATCCAAATAATTCATTAATTAAAAATTTATTTCGCTGTTACTCTGGAAACAATGAAAATAAGTACCATTATCACCACATATCGTTGAAAAACTCTCAAAGAGGACTTATTACTTCAGTTAAGAAAAGGTCCAAAATCCAACATTTTTGGATTTTGCACACTTTGGTTCAGTCGATTGCAATCAAAAGGAGAGGTGCACAACTAGATGTTACAACAGTCCTAAATCCAAAATTTCAAAATCCTAAATCTAATCGTTTTTGAGTTATGCGAGATACATACGAACATATACGTACGTACGTACAGACGTCATGTCGAAACTAGTCAAAATGGATTCAGGGATGTTCAAAACATATATTTCCGTTGAAATCTGATAATCGAAATTTTTCGCGATCACAATACTTCCTTTACTTACAAGGAAGTAAAAATGAATGAAACGCCATTTACAGGTTCGAATAACTATTAGCTAAGGATCTAGATTATATAATATGAAATATTGGGGCAAATCTTAAACGAACATATGAATATGTATTTAAATTACAACGAAGAGAACAATTACAAACCTAGTAAACAAAAATGAAGAAGAGATACGTCGACTGCAATTGACCTAATGGACATAAAAGCTATGAAACATGATATACCAATCATCAATAAAAAATTAGATAGCAAGAAATACACATCGACGTAACTGATGGATGAAATAATTACATAAGAATTATGGAAACATCCGTATGACATTCGAAGAAGAAAAAAAAACATTATTCAAGAAAGTAGCATTACTGCAGCCAGGAGTAAAAAACGATAACCTAACAACACTATCTAAAGGAAATCCAATAAAATCGAAAGAGTGTCATGATTTACATATGCTCTTTTGTCCGAGCAGTGAAAAAATAACACTGAAGTTCTTTGTGTCATCACTAGCTGAAATTCCCATGAATGTAAAAGGAAGAAAGTTAAGTTATAAACTTTGTAAGTTTACAAATTACTTTGTCAGTTTAAAAAATTTACAAAGTATATTTTACTTGTATATCTGGAATAAGACCTTAAAGATAAGCAACTAGTACATGTTTTGTTCTTAAGTCTGTTACAATTCTATTCGAATAAAAAAATGGCAGTATGCCAGGCAAATGGTGGTCTCACATGTTAATAAATTTCAACTTTAGACAAAATTATTGATTTTTTCTGCAGGCTTGGAGAAATGAATATGTAGAACAACGCAAGCATTAACAGACGACTATTTTATGAACAAAAAATTGTTTTAAACTTTATCCATTTTCATGGGTATTAAGCATATAAGAATACAGAATATTATATCGCGCCATTTTATCATTTTCATTAATATCATATAAAGAAAAACAAAACAACTAGTTTAACAGTAATTTATTGACACGACAACACTATTATTAGATAAACGAGTACGAGGATGAACTATAAAATAATTCAGCAATAAAAGATACTGACGTAATATCAAATGAATTATAATCCTCTTTCTCTTGTTCTATGGGACATGTGGATGCATTTATAATGTAAACGATATCACTCGATAAAATAATACAGTTCCCTGTGTGAATAATTGAATTATTTATCTTTAATTATACTGTAAAATTATGGTTTATTATACTAATCATTCACTGTACTTAGTAATGACATTATACATTTCCTAAACACAAATATAATTTTTCCTTATAAAATAAAAAATAACACTACATCTTCTCTTATTGATTTTCTGTCAATTATTCAAAAAACTGTAACGACACCTTCTTACGGCGTTCACCGTTGCGAATGAAACGAAGAGATGCATCGTTTTACAAATATACTGGAGCACAATGATTCAGTACTCCACCAAGCGGTAATATACAAGGTCACACGATAATATCCGAAACACACGAACGCTGCTGAAAAATAAATATTTTAACTTCTTCGAAAAGAAATACTTCGCTTCTTCCTACTACACCACTCTGTTTGGAGCAGATGAAAGTACAAAGGTAGTGTACCACATTTAGTACTTTTGAACTCATCTGATACTTAATGAAAAACTTTAGTAGTTCAGTACTTTTTATGGAAATTTATTACCTTTTTCAGAGGCACAATATCTCATCTATTTACGAAACTCAAGTATGATTTGATTAGCAATTGGGTCCCCTTCCCAACCCTTCCGGCTTGACTATCAAATAATCTTACATCATGATTGAATGAATACCCTGCCGGCGAATCCTCGCACTTTAAATTTTTCATGCTAGCTCACTGTCACAAGCTCAGTTCGCTGCGTTTCTGCGTTCAAGTTGCATCAGCTTCATTCGCTGTGCTGATAGTTATGCCTGTAGTAATGGACAACAAGACTATAGTATTAGCAATTTTTATCAGGGATAAATGTTGTATAGTAACATTACAAAAATTGATCCTAAATCATATGCAGTACATCAGGATGAAAAAAATAGAAAACTTTAGGAGTTTTGTAAATTCGAAAAAAAATATGGCAGTGATCATCAAGCCGAAAGTGTTGTTTCCACATCACAACAGTAATTTAACTGAACGAGTAAGTAGTAATAATTCACTCGCAGATACAAATTCACCCACTTCGGCTAAAAAACAAAAGTAATGCCATGTTAAACGATCTGTTAGTGAAATCTTGGATCCAGTCTTGTGACAACAAGTAAACAACGTTCTGTATATACTGTAATATCAATATTAACGTAGCAAGAGATTTACGCTTAGGAATGCAAATAACCCTAAACATACATCAAATTTACAAAGTACAATCCCACTCCTGGCATAGTCACCATTCTTTCGACGGCGTCTGCCTCTTCATTAGATAAAAAAGTTACTTAAGTTGAGTTAAGAATGAGTGGGGATATTGCAGAGCACAATTTTCCTTCAGAATTAATCGATACCCTACATTCATTAATAAAAAAAATTGCTCCTGTTACTAGATAGTAAAAAATATTAAACGTGATCGCACTAAAACTTCTTATTGAATAAGAAATGTTTTAATAGCTGATGCTAAAAATGTCACCACAAAAACTAAAGAAAAGCTTTTTCTCTTTGCTTGTAGATAAATCAACAGACATTTCTTTTACAATCATTAGCATGTCAGGCATTATGGTAATGAAATAAAAATAGTAGCTCTTTCCTAAGCATCACAAAACATAATCGAAGCCAGTGTTTCATCTTTGTTCAAAGCTATTATTTCGCTGCTTGAAGAATTACAAGTGCCGCTCACAAACTTGTTACGATTTCCGCTAAAAATGTCTCTGTAATGATGGAACAGGATGCAAGAATTCAAGTTACACTTTCAAGTTCGAGTTCAATGACATATATGTATATATAGCCGAGCAGTTACAGCAAGGCGCTTGCGAAGGGGAATAGATGTACGGCTGTAAGTAGAGAAAAAAGCGCCATGCTAGAATGGCTCTGCTATATATATATAGATTTAGTTTGTGCGCCTCAGAACCATATAAAACCTTTCAAATTCTGCAGAAGAGTTTTGCAGTGACATAATTCATTCAAAAGAAACTAAAAAGATTAAGAGAATTTACGGAAATCCAACATTTATTGAATCTTCAGGCGCATAGCTTACAATTAGGTAAAGTAGATGACAGTCTATGAATAATATACACAGTATAGTTCAAAGAATTGTATAACAGTGGAATGCATTACTGACGTAGTTTTTGCATTGTATTAGATGGAATATGGCCCAGACTATTTTAAATGCTCTGTCGTAAAGGGGTATTTTTATTCATGGTCTTTTTCCTACCAACTGATAACTAAATTCAGAGTATCAGGTACTTCATATGAACAGAAACACATCGACTCAAGATAAAAATCCGCAGAAAATAAACATTTTTCACCGATTGAGGATACATATTTAGAACAACGTTCAGTACAGACTCTTATACTTTAGCGAACACAAAAGAAATTGAAAAAAAAAACCATAAGGAGTTTTAAAGTCAACTGTCAATCCTTCTACGCTGAATTCGGCCAGTAGTTTTTGAAGAGGGCGGATTTAAGTCCTATTTTAAGAAATTGTCAATGTAGAGCTCAGAATATTGTAAAGCAAGTGGTAGTTTCAATAGTATCATGCAATCAGCTGAGATTTCCTTAATCTAATTGCAGAAAGTGTTTATGAAGTATTACACAGGGAGTGGCAGTTAAGTAAATCAACAGAGTTAATCAAAGAAAACTGACGAGTTATGAAATTTTGGAATAATACTTTTGAAATGAAACACCCTGGAGGTGACTACATCTTCCCAAATTTGATGACATTTTTTTTACCACATTCTTCTGTAACAGAACGATTCGTTTCTGCAGTTACTATTAAAAAGATCAAATTATGAAACAAACTCTTTCCTTTACGTTTTACGGACTTCTTCTAACCAAAGGGAAACTGAGAGATTCGTCTGTCTAAAATTTCCTTATTTCAAAACACTTATTATTTGAGTAAAGTCTTCCAAGGATTAAGAGAAGGCCAAAATGTGTCTACGAATATTGAATTAAAATGATGAGAATAATCATAGTGAGCATGTTCTAAACATATAAAAATGACTGTCAACCCGCAGTTAACTTGGAACTGATAAAATGGTGAAAATCAACCTTTTTTCATAATCCGTTACCTTTTTATGGAAAAATTTAGTACGCAAAAAGTTTGTTTTGGAATGATCCGAATAGTGACGAGGAAAGAAGTTAATTTGTTACTTCACGGACATTTCTTGCTACCTCTTTTTCACTTTTACGACATCGCTCCAGTAGACAGGTTTTTTTTCACTGTACTTCAGTTTTCTTAACAGATATTCTATTTGATCCTTATCAATGGATAATCATCTTAAGCTTCTATCCTCATACTTACATCTTTGGATGCGACACCACTTATCGTTTCAGCATTTGTGTGTCACCACACTGCTAACATTTTAAAAAACGAGGCAAATTACAATGTTTTATAAATCATATTTTACATGCCCGTACATCGTATAATTAAAACATAAATACACACAAATATATATAATTTTCCTCATTTCGAAAATGTGATCATTAACATTTCAACTCCGTTGCACGAATTATACAAAGAGAATTGCTTAAACACCACCGAACAGTTTAATTTCAGAAAACACATTACACATATATAATTTAATGTAAATTTAAATTGTCATGAAAGTTTTGCGAAACTTCATCGTCCCGCCCAGAAAAAAATCAACAAGGAAATAAAGGTAAGTGATGAGTGTTAAATTAACGAGATCAGTTGAAAATAAGTACATACACGTAAAATAAAACGAACACTAAAATATGAAGTAACAACTACATTTAAAGCAAAGTACACAAAGCACAGTTTAAACACAGTATTAACAGTATATCTTTACGCAATATATCTTTTCTAAAGAGTCTGAAACTTAAATAAGTCTTATAACTATTCAAAACTCTTTTCTCATAACTCTTATAACGACTCATACTATTATTAAAAAATTAAAGATCGCTTTATTTCATTCCCATCATTTTCCTATTAACACAATCCATTTTATTACTGAAATTTTTATCCAAAAAAGTAAGTAAAGATTTTTTTCATTACTTTTTAAGGCTACTCGAGAATTCCCGAGCCTGTTTGCGACACTCCCAAAAAAAAGTCGGTTATTTTTTGATAAGCTGATTAAAAAAATTAATATAATAAAAAAAAATATTAGTAATTCCGTAAAACTTCGTATTCGTGATTTCAAAAAACAAAAACAAGTTTTCTTAATTTTAGATAATGCACCCGTTCGTTCATTCAACGAAATTTTGAAGAAGGTAACTCAAATTACAAGACCGTGTTTTATTGCTCGCTAACAAGTTCCAATCTTGTTCGTCAACATAAGGATAAGTGTAAATAAAAAAAGTAAAAGAGAATATTTATTGGGCAATGATGAAGGGGAGCTACTAAGCTGCACCGTGAGTCATATTTTAAAACGATGCGCTTCCACGATAGCTGGAGCTAAGGAAAATGTCATTCAAAAAGACAATTACATCTTCACAGCATGTAACCTGGATGTTGAACATAAAAAGATAGGTTAATTTTTTTTATTGACGCAACAGGTGCAGATTTAGGAAATCCTACAAGAGAGCTAGTTTTGGAAACATGTGTCCATACAGTGGATGGTAAATAAAAACAGATAAAGAAATTATTTAATAGGTTCAAGCAACTTCAGCATAAAAATATGAGGAAGGATGAATTTTCTATTTCAACTAAGAGTCAAGCGTATTAATTCTAAAAAAAACTTTAAAATTGACAGCACATCTGAAGCTGATTTTACAAAATTATTTGAAGCGTGATTTAAAGGCTTTAAAAACCAAAATAATTTAAACAAGTTGGCTGTTATGAAACATATTTATGTCTCTCTTAACTGCAAACTGGTTTCTGCATAAAAAAGTTGACACATACGGTACACTGCTATGAGATAAAATTTTGTATCTCAATAATCTTCTACTTTCATGCTACAAGACATATTTCTGTGCCTCAACTATTTACTGTTTCAATGATCGAGACATAAATGCTTGTCTCACTTTTCAGGTCAGAAATAGCATGATAAAATACAAAAATAATAGACGATTACAACGGTATTTTTAGCCTATTTGTACCGCTTTTCAGTTTAAAGTTACAAGCCATTTTAAAAATTTGATAATCTTGTCCTATAACTGTTATCATCATCATCATCATAAACATGGTAAAAAATCAATTTTCCATCTCTTTATCAAGATCCAATTTGCAAAGATATTTTTTTAATTTTTTTAGGTGGACAATACCCGGACATCTAACTAACCACTGCCGAGTGTGTTAAGCGTAAAAATTGTTTTACTAACATAAAATTCATTTATCACACACTATTGCTATGAGACCTAAATTACTGTCTCGAATTTTTTTTTACGGCAATCAACTAAAATCTCTTATAACATAAAATTCGTCACTAAGACTGTAGGGTGATTTTTTGCGGAAAATATAAAAATCTAGGGGAAAAGAAAATTCAGCGCTGGTAGTAAATTTTGTCATTTCTCACTCAGTAGTCAGCGTAAAGTTATGAGGGACACAGATTTATGTCTCAAAGCAATAAATTTAAGCTATATGTTTTTCAATTAGAAGCCAACCCGTTAACTGAAACAAAACAAGTAATTCTTTATCCAAAGAACGACTAAGTTTATGTAAATGAATTGCGTTTTTTACGTATAATAGATTTAATTTCGTGAAGTTTTATTAACAATTTTTTAAACTATTTTATAAACAAAAAATACCATAAATAATTTCAACGAACATTTTTCATTTTGAGAATAAAATTACTGCGTTAAATTCACAATTCATGAATTTATTTGTGATCAGTTTAAAAAATAGTTATACGAAACAGTCGTCCCCAATTATTTTTGATAAATGGTGCTCCAAATACAGTTCATAAATGAACATTTTTTACCCTAAGTATGATCATTTGAAATTCTGATTTAATTTTTAACTTTACGGTATTACTTTAATTTCCACTATCTAAAACTTTTTATTTTACTACAGTTATAATTATTTTAATTAAGCTGAATATTTTGTAACGTGTTTTAATTTTTTTCCTATTATCAATATTGTTAATTTTTTTCTTTCTTATTTTGTTTTGTTGATTTTTTTTCTTTCTTGTATGTAAATATATATATATATATAATGTACAAGTATGTGCGTGCTCGTACCATCTACTTGTGTCTTATTAAGAAATTAATTACTTATTTTAATATTATTATGCTATTAATTATGTTTAAATTTTACTTTTTAACTGCAAAAAATAATCTTTCTTTATAAAGTAACTTACCTTTATACAATAATCTAAACAAAATATTGCTGTAATATATACTACTATTGTATCACATACTTCGTAATTTTAAGTATACTTTGGTCGAATAATACTATAACACTTTGGTAAAATAATGACAATTATTATTATTAGTATTACTAATATTATTAGGCTGAAAATATACACGCACGAACAGAGTTACATAAAAACACATTGCAGTATTATACGCCACTCGTCATATCGAGGCTTACTTTAGATATCGGTTTCGGATAACCCTAGTGTAATTATTAACACAGTCGTGTGGTAGTGTGCTGTAGAGTCTACTGTTGTTCACTCAACTGTTTCAAGCCAGCGGACCAAACAAGCCAAACGACCCGAACACACGCTAACCTTCCCTGTAGTCACAGTTCACAGTCATAACAAACGGACAAACTGTTAAAGTTGCGACTGTATTGTGGAATACCACCAGCGGTTAAAATACTCCGCTACAGTAGTACGGAATGCTCGTTCATTAAGTACAACTCATCTAAAACCGGCCATGACAGCGATGGAGGGAAAATGAATAGAAGGGTAAGTGCTGTGGGAGGGATTAGAATCAAAGGATGGTGGATAGAGATGTGCGCGCAATTTGTACGCCTATGGACTTCAGCTATTATAGCAATTATTGTAACAATTACATTATTACATGCTTGTTTTTATATATTCTGAAAATAAAAACACATACTACCCAGACCTCAGCATTGATGTGAGAAAATCATCTCTCAACATATTAGCGACAAAAAACCCGTAAAATACAAAATAAAAAAGAATTTAAATCAACAATAACAGATTGTCACTAAACAAATAATATTTCTATTTATTCATTAAATTAATAAAAATTCAATAAAGTTCAATTTAAAACATAAAGCTACATATTTTTCACCGTCATTTTGTTGAAATGATATTTTAAGAATTTTAAATAAATTATCTGCTAGTGTCTGTCAGATATCTACTGCAGTGATATTGACTAGAAAATTGTCTATTTGAAATATATTACCGTTCGCATCATTTACTAGCATCATCGTTAACGGAGTCGCAGTTTTCTCTTACGCCCATTCCACTCCAGAGCATCAAACCTATACAAGACAATAACACTTCATCACTGTCCTCCGAACGAAAACGAAAAGAAAACAAAACTTTAACAAGCAGACTTGCAAAAACTAACTATATAAGAAAAGCAATTAATTATTTTTTAACACTACTTTTTTAATCATACGAACGTGTTAAAGACAACCCACAGTTATTAATAATATTAATTTTTATAATTATTAATATTATCGTATTTATTGTTACTACTATTATTACTAGTATTACTTATTCCTAAATTTTCATAACTTAAAAGTTCTGTTTAGCGCCAACGGTAAACAAAAGGAGAAAAAATAATATATTAACTGAGAAGTTAACACACACGTAAAATAATAGATACTGATTTTCTTCATACCTAATAAAACACCTTTTTTTCAATCTAGCTTTACATCATATTGATAACAGTAAAAAATTTTAATCTTTTTAGAACTGATTAGAAAAGATACATATATTCGTAGAAGGAAAAAGAATATAAGAGGGCGGTCCAGAAAGTAACTTACTTTTGTGCCTAGCGTGGAGATGGGTGGGATAGACCGCCATCTTGGCGTCAAAACGTTTCTACACTCAGTACGCATCAAGGTGTCGCACCGTGGGGACTGTGATTTTTCTATTTTATTCGTAGTGAATTACTGAAATATGTGCTTCAATAGAAAATCCCGCAAGTTGTGAGGTGCGTTCAGTGTTTTGGTTTTTACTGGCAAAAAAACTCAAACCAATTGAAATTCATCGGCAACTTTGTGAGGTGTACGGAGATGGAATAATGAATGAAGGTGAAGTGAAGCAGTGGTACAATCAATTTAAAAATGGCCGCACCAATGTTCACGATGAGGACCGCAGTGGTCGGCAAAGTCTTGTAACTGATGAACTGATGATGAAAATCAACGGTAAAATTTGTGAAAATTGCCGCTTTACGATTACGAAACTCTCGCTTCATTTCCCCCGAATTTCACGACGTTTACTGCATGAAATTGTATCGGGAAAGCTTGGTTATCACAAGTTTTGTCCAACACGGGTGCCAAAAATCTTGACGGAAGACCATAGAAACAGTGTTTTGCTGCATCGCTGAATTTTTTCGAAGCCTACAAGGATGGTAACGCACAAATCGATCGTGTCGTAACGGGAGATGAGACGTGAGTAAAGCATATCAATTGTGAAACAAAAATACAGTCCATTGAATGGGAGCACAAGAGTTCTTCCAGAAAATCATTAAAATGTTTGCAAACGTCAGCCAGAAAGATTATGGCAAATTTGTTTTGGAACGCTGAAAGAGTGTGCTTCTGGTTGACTTCCTTGAACGGGGCAAAACAATTAACTCAGAAAGGTATTGTGAAACACTGACAAAAGTAAGGGGGAGCGATACAAAACAAGCGTCGGGAAAACTTACCTCAAAAGTGTTGTTTTTTTCACGATAACGCACGTCCACGCACGACTAATCGTACCCGAGAGCTCTCGGATGAGAGGTGTTTGATCACCCACCGTACAATCCGGATCTGGCGCCGAGCGATTACTACCTCTTTCCAGCGATGTAGACCGTGTTCGCATTACAGTACTTTGACAGTGACGCAGTCCCAGTGCAATTTTGAATGAATACTACGTATGGGCACTAAAAACATGAGAAAATAAAAGACTGGAAACATTTAAAAATGTGAGCATACAGGGGACTGGAGAAAGTTAAATGAACAAAGCGAAAAATGCACATGTAATAAGACTTACATAGTGGGATTGCATCTCATCTCATCAAGTAATTATCTTGATGAAACGCAATAGATATTTGCTTCTCACCTTGGTGAGAAGCAAATATCTCATCAAGATAATTACTAAGATTCCTAATGACGGTAAAAATCGAGAATGATATTTTTCAATTGACCGAGGCAATTTCAATTTCATACACAAATATTATTTCATAAACTGAAGAAAAAATAAAGAAAAATACCCCCTTTCATTAATTTTCAAAATTTCTTTATTTTAAGGCCATCTGAAACTTTAAAAAAAAGATAAAATACGCCATGTTAATAATTTATCTTATCTCCTAACAATATCTTATTTAAAATTTTTTTTACAAGTGGCTTTCTAATTATCAACTATTTTTCAAGAGTCATTTCAGTGAAACTCAAAACGAATGTGCAGGAAATATTTTTTTTCTTTTGTAAAATAAAACTGGTAATGGAATTTTTTTATAAGCTAAGAAACTTTAAAAGAATAATAACAGCAATAGAAATTATGTCGCAAATGAATACAAATTAATAAATAAAAATAATGAATTATTTTGTGCCAACCGAGGGAGTAAAGTAACTATCAAAAGACAATGATTAGTTGGCGCACTGTATCATGAACTCCATTCACATCAGCTGTTTAGTCTATATTACGACATAATCGTTATAATATTTTTCCCCTCTATAAAAAAACCTAGCAATTTATTTAATGTAGGAGTTTTATTTTTTCTTCTTAATATTGCTTTATCCTGTTTGAAACAGTGACTGCTTTCGATTACTGCAAGGATTGTCTTATTCAGCTAATAAAAACATGTTTTCTAAATAGTTATTGCTAAAAAAAAATTGATAAATAAGTGGAAAACCGTTTCTCAAAAAAAAGAACGAAATGGTTAGAGGAGATATTAGTCAGTTAATAGGGCAAATGTTTAGAATTATTTCTGCATTTAACTGGATGTAATCAGTAAAAATAAAAAAAGAAGGGTTCGTTTCTTTAGTTTTCTCGAAATCTTTGAAGTTAAATTTTTCGTAATGAAGTCAAACTAGACAGGTTACCACAAAGAGTAACGGAAATAAAAGTAAAATCACCCTTGATGTATTACGGTTATTATGAAGCGAGTTATTTAATTTCAAACTAATCGGAATAGATATAACGCTAATTATAAGAAGAAGCAAAAATAATCTATTAAAAACGAGTAAAGCGTCAATTTCAGGTACAATTATAAACAATTCGTCACGAACGGTAAGAAAACTTTCAAAAATAAATTTGAAAACCATGCTAATTGCATTTAAACTTTATAATTTACTAATATTAATAATTACATTCACACTTTAATTAAGTGGTTAAAATATTTTAATATAAACTCGTTTAAATACAAAAGGTTGTAGATTATGTATGTAATTACGTACGTATATGGAAATTTAAATGAAATTAATTTTCTGCTTAGACATGTTAATTTTCAAAATCAACCGTACAACACGGTTTAAGGATCTTAAATCTTACAACTGTCAGCTCTCATTTTCTTTTTTACGTGTCCTACGAAAAAGGATTAAACGTTAATGAAAGCTGTCGCAGAAGTTTGAAATAAACAGGGTAAGGTTATGTCACAAGTACTGATGTGAAAGGATATTTGAAATTTTTGTTCTAAGTATGTCATTAAATAGGGCAATGATTAAGTCATTTCACTAAAGATGTGCGTAGAATTTTTATTTTGTACTGCTTACACGCTGGGGAAGAATGTAACGCAAAACACAACCTACTCAAAGCTTGAATGAACAGCTTTAGTACAAATTAACGACACTTTATTTACGACCTTACAGCCATTTCATCGCTCTTTACAACCACTCTTAAACCACCTATCGCACTAAAACCTTCAAACTTCCGTTAAAATACAAATACGTATCATTTTAATTCTAAAACTATCTTCCATATCAACACGAAATTTTCGTAAGACATTCAATCGAATAGCGAATTCATACATACTGGCTGCAGTAATTTTCAATCTGTCCAATGATAAGATTTTAAAAACTCTGCAAGCGGAAGCAAATATTTTCCATAAAATGAAACGTGTGTATATTTATGTTAACGATGTGGTTCTCGTTTCAAGAAATATACAAAATAGAGATGTTTAAGATATTGCAGGATGAGGAGAAGACAACAAGTGGGTCAGGGAATTAATATGGAAAAGACAAAATACTTTAAAATGGCAACAGAGGAAGATAGAAGACTAGTAATATCATTTGACAATGTGACACTTGAAGCAGAAAAGAAGTTTTAAATATTTAGGAACTATTCTGAATAACGAGAATAGGTTACGGGTTGAAACAGAACGCCGGATAGCAGCTGGAAATAAAGCGTATTTTGCCAACCCGAAACTCTTAGGTCAAAGTATGAACACGCAATACAAAACTGAAGTTATACGAGCAGAGTGCAAAACCTGTAGAGTAACTTATAGATCAGAGGCCTAGACATTAACTAAAAGAGATGAGACATCCCAAGGGGTTTTTGAAAGAAAGATTGTAAGAAGAATTGTGGGATGTAAGAAGTGAGGACGAGTGGCGTATAAGGAATAATGAAGAGGTAACCCGCTACATCGGTATGGAGGATTTAATGCGAGATATCAAGGCACGCATGATAAAAAGGTTAGAACATGTAGCAAGAACGGAGAGTGGTAGAATGCCTAACGCAGTCCTCAGAGGGGAAATGTTTGGAACAAGACGACGAGGAAGGGGTAGAAAAAGGTGGAAAGAGGATGTACAGAGTGATCTGCGAGTCCTAGGCGTCAGACAGTGGTGGATAAGAGCAAGAGACGGAAATGTTTGGAGGCGTATCGTGCGTGAGACCGAGGTTCTCATTGGACTGTAGCACCGGTGAAAGTAAGTAAGCATAGAAAATTTCCCGTATAAAAAACGAGCCTCGGATATACCCCATCTCATAAAACTTTACTGTTTGCAAAAAAGACTGTAAAACACAGCCCGTAGGCTGCTGTAGTATGTGTTTTAATTAATTAAGTATAAAAAAAAAATTATGGGCTAAAACAACAATTCAACAAGAATATTTTAACCAAAACAAGGAAATACTTTCGTAATATATTTAATATTATTCAAAAATCTGAAATTTGTTTTCATCTATTTAAAATGTATAAGGATAAGGTATTTCAATAAAAGAGTGAGCACCGGATCTGTTGAATATTCTAATGCAAACATATGATTCCTCTGCAGAAAAAACAAGACGAAGGAAAAGAACTTTTATTCATATATGTAAATATCTATTTTTTGAAGATTCATATGGATACCGAAACGAGGAAGGAAAGAAAAATGAAAGATAACATGATAAAAAATAGATAGGTAAACAATATATTCTGATCGAATCTGTTTGTCTAAACGTTTATTAACCGGTATACCCCCTACATACAAAAACGAAAAATGTACACATATTGTGAAGGATATAGAATAGTCACGTATTCTTCGTTCACAAGAAAAAACAGATCGTTATAATCTGCAGAAACGAATAACAAAATATAATTGGTTAGAATAATACCGCAATATTGATGCGGTAAAGTGAAACATCGTGTAGGATATTTAATTTTTATGAAGTTAACTGTGATTATTTAATTAATTGATAAAGAATTTATTAAAAAAATATTAAGCAAACAAAACTCAATCATTATTGTTTACAACGAATTAATAAAATTTATTTATTTAAAATAAAATCATGTCACATAATAATTATATTTTAATAAATTAAAATGGAAAATTCCCCACACCTCAGTATCTATACAAAATTTATGTATTTTGTTCGAATTTACGTTCTGTGTAACAGCGTTCATTACATGTGTCCAGTGTTTGTCAGATTTGTTTACAAAATTCATCAATTTTGAACCCTTGCAATTATTTATATATCCCAAGCATCCTTTGTATTAATTAATTAATAATGCATGACTTATCATCACTCGGAAAGCTTTTACAATAAAATATAATTATTATAAATTAAACAATAGACTACGCTTTTGTAAAGTACTAATAATGTTATTCAAAGAGAATATAAATTCAATTTTTTAAATATCCGTCATTCGCCGATTGTAGCAGCATTTTCATCAGAAGATATATATGTATAGATTTATAGAATATATTTATAGCAGGTTTACATTAGCTTCACAATAATAATATGTTTACTTATACAAAAAAAAATTCAAATGATATTACTTTTATAGAAACTAATTTTTTTATACAAAATAAACTTCATAATACTTATCTTACAGCATTTGAAATAAAATATTTCAAATCTCGAAACACATTTACATTAAACAACGACATACATAAGCAAGGACAGTCTCCTGGATCGGTCTTGGTCTAAACACTGCATCTTTTAAAATAAAACGAAGACTCCTACGATTTAAAAAAATTCCATAAAGTGATTACAGTAATATTAATCTTACACCGTAAGTTTTACGCTTTTAAAAATTAAACAATGAAATCATCTATTTTTTTCTTGACCTAAAAAGTTGATTTCATACATAAAAAGTTGATTTCATAAAAAGTTGATACATACAAGGTCTGTATATAAGGTAATGAGACTGGTTCAGAAAAACGTTTATTTACAATCCAATTATACATGGACTCTATCACCTTCGAAATAGTTCCCTTGGGAAGCCACGCAACGCTTCAAACGGGTTTCCGCTCTTCATAGCAGTGTTGGAACTCAGAAACCGGAATATCCTTCAGATAGTCGGTTACATTTTTTTAATGTTTTCTACTGTTCCAAAATGGTATCCTTTGATGTGTTTTTTCTAAAGTCGAGAACAAGAAAAAGTCGCAGGGATTAAAGTCGGGCGAGTAAGATGGTTGAGGAACTATGTTTTTCTTGGCCAAAATTTTATTAATTGACAGTGCAGTGTGACAAGGTGCATTGTCATAATGCAGCATCTAGTTGTCTTTGATGGCTGGTCTCACGTGGGTAACTCTTTTCCGCAGTCTTTCAAGAATTTCTCGGTAAACATATCAATTTATAGTCTGTCCTGTAGGCAAAAACTCCTTATGGACAATGCCATTACTACCGAAGAAACAAATTAGCATGGTTTTGATTTGCTCATTTTTGCTTTTTTGGGACGTGGTGAATGTTAAGTGTGCCACTCCTTGCTTTGGCATTTTGTTTCTGGGTCGTACTCAAATATTAAAGATTCTTCACCACTAATAACATTTTTTAGAAAATCAGGATCAATTTCAATTCACTCTAGAAGATCACGGCACACTTCCGCCTGTTGTTTTTCTGTTCAACAGTGAGGTGAATTTTGCACAAACTTTTTTTTCATATCCGATTCGTTCGTCAAAATTTGATGGACTGTGGTACGGTTAAAATTCAATTGTTCTGCAATCATTCTGACAGTTAATCGCCCCGTCGTACCGCTTCAAGTCTTTGAATTGCTCAACACTGTCGACACTTGACGTTAACTGTCTTCCAGAGCGTGGATCGTCCGTAACTGATTCCCGGTCATCTAAAAATGCTTTAAACCACCTAAAAACTCGTGACAGCGCGTCATCTCCATACGCCCTTTTCAATTTTGAAAAGTTTTCAGTAGCATTCTCACAGTTTAATACAAAACTTGATTGACAATGTCGCTCGTAATTAGTTCAGTTTTGTAACGCACTACAAAATCTCGTTTCACGAAAAGTTTGTTGACATCTCACGTGGCAACCATAAACTAAAAATATTAATACCTAATATAAATCAACTGTTCATATAACCATATGTTAACTAGTAACGTCCACGTGTTGCCACTTTGGCTGCCAAAAAAAAAACTAGTCTCATTATTTTATATACAGACGTCGTATAACTGCTACTCTTCATCCTACCCGGCAAAAATTTAAATTTGATTAACTACCTTCCAGCTCTGAAGGCGGTACGCATAAAAGAAAGGCCTTTTTCGTTTGAAAGATAAGTAACCTAAATAACAATACAGCCAGTCAGTGACCTAAATTATAATACAAACTACGAATAGCTTGAACTAGAATAGCTCTCAATTACCTCTCTTTTAAAATCCAAATCAATATTCTGAGACAATTTGTTAACAAGACCCCGTATAGTTTCACATTATGTTCCGCTAGCAACTCGCAATTACACAAAGATTTAACACAGAAGAACCAAAAATATTTTTACCAAACATTTTACGCGCTAAAATCTTAGGCAGATATCATTATGTAATTTTAGAATTTTAATTACATTATTAGAATGAGCCTTTGGCATATTTTTATTTATAATTTTCTTTCACCATTATGTTATTTACAAAACATAATATTATTGCACATGCAAGAAGAGCAAACAACGTTATAAAGAAAACGTCTGAAGTCACTGCATTTTCATTAAATTGTTTCACACTCCAAATTTCCACACCATATATAACTTAGCCTCCTCATATATAATTACACTATACCTCATATATAATTAATTATTGATAGTCATTTATGTTTTAGTAGTTGACGGGGTGCGCCTAACCATTTTACTGATGACAAGTGACAAGTGACAAGTGATGACATAACCACTTGATGACAAGTGGACGGTGGGACACGCAAGCAAGTAGTGTATGGTACCACGGTTATTCCGCTCACGCTTTTAGGTTAGCTCTAGGAGCTAGTTAGGACACTAGTCGCTAAACTGTTTCGTGGCTCAGTAGCCGTTTGTGGCACGACGTTCGGTCTTATGCTTTAGGACGACCAAATGGGGTGGTGGCGAGAGAAATTCCAAGCAAACCAAAAAAATACCTCATATAAACCAAATCTCCGTTTGTAATAGCTTGATACTTAGCAGATAAAGCATCTTATTTTAGTTAAAAACAAATCTGTCTCACACGGTATAATAATGCAAAAACAAAATCCATTGTTTTGTTAAAATATACCAAAAAATTACAATGAAATTGTAAACCGTACGGTAAGTCTCGCAGATATCATTTCTTGCCGGCCTCCGTGGCGCGAGTGGTAGCGTCTCGGCCTTTCATCCGGAGATCCCGAGTTCGAATCCCGGTCAGGCAAGGCATTTTCACACACGCTACAAATCATTCATCTCATCCTTTGAAGTAATACCTAACGGTGGACGCGGAAGTTGAAAAAGAAGATATTTCTTCCGCTCAAAAAAACAAAACTTTCTGTAATATAGATAAAACTATTTTTAACAAAATGACACTGATATCAAAAAAGGTAAGACACTATCATTTCTATTATCAAAATCTGCTATTAGTTTAGAATTTTGTTTAAAAAAATACACGTTAAATATATGTAACAGATAACAGATATACAAAAATAGATAATAAACAATGTTTAAGCGTTCCATATAATAAGCAAAAATAGAAAAAAGTTTGCAAAACTCTTACCGGCCCGATTTCATTTATATGTAATACAAGTATGTAATCGTACATATCACATTTACTGTAATACATATCACATTTAAAGAAATAATTCAATTCGTAATTATTCTTTGTTTAATGAATGAAATCGGGCCGGTAAGAGTTTTGTAACAAATTTTTCTATTTTCTGCTTATTAACTGAATCACTTAAACATTTTTTATTATCTATTAGTTTATATCTATCTATTGACTATTACATATATATAACATGTATTTTTTTTTAAACAAAATTCTAGATTAATAACAGATTTTGATAATAGAAATGCCTTTTTATGATATCAGTATCATTTTGTTAAAAACAGTTTTATTTATATTACAGAAATTTTTGTTTTTTGGGCGGAAGAAATATATGTGAGACTATTACCGTAGGGTTTACAATTTCATTGTAATTTTTTTTACAATGAAATATTGTAAATATTTACAATATTGTAAATATTGCACTTACGTGATGTAATATTGCACTTACTACTTTGTAAGTGTAACACTTGATTTTTATCGTATCCGTGGACACATTTCTTATATTATTATTATTAAATGACCTTTTTTCTATTTCTCCGTCAATTAGTTCAAACAGTTCTAATTATAGAATAAAAATTTTACAAATCGAATTTATTTCTGTTTTATGTAACAAATCTTTGCTTCCACATTTGCAACACTTTCCTACTGTTCGTGTTTTTTGTTTTATTAGCAGCTGTAATCTCTTGTAAACCAATAATTTTATTATTTTTAAAGATCTGATGCGAATTAAAAAAAATTGTTTCATCTTCAGAACGTTCATTTACATAAGAGCATTTACTACTAAACAAGCTATAGTATATTTTCTTTTAAATTTTATTATTTCAAGTACATTATGAAATTTCTATACGAGATCAATCGTAATTCAAAGACGCCGTTAAGTACTGCTACCTAGCGGCGCGATTCGTAAACCCACGTTTTTGAGGAAAAAGTGATATATTTAAGTCCCGCGATTCATAAAATGGAACAAAAAACGTTGTCTAACAAAATTTTAAGTATTTTTTTGAAAGTATTCTTTACTACAAATCTAACTGAACTGAAATATGATGTTTTCATACTTATTTTTTTAATTGTTTCCCATTTCCATTTCATTTTTAGGTTAGGTTATGTTTAGAACTGTAAATATAGTTCGTTGTGATTTCGTCGTGCCGTCCACTTCTGAGGACTCTTACCGGCGAAGCTTTAACGAACATCTTGATAATGCATATAAAATATTATTTGCCTATATTAAAGTACAGTTTTCGCAATATTTTAAATATTAATAAAAAAAAATTATCCTCTGACCGTACTTTAAAATAAATTGCTAACCCGCTTTTCAGTTAAGATAAAGAATTTTTTCACTGATATATGCATTTTAATGACGGGATACAGAACGGCTAGCGAAAGAACTTATCGTCTAAGAAAAAGTATAGTAGTTTCGAAATCATTAAAAGAAATGCACCGGAGAAATTGGAGATATGCGAGATGTGAATTAGTTCTAGAATTACATAAAACGCGCATAAAGCGTACGCTACAGATTCTTTATTTTTTTTTTTTTTTATGTTAAACATTTAAAAAAAAAATTAATTCGATAAAAAATCTGCGTTAAAAAGGTTAAATTATTTGTTTTTATATAAATAAATTGTTACCAATACGGATCAATAATTAAGATAGAAAGCAAAAGCAAGAAGCCTTAAGATAATAAGCCTAACCATCCGAATACTTATTTAATGTTTGTTTGTGTATATGAATTAAGTTTTAAAACAATGTAGTTTCTACAGTAGATTTGTATCGGCGAAACTACATTCCAAAAAAAAATCGGTCAAGAAACTAGTATTAATGTAATTACATTAACTAAACCGACAAATTTATGTCAGTTTATTAAGACGTTAAGTTAAGAGATTATTTTATCAGGAATACTGCACTACAATTAGAAGTACGGATATCTGTCAAGCGAGAGGAAAACTTAACTAAACCTTGTCTCACGAACCGTGCAGCAGATATAAATATGAATACATCATATATGAATAATATCTCAGTAGTTTATGCTGAGTCATTCTGTCACTCCCATGTGCAAGTGCAGACAATGCTTTATAGGTATAATTACGTATAATAATGTACTGTAAGCTATCACTAGTCCGTGGCATGCTGATGATAAGCAATTAAAAATTCTGTCGAGTCTGTTATTGATACGATATCATAATTTGTAATGCTTTTATACTTCATGTTTTATAACAGTTTTATTCACTGTTATTTTCATTAATTTTAATTTTCCCTGTGTTTTTGTGCCAATCCGGTTTAACAGTGAGTGATTCTGTCGTGAAACCCGGAAAACTCTGAAGTCTGAGGAAAAATAATCAGCAACATACATATAACTTTAAAACAAGAACTCTGAAATTGTAATCAGAGACATTGCGAAACAAACAATTTATAATAAAATAACCGTTAATAAACAATTTATAATAATAAAGAAAAATTTATAATATAATAAAGAAACACAAAATTGATGGTAAACATGTTATTCCTAAAAAAAAAAAAATGAAAGCGTGTGAAAACGATTGAAAAGTTGGAAGATTTTACTTACACTGCTATTAGAAAAAATGTTCATTCGTTTTATTTCAATAACGAGCTTTCTAATATGAACAAAATATTAAATGCCGTGAATATTGATTCTGAACTGACGAATTTTTCTACAAGTACATCGTGTTTTAAAATGGATTTTCGTTTCAGGTTCAGAAAAAATAATTCTTTATTAATTGAACGTGAGGATATTATTTCATGGCGTACGAATATTTAAGGGAAATTAAAACTATTTTGTGAAGAGGGTATGGCAATTTATTATCTATAAAAAACGTACGTTAATGCGGGAGAGGTACGGGAAAATGTATAGGTGGATAAAGAAATAAAGATCGCAAAAGACGTTTTTATGAAAGGTTTATCAACTAAGGTGAAAACTCCGGAAGGAAAAGGTAAACGATAAATAGTAATGCAAGTAGGAAGTGAAAATGAATTTTTTAACACTGATTTATGGATATTTGAATCCAAATCTTTCCAAGAACATGACGATGAAATAAATGATGACAATTCTATACAGTGGTTTAAAAACTTATCGAAACTAATGCTGAAGGATCAATTATGGTAATGGATAATGCGCCATACCAATACGTTAAAACTGAAAAAATTACAACGCTTCGACCCAAAAATCGGAAATTACCGAATGATTAAAATCGAAGAAAATCGCATACACCAAAGACATGTTAAAAGTAGAACTTTTAAAAATAGTAAAATCAAACAAAAATACTCGTATACTCATTATAAAGTAGATGGGATCAAAAATTGTGCTTCTATACCACTGCAATTTTAATCCAACAGAATTGATGAACACAAGTCAAAGGCTACAATGGGAGTAATAATACGATGTTTAAGTTAAGTAATGTAAAATTTTTTTGATTGAAGATGTTAATGGAGTAGATACAAATCCTTGGAAAAATTGTAATCAACATGGAATTAAAGAAGAAAAAAAAAGGGAAGCGGACAGTTTGTGTGAAAATATTATTGAAGATATTGTGTGTAAGTTTTAAACTATGGCAATAAGTCAACAAAAGGTAGCTTATCGGGTATTGAAGGAATACATCGAGGTAACAAATATTAATTCTGTTTTACTTGATGAAATTTTAATATAACGGTAACGTACTTGTAAAGATATTTATTTTTAAGCTAATCATATCATTTTATCACAATTTTCTAATTTTTATGACACGTATTATAATTACTTCATTTTTATGTTACAAGAGAAAATGTAATGCGCTAAATTAAATTAAATCAGAATCATCACACTGTTATGTTTTGGTTTGCTGTGCGGTTTCGTGAGACAAGATTTAAAAAATAATCAATTGTTACAAGTCAATTCTATAAATTATAATTTATTTATTTACGTGGCTAATGGATTCTCACTGAACTGCAATTTTCCCCTGAACTCACATTCAAACTTTCCTAACTACATCAACCACATCTTAAATATAAACTTATTACAACGGATAATTAATTTAAAGCAGACCACCACAAATTAATTTCATAGTTTCTGATACAGCAAAAAGGATAATAAGTGGAGAACATTAAATATATACATTTTTTAATACGGAAAAAACCTTTAGACATAAGTTACTTATTAAACTGAAGTTCAAAGAACATCTTTTAAAAGCATGTGTACATTTCTGTGTTCGAGCAATAAAACTTGAGGTATACATACGCAAAGCAGTTTGGAAAAATATAAAACCTGAAAAGCAGTTATGCAATTATTTTTCAGTGCATCCAAAAAAACGATTTCTTTTTATTTAAAAACAAACAACCAAATAGGTTATTAATATCTGAAAAATACGAACAATATAACATAATACCTCCCTGCTTCAAAGTGAGAAAAACTGACATAACAGTTTTATGAAATAAATACACATAAAGAACAAAGGAAATTTTCAAAAACTAAACAAATAATATAGTAAATAAATAACACAATTTTTTAATGCGAGTGTATAAGTAATAACAAATTAGATATAGTCAAGCAATTCTTTACGGTGTAATGAATAAAACAGCAAACAATGAAAGAGTTGCGACCAAATATCGGAAGCCAAATGGATGTTAATTTCATCTTAGAAAATAAAAGACATATTACATGAACCGAAACTAATTACGGGGCGGTTGAAAAGGGCTTCCCGAAAATGAATAGGAGAATAAATAGGAAATAAGTTGAACTTCGAATTAAAGACCGATTTCAATAATTTGAAAGGTTTTTCAATTGTGGTCCCATCAATCACCCGAAACACCGCGCTAACTTTGAATGTTTTAAAACCTACAGAATTGAGAAAAATACGTCCTACGTCGTACGCGCAGTTATTCATGCAACTATTGGAGCATCACAAGATGACATTAGAAATCTATCCGTTAGCCTACAGTTTCCCAAACGCAGACGAAAAATAACAATTTTTCAATTTCGATGTCTTGCACTGGCAACCTCTGAGGCAACACTCTTTATTTGATCTAAAGTATCTTATTTACAACAACTAGCGAAAAAAATTCTGCCAAACTGCTTTCAATCGAATTAGGAATTTGATGTAAAACGTATCTTTTAACTACAATCAAAATTAAAAATTACACGTAATAAGAAAAAAATGTCCACGTTTGTTTAATTATTATTAATATCTTCCGTAAACCTCAATAACAATTTACTGTTGTAAACAATAAGGAATTACAGGAAACAAATTTAAAAACAACACAGCTCATAGAGTTTTTTTTTACCACAAACGATAGACTGATTAACCGCGGAATGTTATTCAGAGAAGAGAAACTTTGTTAGCTAACTTAGCTAACAATCTTTCTTAACAGTGTCGCCACACGTTAAGGGATGAAGCAGACCATTATCAATTTAATCGCTCGATAATACAAGTTAACCGGTTAATTTTTCCTGTTATAACTAACAGGTTAATTCTCCTTTTATGAGAGATAATACTGGCATGCAGGCTTAGGTTTTTAATCTTATCTTTTTACATTAACACAATGATAATGGAAATAATTGTGGCATTGCTGAAAAAATGGCATGATAAAAAATATAAAAGTTCCAAATTCAGCTTAAAAACATTGTGTAGGGAGAACAAGTCTATATTGCTTTCACAACAAAATTATGCTCAAACTACCCTATCTATTCGTTAAACTAGTACTTTCATTACCATTAATTAAAATTAATCGAATGACGTTTTTATCAAAAAAAAGATTTCCCTGTAATTAACTCTGTATAAACTAATATCATATTTTAAAGAACTACCTTCCATTACTTAAATTTGATACATACCTTATAGTAAAAATTTTATATACTTTACTGAAAATAAATTACCTCATATTTCACTCAATATTCTAAAGAGCTCTTCCAGTCCCATTACGAAAATTCAATACGTATAAGTGCATCGCTTATAAACTCACGGCAACTACTTCATTTAAAAATTTACAACATAAATCTTACATCTTTTCTTATTTCCTTTTTCATTATTAAATGATAAAAATCAAAAACGATACGAACGAAAAACTTTTAATACAATAAATGACAAGTCGTAAACTTATAATATATTGATGATAGAATGTCGTCTTTTGAAAAGAATTTCAAAATGTCAAAGTTTGTATCTGTTGTACCGATACGCAAGATGATTTTTTCTTTTGTGCAAAAAAATTCTTAACGAAAAGTTTTTTTTTTTCCAACAGTAATCACTACACGTTTCATCTTTCAACGTTTTCATCTTTTCGTCTTTTTCAATCAATTCAATTTCTGCTTCATTTACTCTTACAATGATCAGTAAATAAGAGTTTTTTTATTTTTAAATATTTAGGTAGAAATACTTATGATACTCTATTAAAATAAAAGATCATAATAACATCAACCGTAAAAACTTTAAATTAAAAATATATTTTAGTTTTACTGATATTTATTAAAAATAATTAAGTATAATAAAATTAATAAAAATACGATACAATAAAAAAAATTCAAGATGTAGAACTGAAAACACGATGCCAGTCTGTTCTTCAGCTCCTCTGGTAATCTCTTAACCTCATTTACATCTGACAGTTCAATTCCTCCAAGTCAACAGGAACGCTTTTAAAATTTGTCAAATTATTTATTAGCTGTAAATTGGACTTCAAATTTCAAAAGAATAGATCCCAGTCATTTTTTTTAAAAATAAAGTTCCAGTAACTTGATATAAAACTGGCAGAATCATTGAAAATAAGTTATTACTCGTTGCAAATTAAGCGTTCTTATAATACGATTATGAAATCTAACTTGAGCGAAGATTTTTCAGTTATTTAACGAAATTGATAATTTTATTTTCATATCTCTATAAATTTAAACAAACTGAGGATCTCAAAATGTCTTAACGTCTATTTTCAAATCTTAACAAAACGCTAAAATAGTAGCAAAACAACTATTTGGTGTAAGTTAAATTTGGACATAACATTTTCATTTTTAAAAATAAAAAAATCAAGAAGTAGGGGTACTACTATGAAAATTACGTCTTATATCTGTATTATAATGATAGATATTTTAAATGGCCCTACCAATAATAAGACATAGTGTTTTCTTTTCTTTGAAAAGTCGAAATACAGTAAAAGTTTAATTTACGACTGATAAACGGTTTATTCATAAATTTGTAGAGTCCTAACAATTTAATATAAACCCTTAATGTTGGGCAAACTACGGTTCTTTCGCCCGAAGGATTAATGTAGTGATCTACGACATCCACACGCCACACAATTCTGTTTGAAGACGGGTGAAAGTTCTCCTTAAGAAATATGAGCCTCTTTTCTATCCAGAAGAAAAGTACTTTTTCATCGTATATTTAAGATCCTTTACATAAAATTTTTTGAAGAGTAATTTGCTGCTCTAACCCTAACTAAAGATACTCTGATGTTCCGAAACATTATCGGAGAGATAATAGTCACAACCTGTGGAATGAGACTTGGTACTCCTTTCACTGATTTCGTCTCATTTCGCAGCCTTTCTGAAGATAATACTTCCTATGTAATCGATTGTCCCTTTGTCATTCGTCTTTAATTCCTTTCCCTCGTCTTTAATTCTACCCTCTATGGTGTTATTAGTGGAGATCTATTAGATCCACAGTGAATTCTATTGAGGATGAAACCTCTCAAATTCTTTCGAGTTTATGTCGTTTGATGTGGCAGGAGTTTGTTTATGTAGTTTGATGTGGAGAGAGTTCTGCCGACTGTACATGCGACAGTTTCCTGGCCGGCTGTCGTACAAAATTCCCAGTGACAGAGTGCTTATCGGGTGAAGCCAGGACTTCTAAATCCTTCTAATGCAATCCAATCCAAAATAAAATAATTATTACATGGGTTAAGTCTTTTTCTCATGAACATTGTCAAAATTTCTTCCGTAGCATCTCTCTTAATCACTGCATCTTCAATAATCAACAATTAAAATCAAAATTCAAATATTTCGATTCAAATTTTCCGTCGCCCCGCATGCTATCTCAACTCTGTAAAGATACAAGCCGTAAATTTACTATTCATCATCGTTTCTTTAATTTTAAGTTAATATCGTTTAATGTGAAAAGCTTATCCAACTGAAATTACTCACTGATTATTTAACTATATTAACTAATTTATTTTATTCCATTAGATAGGAATTGTAATGATTTTCATACGCTTCATTGCACATTCTACTTCAATGAATTTGTATAAGAGTATATATTTTAATTAAAATATTTTATTTAACCTCCGGAACTACCGTTAAGTATTGCTTCAGAAGATGAGATGAATGACAATTTTTGGAGCGTTTGAAAATGCCATGCCTGTCCGGGATTCGAACTCGGGACCTCCGGATGAAAGGCCGAGATGCTATCACTCGCGGCACAGAGGCCGGCTTAATTAAAAGATTACTTTCAAGAATGAAAACTGTCTTGAGAATATATTCTTAGGTACGTACAACCTCTATTATGTGATGAAAAATCAATCAGCGTTACTTATTTATAAATTTCAGTTTTCACTTTAAAATAAAATTTTATTTAATCTTCAGACCTGTCTACTAATTCTGAATATAATTTAATGGAATCATATTGATAAGCCAACACCTAAAAGATAATCATTACAAACAAAACTATTATCAAACGCTAGCTAATACTGGAGTTACCTTAGTGTTTCAACATATAAAAAATGTATTTTAATGAAGTTTTTTAGACTGTGTTTTATGACACTATGCATGCTTAATAATATGTATATAGTCTAATAATAACAGTAGCAAATTTGTAAAAATTCATGTTTGAAAGAGGTAAAAAAATATAATGGCACCCGTATTAGCACTCGACAGCTAGTCTACACAAGAAACTTTATACTATTTAAGGCTTTACGCAAAATTATTATGATTATGCTAAAACGTTTTTGTTTTATTACCTCACTTTCAAACCTTTTACAATTATTAATTCAGTTTTTTTTTTCAAATACATCGTCGGAGAATAACTTAAAAAATATTTTTAATGTTCATATTTTCTAAAAATATCTCTCATCAATTCGAAAGCGTATCAATAAAAAGAAGTGTAAATTTCTATCTTCATACAGAATAAAATTTTGAAGTGGTTACTTTTTAATTCATAAAATCTAACGTAATACTCGTATTACATTGTTTACCATACAAATACAAACAAAAAAATAAACAATTTTGATATAAAGATACAAACAAAAAAAATACAACACAGAAATATATAGATAGAAGATAAGCAAATAAAGTAAGAAACAAAAGAGATGTTTCCAGAGATTTTTTAATTTTATATAAAACAAAATAAATTGTTAAAAGAGCAACAACAGCATAATTTTTATTATTGAAATTTTATTACGTGATTCGAAGCATAAATCGTTTATTTGCTTAATTGCGCGATTACTTCATAATATAACATTATTTAAAAGATTTATAATCTGAATAAAAAAGGAAGAATAATGAATAATGGCGTGTTCCTTCACCGCTTGAATAGAGAAATAAGCAAGCTAAGCGTCGAAAGTAATCTAAGCGACGACGTTTATTGGATATACGATAATACTATGGGCAGAGAAGAATTTTAAGAAGGCCACTCGGTCTACGAATGTAAAGAGTTTTTAGTGTGAGGGAGAATACCGTTGAAATAAATTTTCGTTGAAAACGGAACCGAACAGTTTGAAAGGCAGGGAAAAGGGAAGTAAGGAAAACAGTGCCGAAAGAGAAGGAAAATCAATTGCTCATTTGGCTAATCGCCCGCCTGCCAGCTTCCATTCCATCCAGTAGCAGCAGTATGCTGTCTACGTGATGCTGCTATTAATTCCCAAGTTGTAGAAAAGAAGGGAGTATTCAAGCATATCTATTATAAAAAAAAGAAGAAGAAAAAAGGATATATTACGAGTAGAATAAAAATATTAAAGAGGTAAGCTGTATATACTGTTTAAATAACCAGTGCGTATAATATATAGATCGATGAATAAAAAATCGCTTTTTAATGAGCACAATAAGTATAGTGAAATATACTTTAAACGTAATAAAACCACGCCATGTTAATATTTACAAATTCCTTTTATTAACGACATAAATCAAAAGAAACTGTAATCTGCATAGTACACGGATTAAGTTTACAGATTGAATCGTATTTAATACACACGCGTTTACAGGATACAGTGAGCTGCACGTTAGAAATGAGCAGTATTAGTTCTTACAACTCAACATATTTTAAAGAAAAAATAATTTTCTAAAAATCAAAAAAATTAATTAATTATAAATCAGCGTTTACTGAACAACTTTTGTTCAGTAAAAAGTTACAGGGAAAAAGTTACACATTCATACATAAATAAATAAATATATATATATAGAGGTGGAAGAAATTAATTCAAGTAATCTGCTCCTCACGGAAAAAATATACGTACTATTAAAAAAATCTATTTACAGATATGCATGCAGGTAAACCTCTCATTTACAGGTAACAAGCGGATATTGATAGGCTGGTTCGCCGTTCAACGCATAAGCATGCCAGCTCACAAGACTTTTTCGTAACTCATCAATAAAAGCCCATAATAATCCAAGTAATCTGGGGCGATAAAAGTATCCTATCTATGTTAGATGTCATCACAAAAAAAGTAGTCGATCTGACAATGAGAAACAAGAAGCTATCTCAACGCCACATTTTAAAGAACCTAAATACACATTTTCAAGAACAAGGTATGATGCCAGGCTTACTAGGAAATATTAGGAGTGAAGCGGTCTCTCTTTTCCTTTTATAATTCAACAGACTTAAATCCTTGAACAACTGAATTAATAATTTAAAAAATGAATTAAAAAAACGAAATTATCAATCGTAATTGATTGTGAAACCTGGCTTAGACAGTATTAAAAATAATCTTACTGAATTAACAATATTGTAAGCACTGTTCGGAACACCGAACATCATAGACTGATGACAGTAGACAATATCACAATTCATTACTTTTACGTTACTAATTTTACACGTTTTCAAATATTTTTTTTATAAATAAAGTGCTCGAGAGGAAAATATAAAAAACTAAGTTTATCGAAAAGCAATGTTTGGATTATTAATCGTACATAATGCATAATGTTGAACATAGTTAACAGATCAGCCTCGTAAAATATAAGACTTAAAGATGCAATAAAATCTTCAATAAAGAAGTATCTAACGCGCAGAAGCAGATGATTGAAGAGATGATTGTGACGTAAGGAGTAAGTGACGTCTAGAATAGCGGGGAACCACGTGATCAGACATCAGCAGCAGTGAAAATTACCCCTAAAATACCTTCCTATCAGCCGTCTAACTTATTCAATTCAGAAACTGAAATTTCTACGAAAAATCTTTATATGTATGTCGTTCCGCCAATTAACCGTGAAATTTACTGCAAAATTTCATAAAATGCGTTTGGCCGAAACTGAGACATTTAACAAAGACATTACCTGTCAAAAAGTCGATTTAAAAAACCTTACTTCGCTCATACTCTCGCCTTCAAATTTAAAATACCGTATTAGTTAACGACCAGATCAATAGTTGGCGAAGTTTTATTATGTATCAAATTTGATCCACAAAATAAGAATTATTCATGATCTAATGGAGGAATACATCATGTGAAATTATAAAGCAAGAAGAAAACTACAAATACTAGTGTTATAACAACCAGATGTTGAAAACAGCAAGCACTGAATTATTTAATATCTAAGATGTGTCATAATAACATATTAATAATGTATTTTTAAAAAAAGATAAATTAAAATTTTAAAATTAACCCTTTAAATCGTTCTTTGCTAAATAATAACCGTTGCAAATACTGCAATACAACAAATCGTGGTATTATCATAGATATTTTGTTTGTTTTATTCAGTATGAATATTTTCTGAATTAGCCCGGAATACATATTCCGCAAATATTTTATTTTCTATTCTCCATGTAGGGAGGAAATCCAGTCTTTATTTATTTTACAGTAATTAAATTAAAATAAGTTTTTCTATACGCGAAAATTTTTCTTATTTATATTTCACAGAAAAGATTATATTAATATAAATGTAAACATGTCATGGAAACAATTTTTCATGACATCTGCTTTTATTAGCAGTAAACAACATTAGTTAGTACAAGTGTTCGCATATCTTCTCACACTCACTTATTCTAATACACGAAAATATAAAATACGAAAAAATATAAAAATATTATTTTTTTTTTTAATAGCCGTCTAGTTTTTTAATAACTGTCTTCTAAATTTTTACTGAAATTTAGGAAATAAAATTTATAAAATACATAATTTCAGAATTTATTAACCCATATATTCTTCATCAAAATTTTCTAGATCCGCATTTCATAGATTTATAACTAAAAAATCAATTATATATAAATGTAACAATAATTATAAACAAATAAATAACTATGATGATTTTAGTCGTAGTATACAAATTTTCAGAAAAACGACATTCTATTAAACGTAATTTGTGATCAAAAATCTAACCATTAGACTTTATTTTTTACACCTGTACCCAAATTTCCTACTTGGAAATTATTTAATTTTTATTACACGAGCACATAATGATTTTATGATTATAAGCTTATTAATTAAATATATTACTGTCATCAAGGTATTACGTGCCAACTAGGATTAGATTATACAATTATTTTGCAAAATTACCTTATGTTTTAATGGCTGAGTTCTACTCGTATCTTTACAATAAGATACATAGAAGATTCAAAATTGTATCAAATGAAATGGATACACAAATTATAAAACTGATGAGAAATAATTCACGGACAGCCGTAATTCATACGGAAGTAAAAACGACCAAAATAAACCTCATTTTACCTAATTAAAATTTGTACAGTAATATATAAATATAAAAGATTAATGCTCTCTAATTAAATTCTACCACTTTTTAATGCATTTTATTATTGTAGATTATATATATATATATATATATATATATATATATATGTGTGTGTGTGTGTGTGTGTGTGTGTGTGTGTGTGTGTGTGTGTGTGTGTGTGTGTGTGTGTGTGTGTGTGTCGGAATAATATCTATTTAAGAATTATTTTCATCAATAACAAACATATTGTTCAAATAATCATAATTCATAAAGCTATCACCCAATATTTTAAACCATACTTACTCTGATTCCAATTCAGTGACCGATATAAAACAAATAATAAATAAATATGTACTGATTATATCTGCAGTCTTCAGTCGGTTTTATTTTGTTAATATCGTATCTTACAATAATTTGTATAAGTTGTTCTTGAAGCATTCATCAACTGAACCCTAACGACCAACGAACACTTGGTAACAAGATAAATTACACTTATTAAGATCTGATCAGAATTACACAAAATAAGATCTGAATCGAGATAATGTTAACTACTAGCCAAACTACTACTAACGACAAACGGTAATATTTTGAAAATTATTCTTCTTTATTCTTATGCATTGTAACTACGGATTTGTATATTAAAGTAATAAATATTTGTGTTGATAATAAATACATATTTTTTCCTAAATGAATGAATAAATAAAACAAGCAAAATTAAAAATGTACATGCACATCAATAATTTACAAAAACAGTCTATTAATCGTTTCCGAATATATACGGAAAGAGGATGAGGAACAAAAATAAAACTATCATCATTAATATTCCTTCATAATTACAAAATTATGTAAATTTCTGTGCAGATATTAATTCTCTAAAATATCCCTTTTCATTTAGTAAAAAATGAAAAAAAAAAACACATTAACATTATAATCACGCTATAAATGTACTTGCCGTTTCCGAATACATAAATTAAAGAATACTACTTAACAATTGTAAAGCCTTACGAACGCGCGAACCACACATAAATTCATCAAAAGTGACATTTGGAAACAGGCCATACGAATATGAGTCGTCTTTGTAATAATAGTAAGAATAATATTATAGCTTTTGAAGCGGTAGAAAAGAAGTAATGAAACCGCAGTGAACGAGAAGAGGAATTGTTGCGTTAAATTAGCCCCCGGGAAGAGAGGAGACAAAAACAAACATTCCTGTAAATTGAATAAAAAGGTCAGCTGGGAAAATATAGAGAAACTAGCTTGTATCATTAACAGAGAAAATTCACAAGTCAAGGGTACCAACATGAAACACGTAATTTACCTTCTAATAAAAAAATCTGCGGTAACTAAAAAAAAAACACAAACAAATCTGACAACGATAATAGGAAAAAGAGCCCTTAATTCAACGTCAAACCTTGTTACTATTCTAAAGATCGGAGAAAAAATAAACATAAAATGAAAAAAAGGAGTAAAAGAAAAAGTAAAGAATGATAATGTTAGACGCAATAACAAAAAAAGTACCGCCTACCTGACATGAGGTACAAGTTACACCCGAAGTTGGCAAAGTCATTTTCTAGATAACAAGCACCCCATGCCAGACTTACTAGGGAAATTAAGGAGAGAAGTGGTTTCCCGTTCTCACTGAGAACAGAAACACTTAAAATGCAGGTGATATTCGGTCCTGGAAGTGACAACTTCACTCTGTTTACCTCAAGGACCGGCTGTATAAAAATATCATCATTACTCTTTCAGACAGCGACTGAGATTTACGCCTTTATACCTGAGGTGTCTTACATGGATTATAGGATAAAAAGCCTGCGAATATACATAAATATTAAATATATTTTTTTACATACTAAAAAAATAATATTTTAATTATACACATTACTTTAATGTACCTTCCAAATCAGACAGGTAAAGTAGGAGTTACGGCTCCAAAAAATGCAAATATATTATTAGGCAAAGAGAGAAATGAAGCCGATCACTCCACACACCGCTAACTTCAAAGTTACCCGTCACTTCAAAGTTAATAATTATCTTCAAAGTTTTAAAATACAGAAAACGTTAACAGAAGATTAAATTAAATATTCACACAATTAGGACTGCACATTTTCATCAGAAGTAACTTTTCTTTTTTTTTTATCGGTTGACCGGATTTCGAACCACGAACTTTTTGGATGAGAGACTTTGAAATCAATACTCTGCCCCGGAAGTCAGTAAATAGAGATTTTAATACCAAATCGAGTACATATGTAAAAAAAAAACCATACTATAGGAAATATCACTAGTCAGACATTTAAAACAATCAACGCAAACTAAAAATTGTATTTTTATTTATAAGAGGAAGCAACATGAAGAGATGTATTTCTATTGTTGTGTCGTTATCAGAATGGGAACAGTTTCCAATTCGTGTCAAGAGGGTTAGAAAATAACAAAGGCCTGTCATTAAAATTAGGTTAGGTTTTCCATCAAACTATCGAACTGAAACTTTTTTTTCTCAATGAAAAATTATCGAAGAGGAAGTAGTTATCAACCTTCATTATGGAAAGAGTGAGAGAGAAATAGAGAGAGTTTGAGAGAGAGCAAATTCTTACTTCTAACCTCTTCTTGGTCGATTTTCCTTCACCGGAAAACAGAATAAACAATTATTCCATCTTTTTACATAAGTATATTTAAAGTTATTAAATAATAATGCATTATTTAAACGGACATTAACATTTTACTTTCCTAAAAATACTAAAAAATGAGCTTCTTGTAACTTAAGTGTCCACACTATAAAAGTACATTAGAGAGTATTAAAAAAAATCCAAATTAATAAACTACTAAACTTCTCAGAAAAAAAATATTAACAAGACTTGCTTACATAATCTCTCTAACACTGTGATAGTATAATACCGAAATAAAAAGATAAAGCCTCTCTATCAATAGTGGAGAACTAATATGTTATTTCCACATCATCAGCAGCTAAGAGAGACCATGTTCACAGAAAAAAAATGAAATTGGTCTTAAATCAAGAAGGTACATCAAGAACGTAAGGAGCACTTTTTTCTAACAAATGCGTCAACGTAATAATATTTCGTCGAGTTCAGGAAGGGATTAATAAATAATTATCCATCTAAAAAAAAGGTTGCGGGTTATTTTTAAAAAAATTACTTTTTTCAAACAAGTCAAACATTTCAAACCCGTTTGAGGTTTTCACGAACCATTTGAGATGAAATCAAAACTAATTTTTATGATACCGTACTTTAAGACTTGTTTACCTTAGCGTAAGATTAAATTTTTGCTAATCTTTATGTTGATTCAATGAATCATAAGAATTTTTATATTATTTTTTATTAAAGTAATATAAATAAAATAAAATTTTTCGACCTAAGAGGTATTATAGTTCTTCTGAAATTCAGGGAAAGTTAAGCAAAATTGCAACCGATTTATTCTGTCAGTAAACTATTATAATGTTTTATAATAGCGAAAATAGAATTACGTCTCATTAATAACACAATTAAATTACATATTTAGAAATAAAATACATTAATGGTATAAAATATTTTTTACACAAATTATCGGTGAGTTTCCTATCAAACGAATAGCAAAGAAAAACGTAATATAAAATATTATTAATTGTTTTGATAAATCTTTTAAAAGAAGAACAGTTACATATTTGAAAATAAAGACCTTGGGTTTCAACTAATAAATTATTATGATTTTTCCAATAATCTTACACGGTTTTACATAGCACAAAAATTATATGAAAAAAAACATTTCTACTGATAAACTGATACATTTTGAATACTTTAATGACCGGTAAGCAAAAGGATTAGAATAAAAAATGTTACATAAGTTATAAAATCAAAACCCTAAAATTTAACAAATTAAAAAAATAATGATAATAAAAACGTTTCAGAGGAATAAAACAATATTTCTGCAAAGAAAAAATTAAACTAATCGGTAAAAAAAAATTATAATTGCTGTTAAAAATACAAATCACAGGTTATAAATTCTAAAAAAAAGTTAAAGCTGAATTAAATGAAATTACAAAGTACTGGTAAAACTAAGTAAAATTAGAAACTAATTAAAAAATCAATAAAAGTGTTTCTTAATTCCTTTTACTCCTCAAAATAAATAGCCTACTTTTAATGAAACAACTTTAATTAAAGTCAATGTATTCCAGTAGCCACCGTAAAGTCTGGTACCCACACTACTCAGTCCGACAAAGTGGAAGCAATTTTACTTTGAAAGGAGAGATAAACTAAAGAAAGAAAAAAAAAACAGAAAATGAAAAAGAAAGAAACAGGGTCATCTGCATGAAACTTATTTTATTTTATAAAGGCGCTATTATACGGAAGTAATAACATCGGTTAGGCGAAAATATAGACGGTGACAGCCAAACTTTTTTAACAAAAAAGGTGTAGCGAGACAAAACGTTTTATTCAATATGTTTTCACTATTAGTTTTACGTTCGCTTATAGTCAGTCACCGACTTACCGTGTAACACCGACACAGTTTCACGGTTGAATAAGTAACCGCCATTTATATTCAGTATAATACGTAACAACTGATGTAATACGTTACAGCAACATACCTTTTTTATCGGATAAACTCAATACGCTATAACTCGAAAACAATTTCGGCACTATAATCTAAACTCAACCTAACTTTCCTAAAAAAAAAAAGAAACAAAATATGAAATAATAGTAAACGCTATTAAGTTCAATATACCATTAATAAATCGCATGACTGATGTAATATCAAGAAAAATATACGAAATAACTCGTTCTAGTGTATACAGCTTAAAAAGGTTACAATAACAAATGCCTCCGATAAAAAAGCAAAAAAGATAAATTTACGCAATAAATGTATCGGAATACATAAAACGGAAATAATTACAGATAAAAAGTACGTAATAGTATAAATAAAAATAAATGAGTAAGAAATGATTCATAAAAGTAAACAAAATGTCTGCATCAAACTAACAAATTTCGAGGAACTTTATATTGATATCAAGACGGAAATATATTTAATAGAAAATGTCAATAAAATAATTTATTTGATGAAGGAAACTGTACATGACGTTCCGTCAAAAATTTACCTATTTACATCGTTTATACTCTATTCTAAGAGGACCGTCGTAAGAAAAATTAATTATGAATTTAGAAATTTATCAAGTTAAATGACAAGATGTAGACTATTCTTCAAAGATGGTCTAGTTGAAAGGTTCGCATTTCAGTAGGATACTTTTCTTTTACATGTTACTTAATTCCGAAGAGAGTGAAGAGTTTTCCATAAAAAAAAAATCTTCCTCATATAGCTCTTTAGCAACTGGAAGAAGACTATTTATTTCAACAAATATTCGACTTGATCGATACTCCTATGGTAGACGTAGGATAGATGGCTACTGCCCAGAGAAGCCTGAAAGAACTACCACGGGTAAAGTTATCAGACTCGCTTCGTGATCATCCGTCGGATTAGATTTTTCATTAACCATTCCCTCGCTCACATTCTTGATCGTTCTTCCTAGACGATTTTGAAAATTTTTGGACAGTTACTTTCTGAATCCATGTCAAACTATGAAGGTCTGTTCGAATCCTACAACTTTCCTAATTGTGTGTTTTAAATGGATAGGCATTGCCTACGGAAAAAGGCAGAATCTCCGTTTCCCAAGCTGCTGTCCTAGGCTGGACAAAAATCCCGATCTGCAGGTGAAGAAATTTTCACTAATCAGGTAAACCCGCATCGCCTAATCTCTGAAAATACGTACAAATATTCATTTATCAAAACAAGGACGATTTAATACCTCTAAAAACCAGAGTAATAACCGTTTTACGGTAATAAACGACACAATATTGGATAAAAATATAGAGTAGTGCGGGAGGAGCCTCGATCACATATATAATGTTATTAAATTCATTAAAACAACCAAAAGAAAACAATATTTTAAAGTTTTAAAAATGAAATAGGACTATTCATGTATATTTTTTAATGGATTAGTTATATGTACTTTATTAAGCGCCATTCAACGATGGTTGTAGGTAACCCGGCATAAAACACAAACCTGGCATAACCTAGTATAAAAATAACAATTCGTATCAGGATTACCAGAGAAAATTACGTGACTTTCTGTAAACTTCTTCTAGTTTATTGATGCACATCACAAAACAAAACAGGCAATATTTAGCTTTACCAGTGATACCCTTTTTTCGCCTTTCCTCCCGAGACTGGACCCGCATTTAAGCATCAACGCAGCCTCGGGAGATGCTTTAGCCACTGGCTGCTCACCGGCCATGCCAGGCCCGGCTATGCCGTTCCTAGCAGCACCGCCGAAAAGACGGAACTCGGTCTTTTGTTCTGTCTGCCTCTAGTTAGGCGGACCCCCGTGGAAGAGGTCCCTCACCGGGTCTTTTCGATTTTCCCCACCTATTCCCCCCCGGAGTCCTCATTCACTCATCGAAGGTGGAACGCCGGAGCATTCCACCCTTCCTGAGTGAGGACCCTTCCCTACTCTAAATCATATTCTGAATCTGGTGCCCAGATCCTTCTTTTAGATCTTTTTCGGGAAAGACCACGCTAGGTTCCCCTTTTCCATGAGGCTGTCCACCCTTCCCTACTCTAAAATCAAATTCTTCCTCCACACCTCTCCTTATCTTTGAGAATCCGATCGGCAAGTTCTGCTACCACTCTCCACTGACTCTCCCCCTGAGCATGAAATCCAGTGTGCTGTCCGGCGTCAGATGATTTATAAGCCAAGTCCTCCTGAGCGGCACCCACCTCCCACAGTCGAAGAAGGTGAGTGCGGGCGTATCTACCTCCCCGCAGTAGACACACCCAGGATTTTTCCGTAAGCGGAACGTGTGCAGGTACGAACCAATTCGACGCGGTTTGACTGCGAGTCAGAAGCGGATAGTGGGATAGTGTAAAGCAATAAATATCCTAAAATCCTTCCACTGAGAAACAATAACTATTATACACCGTCATTCATCCGAAAAATGTATTATTATTAAAAATTTACCGAGAAACAGCTTACATTATACGATTTTTTTTCTAATAAGAATGAACAAGAATTTTAAAAGAAGGAAATGGAAAAATGTTTGATTTTCGTTTTGTATGTTATATAATTCTCAACCGTTTTAAAAATTGAAATGTTTAAAGTAAAGACAATAAAAATCAATATAAACTAGTATATCTTACAAATTATTTCGTAGATTTCTACTGAGTCTACTTTTCACAGAAATTCAAATAACAATAAAACTGCAGACATTATGAATAGCTGAAAAAATGAAGAGATAGGTATAATAAGTAAAATATAAATATTTTTCTCGGAGTAAAAGTTTTAACGATTAAAAATTAGTTTAAGAAAATAGTAAACGCTATGCAACTGCTGCCAGTATAAATCACAGAAATAATTACTTTAAAAGAAGCTTAAGTAGAGAAAGGTGTAGAAGACGTGAAAATTAATTGTAATAAACTGCTAAACGAAATAACTTTTTTTTTTACTGTAGTTTATTATTTTGTCTTTAATAGCACAATTAGAGCCAAACGCACATTTTAAAACATAAGACGGAACAAGTTATAATAAAGATGAAATAAAGTACATCAATACGCACCGATTAAGAAGAATTAAACTACAACAAACATAAAATTAATTTAATCGTTCACAAAAGTTTAAACTTTTAACGTCATAAATTATAACTAAAACAGGATAAATGAAACAATCAGTAATATTTTATATTTCACAATAATTAAATTTTATTATATTAAAACACTCACTCAACAACATTAATTCAACACTAAACTTAATTAAATTCAAAGATTAAAGTGAATAAAGTATTATGAAATTTCAGTAAAGTACAGTATAGGTGAAGTTTAAGAGATGAAATATATTCTGTGCTACAACAGAAAAGAAGAAACATCAGCATAACACCTAAAAATTATAATAAAAGTTAAACAGAGCTAGTTAATTCAAAAGTCGTATTTAACACTGATATAATTAATTAGGAAAAATCTTTTTTTTAATAAATGGAAATTGAGAGGATACAAATATTACGAATCTGTTAAGAAAACAACTGTTTTATGTTTTGTTTCACTTATTTTTTTCTTAAAAATTCATTGACGATAATTTTTATTATTCTTTTTTTATAATTACCAAATCCTAATTAATGTACGTGTTGTATATATTTATTATTTAAAAGGACAATGTTACATTTAATTTTATAAGCACAAAGATAACCGTCTTCTACATTTATAAAAACAGTTTTAACAACAGTAACACATTAGAAGTATTTTCTATTGTTGTGTTATTTTGAATATAATTTTCAAGTTTTATTTTTGTAGATTTGTGAAAGTTATTTTTTATAATTACTAAAACCTTATTAGTTTAGGTATGTTCTTACTAAATTATTGATAATTTTAATCAGTTTGGATTCTTATATTAATTACAAAATTTATACAAATTACTTATATTAATCCTTAATGTATAGAAACCGTAAAGACATAGATGCTCAGTATTTCTACCCGAGATGTCTAAAATAATATACAGAATACTAAGTAATGGACAATGTAACGCGACAGGACGTCACATAGATAGCAAGAAGCGTTTTGCTGTACTTATGTTGTTAATTTTTCGATCTTCATTTCTATGAAGATAAAAATAAAATATAAAATACATTTTTCACCATTTATCACAAATACTTTTTACTTTATAATACCGTATCATTCACCCAAATTTCGCAATGCCTTAGTGAAATAAACTCAGATTAATACGAGTGGCTACAAAAGATCAAAGCAAATATACATTAATGAAAATTTAGAAAAAAACACCTGAAGAAAATCCAGAAATTTTACATTAAAAATTACAAACTAGCGTAGTTGATCTTTGCGGCATGTCTCCACAATATGATGCGTAAAATTGTAACAGAATAAATAAACCGGAAAAAAACGAAAATTTTAGTATGCCCAAAAAATTTAGTGAAACGAATGAATAACATCGATAACTTTCAAAGATGTACGTTAAGAAATAAATACAATTTTCGTAAACGGAAAACATCGCCGATATTAAAAAACTCATTACCGGTATTATAAACAGAACACCCGGATCTAAAAATAAACTTTTCTTTCTTTTTCCTGTTTACCCTCCGGTAATTACCGTTCAGATAAACTTCAGAGAATGAGTGAGGATGATATGTATGAGTGCAAATGAAATGCAGACTTGTAGTCTCAGTTCGACCATTCCTGAGATGTGTGGTTAATTGAAACCCAACCACCAAAGAACACCGGTATTCACGATCTAGTATTCAAATCCGTACAAAAATATCTGACTTTACTAGGACTTGAACGCTGGAACTCTCGACTTCCAAATAAGCTGATTCGGGAAGACGCGTTCACCATTAGCCCAGCCCGGTGGGTGGATCTAGAAATAAACTGGATGCACCAGATTTTACGTAAATTCTAAAGGATGGGTATTATAAGGAAAAAGACGAAAATAATAGGGAATTTATTTGGAAATATTACGGATATTTATTTATTTCGTTTGAACTTAAGTTCAACGAAATAAATATATATCTCTAACGAATAAATGTTCAAACGAATAAATTATTTAAAATAAATAAAAATTTAGTAACGGGAAGAAAGACCAAAATTTTTTCAGTTACATCATACTTTCACTCAATACACGCAAAAATGTATGGTTTCACTGATGACTACTAATGACTGCAAGAAACCCTTATACTAATGATCAAACATGAAATTGGCGCACGCCAAGATTCCTGCAAGAGAAATTCCGAATGCAAATTTGATTTTTAAATTGGGCCATAAGAAACGCGAATACCGGAAGAAGATGAAAACTGAGTACAAGAAAAAAAAATGGCTAAAAACTAATTTAATACAAAACCTTCCACCTCGTTCAGATTTACTTAACCGACATCATAACATAAAATTACAAGAAGCGCCGAGTTTTTTTTAAGAAAACAATGATCTGTTAGAACGGCTACAAAGCAGAATTATTCGGTGCTTAAGGGAAATTTTGAAAACTAAATCGCACCAAGTAGTGGAATGAAATAAGACCCGCTATGAATAAGCTTTGGTACTACTTTGGCAAAATATTAAAAAATTAATTACAACGCGTTAAGACTGTCATCGTACCATTCTGAACTCAACTTCTATTAAGCTTATTTGGACGAAAATAAAGCCAGATTGCAGAAAATAATAAAAGAAATGGCTGAAAAAAATATTTTTCTTAAATGGCGACTGACTTCTGGAAGAAGAGTTGCGTACACGCCTTAAAAATAAAAAAGAATTATAATAACGTAGAGTTGCCGACATGCAAACCGAAAGGTTTACAATAACTAAAAATTATAAAAAAAGAAGTGATGATAGGGCAGATGAATCTGTCATCAGACAGTGACAAAACAGAAGACACGGCTGAAGACAGAACTGCTAAATTATAAAAAAACCATAATCCTTCCTTTTTACTTTTCCGTTTGCTAAAATATGGAAATGAACGTATTAAAACTTCAAAATAGGAAACGAATTGCAACAAAAAAAAAAGTATAAAAATTTTATTAAAAAAAAATTATATCAGTAAAGCTGTTAATAAAGGAAAACAAGACACGTTTGCCACACAGCGCCTCATGTGCACAGGTTTAACGTGTGTTTGTGTTTACGTATAACCACGTCTCATCGATCCTGTAATCCATCCCCATCCTTCCGCGTCCAATGCGTTTTGTAAATTTTGATGAGTAATACTGCATTTCTTATTAAGTATGTTATGAAATGAACTATATCTACCACGTAAGATTTGACTTATTAAGAGATGTATTACCACTGTAACGTTTTAATTTTAACTTAATATTGTATTGTAGATTAACTTCATTTTTGCTAAACTGAAAAATATTGAAGTAATAAATTAATATTATTATTATTATTATTATTCTAAGAAAAAATAAATAAATAGATAAACAAAATCCATAATTATATGCTAATAATGATATAAATATAACAACTAAAAATAAAGAAAAATAACATCTACGTCAATAAATTTTGGATATAATTTTTACGATAAAATGAATTAAAAAAAAAAGCTGACAACAAAGTTGTAATACCTTCCTGACATTGTTATCTATTCTTATATAGTGGAAAAATAATGATAAATGAAAGTAAACCAAAAGCAGGTTTAAAAATTCAAAAACAAAATCGATATTTTTAAACTTTGATCGGTTTCTCCACCCTCAATATTGCTCTCAAAGTATTTTTCTCTGAATCATTTTCACTACTACTACGTCTAGAAGATATAAAATAATCGGTTAAAAAATGTGCAATAAAAAAAACAGGTTTTTCCGATTTTTGAGAAAGGGAAAAATTTTTTTTTTAAAATGGTAAGATGAGCATGTAATGTGCTTAACATAGCTGAACTGTGGTTATGTTAGAAAAATGTTGAGAAAATTGACCCCCAAAAACTATTTATCTCACTTACCCTCCTGGAGATACTGACCCTAAAATTTTATCAATAAATTGTCCCGTATACACGAGTTTCTGTACAAAATTTCATCAAAATTGGTTTATCCAATCAAGAATTATTATGTTTGAACATGGCAACACACGTACGAAAATTACCTTTTTTTGTTTTTGGGATCCCTAGGTCATGAAATGTCGGGAAATGCAATGCACGCCCATGCCCCATTTTTTGACTGATTACCACACTTTTCCTCTTGCAGCATAGCCCTAGAGCTATGACGTCAGGAAAGTAAATAATTATTAAACTACAAACACTTACTACTATGTTACCACAGCGGATATTGTACGTTTATTTAAAGTTGCTAAAATTGTACTGTTATAAAAAAAAGAAAGAATAATAATATATTTGCAACGCTAATGAGATGTGGTAGTTGTAATAAAAGAACATGATAAGAGAACATGAATTCATTAACATAATAAACATTCAATGTACTGAAACACTATATTTTCTTCATATTTATAAAAAAAAATATCTAAAAAAAAAATCTAAAAAAAAAATATACACTAAGTCATGCAGAAGCATCATGGTAAAGAGCTAATAACACATTTAGGATATCACTCGCACATTATTTCTTCATCTTCTTACGGGAAGAGAAGAAATTTATTAATTTATTTCAATTTACACGTGTTTATGTTGTCTGAGTTGAGTATATATGTCCATTCCTTAGAGTATTAAATGTAACAAGTAACACAAATTATACTGAAAAAAAAAAAAAAAATATATATATATAATATATTTTTTAGTATTCCGTATCTTTTGATACATGTGTACGTTGCAATCTGTTCAACTAGGGAATAATAAGCAAACCCCCCACTCAGAATGAGATGAGGATTATAAATATATATCACATGTAAATGAAGTGTAGTCTTGTACAGACTCAGACCGACATTTCTTAAGACACGTGGTTAATTGAACCCCAACAACCATACTACAACGGTATCTACTGTCTAGTATTCAAATCCGTATAAAAACAACTAACCTTTAATACGATTTAATCTCAAAACCTTAACTGATTCGCGACGACAAGTTAACTACTAGACCAGTCCGGTGGGCTTTAATAACATATGATTTCTTTTTCAAATTTAAAATTCTTTAGCTTAGACCACAGTGAGGAAGCTCAGAAAGAAATTCTTTATTCAATTTGTTGTACAATGATAATAAGATAAAAGAGCGATATTATAAATATAATTCAATGTTAATTATCTGACATTAGAAACTTCAAAAAATTTACAGCATCAAGTGATAATAAATAATACCTAAGAAAGTTTACAAACAATAAAAACGTTATTAAAAGCTTAAAACTTGTAATTAACTGGATGAATTTTAGTTTCTGTTTTTTTTTACATACATAAATAAAATTTATCTAACTTTTACAAATGATATTTTTAAATTTTTACAAGATGAAATTTTTCAAATTTAATTAGATCTGATTTAATTAAAAAATCAAGAAGTTCGTTAGAACTTCGCCGGTAAGAGTCCGCAGAACTGGACGACACGGCAAAGTCAACGAACTATATTTACAGTTATAAACATGACATAAAAAAAATAAAAAATAAGTATGAAAACGTAATATTTCAGTTCAATTAGATTTGTAATATACCAAGAAAAAACTTGAATTTTATGAGACGTTTTTCTCTTCCATTTGATGAACCGCGGGACTCGAATATGTCACTTTTTCATCAAAAAGGTGGGTTTACGAATCGCGCTGCTAGGTATCAGTACTAAACTGCGCCTTTGAATTTACGAATCATCTCGTACAAAATTGATAATGTACTTAATATAATAAATTTTAAAAGAAAATATACTACAGCTTGTTTTAATAGTAAATGATGGCTCTTATGTAAATGAAAAGACTGAAGATGAAAAATTTTTTTTAATTCCTAACATTTAATAAAAAAAATTAAAGTATTAGTTTACAAGATATTATAACTGCTAATAAAATACAAAAAACACGAACAGTAGCAAAGTGTTGCAAATGTGGCAACAAGGATTTGTTACATAAAATAGAAACAAAATCGACTGGTAAATTTTTATTCTGCAATTAGAACTATGTGAACTAATTAATGGAGAAATAGAAAAAAGTTAATTTAATAATAATATAAAACGTGTGTCCACGGATACAATAAAAATCGAGAGTTAAACTTACAAAGTGCAATATTTCATCACGAATCGAAGATGAAGTCATTACACTGGTTTTATTAAAAAGGAAAAATATGGTATGAAGTCAATAATATGACCTATCAACAAAAAAATTGGTCGAATAATTCAAAAAAATTGTTTATTTGTTTGTTCTAGAAAGGCAATAAATTTTAATAATAAATCCATAACATAAAATTAGTAATTCACAAAAAGTAAAAGAATAATCTAACAAAACGCAGTGATATCCAAAAAAAAATAAAATGAAATTGAAAACCGCAGGGTAAGAGTCGCAGATAACATTTCTTTCGCTCAAAAAACAAAAATTTCTGTATTATAAATAAAACTGTTTAACAAAATGATACTGATATCAAAAAAAAGTAAGACACTACATTTCTATTATCAAATTGTATTAATTTATAATTTTGTTTAAAACAAAATACATGTTAAATATATGTAATATTCCATATAATGACCAAAAAATAGAAATATTTATTTCAAAACTCTTACCGGCCCGATTTCATTTATTAAACAACGAATAATCATAAGAATTGTATTATTTCTGTAAATGTGTTATGATAATAAAAATGTAGTGTCTTCCTTCTTTGATATCAGTATCATTTTGTTAAAAACAGTTTTATTTATATTTTAGAAATTTTTCTTTTTTGAGCGAAGAAATGAAATCGGTGATACTCTTATCGCACGGTTTGCAATTTCATTGCAGTTTTTGGATATATATTTCTTTCTACAACACTGCTTTATAATACTAACTGGCTGCAATGAAAAAATTTAAAAAGATTTCTTTTAAATTTTAGACAACAGCAATACAAAAAATTTGTTTCGGATGATATCGAACCTAGTTTCTACGGATAATTATACATCTTCATCGAGTTGAATAATGTATGAGTTACTCTCGTAAAACACGATCAACTCTTCAAGACATCACAACTACTACATCGAAACAATCATAGGTAATAACATGAATGAAAAACAAGTTTGAAAATGTAAATAGTAAAAAATGCACATACAGACAACAGGCAACACAGTAAAAAACAACACTATTCAATCTTATTTAATATTCGATTTTATCAAGTCGGTGCCGAAATCGAAAACAAACTTTTTTACGCCAATTTTTGAAAGGGGTGGATTTGATATTTAGCGGTAGTTTAACAAGCAGATAGCCTTCCTGGCTCTATTCAACCACAAGAAACGATGTAATGAAATTCTTAGCGCTTGAAAACGTGATGCTGGCCAGGATTCGAACTCAGAACCGTCAGGATGCAAGTCAAAGAAGGTTACAGTCCGCCACTGAGGTCATGAAAAACAACAATTAAAAACTTACTGACGTTTAATTTAGGGCTTTCTTGGAAAATTTTGAGATTTAAAAAAAATGTTACATTTTACATTTTGTTGTGTTTTTTTGTCATTTTCAAAAAATTAATTTTATTTTAAATTTCTAAAAAATAAAAAAAATACCGCCTAGAAAAAAATCGTTCCTAAGAAACTTAAAGGGTCTAGGTCGATAAAAACAAAAAAAATGAAATTCAAGGAAACGGCGTTAAGTAACTAACTAATAAAGCCGAATAAAATGCAGGAATGTGTTTATTTTATATGAAACTTTCCAACTTATATACTGAAAGTTTCGCAAAAATACTTTTACTATCAGAATGACATCAGATGATACGGTATACATTATCAAAAAGTTATAACAAACTGGTATTAAGTAATGATGAAAACCAAACAAAATCTTCAAATCGTTTACATAACATGTAATATTTGTTTAATTAAGTAAGAAATTTAATAGGGGGCAACTGGAAGTACTAAATATGCAGAATTAAAAAATAAATTAAAAAAAATTTGGGTTTGATGGAAAATCAGGATTTAACAAACATAAAAAATGGCACGTGATTAGAATTAAGAAAATCTTACTTTTTTACTTAAAAAACTATGAGATTCTTCATCTTCCAAAATTTGCATTTTTTTTTTTATATATATCGTAAAAGTAAAACTTGATTATATATAACATATTTAAAACAGGTAGTCTCACACTACTTAGTGTGTTAACTTACGAAAAACAAGATTACTTTTATACAAAAAGCAATTTTTCATTCGACATACGTTAATATCATTTGATCATTAACTTTAACATTTGTGAATTTCATTAAAGTCTAAAAGCTATTATTGGCGTAATTGAGATTTAAACTATGAAAATGTACCAGTTATATTTCTACATCCAACTACTTCTGAAATTAGCAAATTTATTTAATTTTATTTATTTACAAGTTACAATAATATTTTTTCTTCTTAAATAAAATTAAGTACTTGCCCCAAAACAGATACTTTCAGAATTACAATAAAGTCTTGAACTCCGAAAAAACTTAAAAAGAAAAAGTGTGCGAAAATTTAACTACATCTCCTAAATTTCAACGAAAAAACTGAATAAATGAATTAAAATGATAAGCAACCGCGTACCGGTGAGTAGTTCAATTATAAGGAAAGTGATGTCGAGTGGCAAAACAAAAAGAATCTCTAGGGCTCAACGTGTCGGTACATAATGAATTTACACTTTGCTATCTTCGATGAAGCTAAGAGAAAGAGTATAAAAATGAATATATAGTCCCAAAAGAAATAACAAGTTAATTCACTCGATAAACAAAAAATACACATTTAAATAATCGGGAACCGAAACCAGTAAAATAAACAAATATTGACTCACAGTGACTTCAGTAAATTTTCATTTAACAATCGCTAAATTAAAATTTACAAGAAAAAAATCGATTTTATACATATTTTTATTATTTATTCATTATTTTCCTTAGTAAGGTGGGATGGAATATTGTTACTGAAAATGGCTACGTCATTTTCTCGAGCCAGTTGTCAGTGGCGAAGTCTTCAATAACTGTTAAGTTATGCTATCAAACAAAAATATATAACTATTCCAAAGTAGCAAATTAGTTAAAAATAATTTTTCCCACAACTTTGTTTTAGGGATGTTAATTTTATCAACCGACAACTATTTATTATATATTTAATTTAATAGTTCGTAGGGCTTCTCGAAGGAAACAACTAATAATTAAAAGTACAAAAAAATATCTATTTGGTGAAACACAATAATCAAAATAGATTAATCAAAAAAAAAAATTACAAATCGAGCTTGATGCATCACCAACTAGGCAACACATTCTTACCTTCGGAACAGCCAAACCAAATGTTATTTCTTAAAAAAATAACAGAATACCTTTTAAATTCTATAAAAAATTAATAAATATATTAAAAAATAAGAAGTCCGGTCGATTCTAAGTATAATGTTGAGAAAATACAAAACGTAATAAAAAAATAGAGATTAAAGAACAAAAAATTGTTTCAAGACAAACAATTCCGATTAATTAAATAAAAAGAACCTAGGTGTAAAATTTTTAGATCACGGCTCTGATTAAAAAATAAATAAGAAAATTAATCCGGAGAGAAAACTCAATTTATTCTACCTTCATTTCGTTTTCGTTCATAATGAGCATAAATTCATAAAAAAAGTGTAAAATAATTTAAAACACAATTTAACAACTTAGTAAATAGCAACTAAGGGATTAAAAAACATAATAATGGTATTTCTTTAGGGGAAAATATATTAGGGAGAAAATAAATTGAATCATCAGAGCGAAATGAATAACCTAAATCTGCTGTTAACCCTGACTATTTTATGTTAAAACTACATTAACCTACTTTAAAGACTAGAAAACAAAATAAATACACCCACAATAAATCTGGTTGAAATTCAGTACTAACTAACCGAAAATACAAAACAAATGTGTTTATTCTATAAAATGAAAAACTTAATTGTAAATACACTTTTTGTAATGTACACGAGTACCGAACAGAAAACAAACCCCCTAACAAAATTGATGAAATTACAAACCGAATTCGCTTAATAAATCACAATGCAATACGTCCATAAATATGACACAACAGGATAAATCTGCGAAGAGAAAAATGAAATAAATAATTTTCAACGAATAGCAAATAAAAAATAAACAATAATTCATAAAGGTAGCACAACAGACCCGAGTTCCGGCAAAGATAACTAAATCACTGAGTTCGGTTTCACAGAGTACTGTTAATATTTATTAAAGGCTAATAACCGTAACATCGATGCTACTAAAATAACATCAATTTTTTTAAAAATTCCAGCCGAATAAACGAGAAACGATTATTAACAAAAATCTGATGTGGACACCACATGACTTCCTGTACGCCTATCAAATTATATATACGTATTTTTTCTGCAATTTATTTAAACTTATTTCATTTGAAATACCAACTCTTTAATGAAGTGGGCACAATTACTAAAATATTAGTTTTTATTGACTTCAAATATTAATTCAATTATTAATTCAACAATCTTACCTAAAATAAAATTATTGTAATATATTAACATCATGCTTAATGATTAAAAAAAATAAGATGAACTTTGGAAATAAAATTATTCTAATATACAAAGAACATTCTTAATATTTTTAAAAAAAGTTGTTTTTCGTACGCAAATTATTTCTAATTGTGAAAGAAAATATCTATAGTGACCTTTTTCTACAAAAAGTTAAATCAGTATATAGCACCAAAGATCCACATTACTGTAGCTAACAAGGGAAGGCACGGGATTCGGGACACCGATCTGAACCACGTTATGTGTGTGAATAGTACATTGTTACGTGCCTTTATCACAAAATACTAACATGTAATATTCAATTATACTAAAGAAAAATGGCCCTAAAAACTTTCTTAGCATTTTATAAAATTTATGTACTTCATTTCAAAAAAATGTGTAAATGTAATTTAATAGGCGTACAAGAAAGTGAAGTGTTGTCCATATCAGGTTTTTTAAACTGTTTTATTCGTTGGTAATCCATAATTCTAACACGTCTTACACGTAAATGAAATTCCGTAACAATATAATCAAAAGCAATAACTATTAAATACACCAACTGATATTTATTAAAGTTATGTTTAAAGAGATTTTCTTACTGAATAGTCTACACGGACAAAGATACGAAAATACAATCATGAACGTGGGACAAATGTTTGCATTATCATGAATTAAAGACAATAAATAACCAAACAAGAAAAAACTATCTAATTAATCCCCTGCGACCGATATTTCAAAACTGTATCCCAACGAATTTCAAGTAAGCTAAAATATTGTCAACCATAATTCATGTGACTCAATAGTAACACTCCATTCTGGTGAATAATTCATAAGTATATCATACGAATATAAAATCTTGCTGCAAAATGTTTAATTAAAAAGCAACTGTAAGGCGCTTTGAAATTGAACTAAGCATATTGCAAGATGTTTCTTTAAAAATAAAAAAATAATTTTTAATAAGTATATTAAATGAAAAAGTTTAATTTCAAAGTTATTAACAGGTTCTACCTCTCTCACGCGGCTCTCTCGCGGTTTTTCTTTCTAAAAAGATCTTTTATGGCTAAGGAATGGATTTAACTTTAAAATACCCACACCTTATGTGAAATTTGAGCATGTTCCTAAAAAAATTAAGCTTTAATACGTAAAAAAAAACCATAGAGAATTTCAATACATTTAAAAGATTAGAATACGTTCATTTAATCACTCAACATTTTTAATTTTCGTTTCTTCTCCTCCATTTCAGTTTCATTATCAAACAAAAATAATCATTTCTGTATACCTGAAATTTCGATACTCATATAAATGCATCAGTGGTTTTGTAGACACAAAATCCTATGAAGTACTTATAATAACTTTAACTTATAAAAAAAATCAATACTACATTTATAAATCTTCAAGTAAAAATTATTAAACTGTAGAAAAATGGGAGGAAAAATTTAATCGAAAGGAAAAATATTATTTACACTTAGACGATGAAAAAATCGAGTTTAAATTCAAAAGAATAAAATAAGATTAAAAAATCTGATGTGGATAACACATGACTTCCTTTTACGCGTATTAAATTACATATACATATTTTTTTTAAATGAAAAGTACATAAAATTTTATTTCATTAATAACTTCAGATATTTTATCAATTTTTTTTATTGTTATTGTTATTGAATTATTACTTATCGTAATTTTTTTTACAATCGGAGGTTAATAATTATTAACAAATCAATATATTTAAATTTAAAAAAAGAGATGAAGTCTCTGATTCGAACCGAAGTGTCTTCCCCGTGTAAGACCCAAATATTTCGTTAAGTAAAATTTTATTTGGCAATAACTCCGACCCAATGAAAATAAGTACCACTTATGATATATCGTTAAAAAGCTCTAAATGAGGGCTTATTACTGCAGTTAAGAAAAAGTAAAAAATCCAAATTTTTTTGGACACTTTGGGCACTTTTTTTTCACTCGATTGCATCAAAAGGGGAGGTGCACAACTAGATGTTGCAACAGTCCTAAATTCAAGATTTCAACTCCTACGGTCAATCGTTTTTGAGTTATGCGAGATATATACGTACGTACAGACGTCACGCCAAAACTTGTCAAAATGGATTAAGGGATGGTCAAAATGGATATTTCCGTTGCAATTTGAAAACCGAAATTTTTCGCGATCACAATACTTTCGTTACTTCGTACAAGGAAGTAAAAATGATTCTGTAATACAAACAGAGCCAGAAGATTTTATACGTTACGAAAAAGGAATTTTTCTTTATTTTAAACAAACTTCTGCGACTTTTTTAAAACTTTTATTTTCTACCAGTAACAAAGAAAAATCTGAATGTAAAGCAAATCTTTGTGTTGGGCTTCCAGAGGCTACATAAGTTTTAATAAATTCAATCGAAAATATTTATAAGATACCGAGCCGTAAATATATTCTTTTCCAAAAACCCACCGAATAAAAATGAATCGGTTACCTACAGACTTATATTAATTTGTGAATTCTTTAAGCAATTCACAAATCCTTTAAGGAATTGTTTTACTTTTAAAAATAAATAATCCTGAAACGAATTACTAGGATATCTTTCGTCCTTGTTCTAAGATGAACTATATTACTTACATTACGTTATACTAGCAGTAAATCTGTGAAAGTAGTAGACCTGGCTCATTTTATACTCAATTTAACCAATTGTGCTTGATTTACAATGAAACTTGTTATTTTTATTAAAATGAAAATCAAAATAAAATCAAAGCAGAATTATCGATCGTAATTCATACTAGAAGGTTTAATCAGTGCCAACAATTTTTCTCTTAGTAAAATTATAAGTACTTTTCAAGTTTACGGTTGTATGTCGAAGTACATACTTTGTTTTCCCATTTTTTAAATTTATTTTTAACACCTATCAAATTCGTTTTAATTATAGCATGTAAAAGTGTATAACAAAGATTGTATATAAAAAGAGTGAGTATCCGTCTCATAGTCTAACAGTGACCATGTCAATGACGGCGACTCGGTTAGTGAGAGCTAACTCTCCGACAGCTGTACCGGTCGTCATTATGAAAAATCGTTATACAGACACATCATTCCGTATAAGAGTAAGGAATCTTACAGCAAAATTTCAATAAATATCGGAAAACGTTTTGTATACCTTATTGATGTAACTGCATCAGAAGGACACGACAAATGGCAGAAGATCGGATAAACGAAACCTCGATTTGACAGCTTCGCTTCACTCGGTCGAAAAAATAATGTAATGAAGTCACCGTATTATAAATAAAAAAAGCAATAAACGGTATTTAATCTAGAACGTTTAGAACACTGAGAAACCGAAGAAAATGTTTCATTAGTTAAATGACAAGATTGTTTAAAATTTAAATCAGTTTCGATACAATCGAACTAAATCATTTTATTAAACAGTACCGTATTCTACTTTTTCCTCTGCACTATATTTATGTATGATCACATATTATCATCGCATCGTTCTTTAAGAAATTTTTGAACAAAACATTCTTTCAAAGTTTCAACTTCCTAAGTTTTAAAATTCAGTCCTATTCTACAATCATTTTTTTAGATTATAGTGGAAGGAATTACTTTCTATTTACTTTTTTCAACCAGTTCCAATATTTCTGTCTTGACGGTTCGAATCCCAATTAGCCTTGTATTTCAAACTCCCTACAAAACTTCAACACCGTTACAAAACAATAATCAGGTAGCTGTAATTGGACGTCAGCCTTCTATTACAATCCTATATAAATAAATCTTCGTTTTTTTTTGTAAATGGACACTTTAACGGTTAACACCGGTGTAATACCTTTAGGACTAACTTTATTGTATTTTTCAGGAACTATCCCAGAAACACATTACTCAATTTCGAAAAACCTACTGCTTATACACCGCTTTTTTTCAGGGTACGTATAAGGTGTTATGTCTCAAGTATGTACTACTTTTTATTTAATGTGGAAAGCTATATAATTAAATAGCCTTTTCTGTTAAACACAATTTTATAATGTACGATAACTTTTTTCCACTTACTAATAATAGTAAAACATATTTACTTTTTACGCCGTGCAACAAGAAGCCGCATTTCTGCAGAAGTTATGAACAAAAGGTCGTTGATGGAATTTCAAAGAAAACGGGAGTTGAGATCATAATTAATATTCAAATATGGAAATCTTGTTTTAATTCAATATTCTGGCACTTGATCTGTTGTTTCTGTGTTTATGCCTTAATTATGGTCAAACACTTTTTTTTTTTAAATTTTTATAGAATTCTGCATTACGACTTCTTTCTGCTAGAAGGAATATATATCAACTTTCCATAAAATTTTCAATTTCAAATAGCTGTCTGCAAACTTTCTTAAGTAGGAATTGAAGCAGGGATGCAGTAAAGGGGAAATTCCATTGACAACCACTTTAATCCTTGATGTTTTCTTCTGGTGTTTTCTTTCTGAGGAGAAAGTTGACTCCTTTCTGAGAAATGTATCAACCATCTTTCTCAGAAAGTAATTAAATTTTTTAAAAATCTTACAAAGGTTATCGAAAATTTTGTATGATCGATAATTCTTTACATTTTAACTGAAGAATTACCATTTCAATAATCCGTTTCACAATAGAGTTCAATTACATGAGTTCAAAACAAAACGGTGTTCTGCTATTCACAAATTACTAGTATATAAATTTTACATAATATACAGCATTCAATTTTTAGTCAGTTTGGAGGAAATTGGAGGAGGAATGAACTGCTCGGGTAAATGCAATGTTGAGAATTAAAAAAAAAAACAAGATTACTACGCTAAAATTTAGACGTTTGCAACAAATACCTTAAAACATAATTTATCATTGAATTTAAAAGTTCAGAAATGCAAAAAGAACAACACATTGGTTTTATAAAGTACAAGTCCAATAATAAAAAATCTGATGTGAACACAGCTTCGAGCCGATGTGCCTTCCTCTTGTAAGATTCAATATTTTATTAAATAAAATTTTATTTGGCTATAACTGTGGAACAAATGAAAAAAGTGCCACTTATGATATATCGTTAAAGAGCTCTCAATGAACGCTTATTACTGCAGTTAAGAAAAAATCCAAAATCAAACTTTTTGGATATTACAAGAGTCCTAAATTCAAAATTTCAACATGCTACCGCTAATCGTTTTCTAGTTATGCGAGATACATACGTACGTACAGACGTCATGCCGAAACTAGTAAAAACGGATTCAAGGATGGTCAAAATGGATATTTCCGTTGAAATCTGAAAACCGAAATTTTTCGCGATCACAGTACTTCCTTTATTTCGTCCAAGGAAGTAAAAGTAGCGTATAGGAATGTGAATAGTAAAAGATACGTCTGATATACAATCAAAAGGCCTACATTACATAATACTGAAAACCAAAATATAAAAAATAAATAGTTTACTACGGAAGACATGAGTTAAAAAAAAACTACTTTGATGATAAATAGGTTCAAGAGTACTATTAATTGCTATTAATCAACGAAATTGCAAAATAAATACAGTTTACTAACTTTTAGATTTTAAATAATTTACCAACTTAAGATTAAAAAACTACATAAAAGTACATATTATTTTCCAACTACTAAAGAGACTACAATAAAAAAAACGGGGAAAAAATTAAAATAATTACAATAGGTAACCTCAAAAATTTAAGCTAAGAAAAACTGAGATAATTTACAGTAAAATACAAGAAAACGTCATGGCGTACAACAGACCGTACATGCTAAACACAGTAATGATACATCAAAAGCACATTAACAAGAAACAAATCGAGGTTGCGTTTGCGCTACAAAGGAACAGCTGGTTACAGTAAAAATGATTACTGTTGATGTTATTCGTCTTGTTCTTAATCAACAGACAAGCCAACCCCGGACAGTTTCATCGGCCGTTGTCGTTCGTCCACATCGCTGCTCATACGATTCAGATTCCGTTCCGCTACAAATGACGTAATTTGCAATCCTTTTAATCATCTTTCTGTATTCATTACTTCAATCATTTTATTTTAATCTAATTTGGTCTCGTTTCACGCAAATAAATATCCTTTGCTACTGAATAGTTTTACTTTCACTTTTATCTCACTCGGATAACGTTAAATTTATTTTATTTAGCTTGTGCAATAAATCATAGTTTTTGCATCATCATTTTCAGTATTTGTCGCTTATTTTTCAATCCTCTTTTCTCTTTGTTACGACTGTACCTTTTTCATTATTTCATTTAACGTCGGTTTTCATAACATTAAATTAAATTTAAACTTTATAACTACGGCTTCTTTTGATAATAAAAATTCTGGATAGAAAATAGTAAAGACTCGCTAAAGCAGGAGCGGAGTCCTCTTTTAAAATTAAATTAGAAACACATTTTAACAAATTGCAAAAGCTACATAATTTTTACTCGTGACTGTTTTCATATAATATATTGTCAAGAAGAAGAAACCAATTCTTAAAATTATATGGGCGGCCCCTTCCCACATAAAGATGAACCGTAAATATTTATTTTCGTTAAGATTTTTAATATAAACATCCCGGGATAAAATAAACTTTTATTTCAGCATTTTATACAGCTATAGTTTTATATATCTATTTTTCTTCTTTTTTTTAAATGCGTTTGTATGGATTGTACAGTTTGTTCAAAATAAAATAATGATAAGTAATAAAAGTGATTGCAGACTGAAAAGCTATTTACTTATTTTATATATAACAAAGACGTTTATTATTATTGATCTTGCAGGCCTTTTTTTTATTATCGGAAGGTACAATATTAATCATCTATGAAGACACAATACTGATTTATTTTTTATTTCCTTTATTTAAATTACGTTAAAAACGAATTTTTATAATTTATTACAAATAAATAAATATTTTATAATATAAAGAAGACAATGTAGTCACAAGAGCAACAAACAAATACGTAGGCAAATACATTCTCATCACTTTACCTGTCACTGTCTCTTCTTAAAACAACTCAATCGCTCTTTATTTTACAAAAATCAGCTATTATATTTATAGAACAGGAAAAAACTGTAGTGGTATATTTTTTTTCTGTTCTTTTATTTATATTTATAAAGTATACATCAACATTTATCAATTCTTTTAACTAAAACTCACCAAACGTAGGATTACAGCCTATTGGCAAATTATTTTCTCCAATTATGGTGTTTGTAGTTTGATTCGCTTATTTTTTGAAAAAGAAAATTCTTATCTGTGGATACTTTACTGCCCAAGATTAAACTACACAGTTTTAAGAAAAGATTTGTTGACTGTAACATATTATAAAGTTTGTTTTTTTTTTGTTTTTTTTTTTTAATTTAAATTCCGATTTATTAATACAGAAGTCGAAGTTTTATCCATAACTCTTTTTATTTTATATAATAAGTAAGTAACTGATCAAGGAATATCTTGTACAAGATCACAGTTAAAAATGTAAAGTTAAAAATGAGTTCATTTCCTTGTATACTATTATACTATGTGTATAAACCTAATTTAAAAATTTGTATTATCAGTTAAGAAGTATGTTTAATCAGAATGAATTGTAACTTAACGTTGAAGAAATTCTATATTATTACGCTTGATCTTTACAGGGTACTCAAACGGCGCGTAAAGATATTTATAATTGGATTTACTTTTAATTTTCCGTATATATCAATTCTTTAAATTACGAATATTCGCTATCAGTTACACAGAATCCAGCAGTCTGGTCATTAGCTTAGTTTTGGGTCAAGTGAAGCCGTTTTACGGTACTGGATAAATGGATTGCTACTAATATCGTTGTTTTGTTGTCCTTGAGGGAAAACGTACAGGACGTTGATATCACATCTGTGCAACTGCGGTGATTAGACTAGTACGCCTAATAACGACTAAGTATTTGTAGGACGCTTGCCGTTAGCTCCGATAATCTGATACATTGTTCTACACTAAGAGAGCATCATCATTTAGCGAGCTTCTGAGGGTGCATTAAGGAAAACATATATTGTTCCTTTGGGAAATTAAAATTTGTCATTTGTTGGTTAATTATACTACAGTAAGTTGTTACATTTCTCGTGGGATTTTCCATTCCTCATCTTAAGTCATTTATTTTAGTGTAAATTAGTTTTTTATATATAACAAAGACCTTGTTTTAATGTTATCATAAGACTTTCAGGATTATTTTATAAGTAAATTAATTATTTTTTTTTTATTTGAGTACTATTTACTAGTACTAGTAACTAGAGTACTAGTACTATTCGAGTACTATATATTATTTGAGCCTGAATGATTTTTTAACACTGTTAGCACATCTACTTTCTTATGTTATTATTATTATTATTATTATTAATAATAATAGATTATAAAATAGATATTTTTAACAATTTGGACATCTTGAAGACATTTGTATTCAAAACAAATTTAATATCCAGTTTCATTATAAAGACAATTTGTTTTAATAAGATTAGCATATAAATATTTTGAGTTTTCTAAAAAGAAAAGAAAACAAAATTTATTTTTTTTATATTTCTAAAATAGGCACTTTTCCAAACGTCACCCTATTAATATCAGTTTAGAAATTATTAATACATTGCCAGCGTCTATTTGAAGCAAAAGTCCTTTATTAAGAGCTTTTTAAAAGACTAGAGTTATCCGTGTGGTGGAAGGATTTAAAAAAAGCTCTATTATTAAGGCTGTTCAATCTTTTCAGATTCTTAACGTTTTTAATTACGATTTTGTACGAGATATTTGTACAAGATATTCTTGAACAATTACTTATTTATTTATCATTTATTTGGACCATTTATACGTATATCGAAAAATAAAAAGTTATTGATAAAACTTCGATTTCTGAATTAGTAAATCGGGATTTAAAATAAAAAAACAAACTTTATAATGGGTTAAGGTTAACAAATTATTTCTTAAACTGTATAGTTTAATCGTGGGCAGTAATGTACTTCTAGAAAAGAATTTTTATTTTTGAAATAAATTAATAGAAGTAAAAACACCGTAATTGGAGCAAATAGTTTGCCAACAGGCGGGATAATCCTACGGTAGATGATTTTTAGTTAAAAGAATTCATAAGTATTAATATAAACTTTACAATTATAAATAATAGAAAAGAAAAAAATTACCATTACAGTGTTTTTCCACTTTTAATATTCAGTTAACACCAAACTTTACCATTTTTGGTATAAAAAATGTGTGAAGTACTGCCATCCATTTTACGTTTATTTAAGCTCGTGCATTCATCCCACGTAACAGTGCGATATCCAAGCGAAACATTATCGCTCCCTACTTTTTTAACGAAGAGGGTGTAGCGATAACAGTGAATTCCAAACGTTACATGCGCATAATGAACACCTTTTTTTGGCAGAACTACAAATGTTAAACTTGAAACAAATTGTGTGGCTCCAACAAGATAGGAGCTACAACCCACAACCCACAACGCCAAACATTCCATGAACATCTTACGGGGAATATTTCCTGGTCATTTGGTTTCCAGATTCGGTGATATGCCTTGGCCTCCTCGATTTCTCGACCTTAGTGAATACGACTTCTTTCTGTGAGGGTATTTAAAGGAGCGAGTTTATGTCGACAAACCCTGTTAATAGGCAAATTGAAGACAGTTACTCATAGAGAGGTAAGCAGATCACTCAGAAGACACTGGAACGCGGGTGGACAGCTTCACCTTTCGATCTAAAAACTGCATTATAGAAGATGGACATCATCTTCCACATGTGATTATTTTCTACGTAGCACAAATGGAATTCTTTCCTATACATATTAAAACCTAAGTAATAAAGTTTGGTGCATAATTATCTGTGTAATGTTAATTCAAAAATGAGTGCACCCCCCCCCCCCCCGTGCAACTAAAGGAAAACTTTCTCAACGAAAAAATTACTATAAAAGAAAATTTAATTAAAAACATATTTTCACGTGATTACATACTTGGTTATGGTTAGTATCAGTTTCGAATTTGAATTAGTGTATTTAAAATTGGATTGAATTAAGTAATAACCTTTTTTGTACTCAATTAAAAAAAACAATATCATGGGAGAAAATATGCATAATCAACATTTATTTAAAAACCCATATCCGCTGACCCTTTCCATCTTTTTCAATTAAAACTAGTCTGTTACAAGATTAATGAGCTGTGCAGAAGATCGACCTATAAAAAAATTCTTGCAGTTTAGCCAGATTTAACTGCACCAGATACATATTCTTTATTTCCTGTCTTGCCAGCTGGAGCTTCTTTACTTTACCTCTTTAAAATGCCAACAATGAAAACTAGCGCTCATCATTCATGTTCGGTTATCATTAAAAAATATTAAAGCAGCATTATATGTGGCATTTAAAACAAACGAATAAAAACGTATTCAAAAATATTTCCCACCGTAGCACACGATAATAAAAGTGAAATTAAATGCGTAAAGTTGTTATAAAAGTATTGCCCGATCCTGTGGAAAACAACCGGAAACAAAGTAGAATTTAAATAAAATAATGATAAAAGAAGTATTTTACTGGAATACGAAGTGTTGTAGTTGAATAAAGGTTTAAAAAAATAATTTAACTGAGCTAGGATGATTTTTTTTGGAGAAGCTGTTAAATTGACCTTAACTTATAGAGTATTAAAAAATCACCATAAGGGAAATATTGAAAGTAAATTCTGTGAAAACAACTTTTTGGGATGTGGATCTTCGAAGAATAAAATAGCTAATACTAGCTAAGAAAATTTTGAAGCGGCAACCTCAGAGTAGAAAGCGGAGAGCAAACCCAAAAAAAATTAAAAAACATTAAAAATGCATTAAAATGTTGGAAGTTTGTACCTGAAGTTCTAAAAAGATAAGTTATAATATGATAATACCAAAGAGGGTAGGGGATACACAGAATTTGATCGAAGAAACTGTTTGCGATAAGTATACTTCAAGAAAAGTACACGGAAATTGGCTTATCAGTAAGTAATAATTAGTATTTAGCCACAAAGTTAAGGAAACTAAACACGTAAATAATACGTAATTGAATATATGAGATTTTTTTTTTAAATAACAGTAATGAGGGCTGCGAACCGAATTGTACCAAGATTCAATTGGCACTAGTTGATAAAGAAAATAATCATACGTGAGAAAAATTACTAGAGATTTTTGACGAGAACACTGCAATGATAAATATAAATACAAAATTTAATTTGTATCCAAATAGAAAATTAACATTAATAAACACCTTTTTTGGCACGCAAAATTCTTATTGTTCCTAATGTAACTTTTTATGGTGAATTCACTAAAACTACCAGAAATTTTCTATCCCCAATGGTTCTGTGTGATTTTTTGAGTTCTACTTTTGCGGATTTCTACGTATTTTTTAGGAATAACTTATTATAAAAAAAAATACCTTAAATGATTTCTAACAGAGGGGTGGGAACAAACCTAGCATTATGAAGACAATAGCAGAACATGCATGATGATTCATGTACTTAAGTTCTGACATGTCAGCATAGAAGCAGTCTTCTAAGTCATACACTTAACACAAAAGTACTGTTTAAACTTCGCTGTGTATGCGCGTACTGAGGTTTCATTCTGTTCTGTGATTACAGCGAAGTGTGTTGTGTTAGTGAATAAATACGCCAAGAAAAAGAGTAAATGATCCGAATAACTCCAAGTACTGTTACGTGTGTGAAGATTCAACATTTAAAGGACGACGAAGTTCGCTGTACTAGTTAAATATGTTTCGAATTATATTTTGGCTATAAAGTTGGGGATCAAGATAAGAACTGGGCGACCTTGTTTGGGATTTGAACTTGAAGAAACAAGCTAAGCTTTTGGGATTTAGCGTGAAAGGCTGGAATCCTCTCCATAATACTGACACTAAATTTTGTTTCTTCCCTAATCGTCAGGAGGCGTATCAAGATTTATATTCTGAAGAAAATAGTTTAGTGTAGTGTAATAATATTTGTGCTGAAATGGATTCACTTCATCACGAACATAACTTTACAGAATGGAGACGGTTCACAGATTGTTTTAAAATTATTTTAACGACTGTCCTTTTGCAAAATAGTAACATATTTCCGTCTGTACCGCTAGCTTATGCAACTAACATGAAAGAAACATTTGAAAATAATAAAATCCTGTCAGAAAAATTCAGTACCTGTTAGAGTACATGTTACGATATAAGTTATTGCGTAATTAATGAGTTTGCAGCTCGGCTAAATTAAATCTTATTACTTCTTACGAGAATGAGACAGCAGGGTCAAGACAAATGATAATATCAGGAAGAAATGGCCCAAGTGTGAAGTGCAACTGTGTTGATCTAGTGGTGAACGCGTCTTCACAAATCAGCTGATTTCGAAGTCGAAAGTTCCAACGTTCAAATCCAAGTAAAGGATTTATACGGATTTATACATTTATACGGATTTGAATACTAGATCGTGGACACGGTATTCTTTGGTGGTCGGGTTTCAGTTAACCGTACATCTCAGAAATGGTCGACCTGATATAAGATCTACACTTCAATTACACTCATACTATCATCCTCATTTATCCTCTGAAGTAATACCTAATGGTGATTCCCGGAGGCTAAACAGGAAAAAAAGTGTGAAGTACTAACGTCTCGACAGAAAAATGTTGTGCAAGATGTTTATATTGCATTCTATTAGGATCCCATACATACCTTCCTTAATCACAAAAAAAAATAATTTCGTTCCTCAGTGTAATCGCAAACTTTTAACAGCTCTAAAATTACATAAATCTTGTGGTAAAATTGTTTATAACCGTAGCGGGAAGTTTATACAATATGATCTCATTAAGACACAATTTTTAAAGAAATAACCGGATTTATTCGAAACAATTAAATCATCAACAACAGTAAATGAAGAAGTAATGTTTTAATATCATGAAACTTGGACACATTTTTCGTTAAAGTGTAATTAATTAACGATGAAAATTATGAAGAGAAATTATCTAAACGTTTGAAATAAAACTGCATAACTCTAAAGAGACGCAGAGCCTCCGGAATAAAAGAGAGAAGCATTGACAACGTCGAAAGTAAATGGTTTGCAAGCTTCTCTAGAGCTCAAGTATCCTGAAATATACGTACAGTAAAACAACCACAAAAAAATCTTAAATTAAGCATTATTATCGGTTTGTCTTCTACTTTTTTCTTCAAACAAATAATTACACATTTGTTTCGACTGTTGAACTGGAATCCTCCACTCACATAAATCATTCATTATCAACTTTACTAATTTTATAATAATAATTTTTCATTAACTATTAAATATCGATAGTCTAAAAATACATAATCAATGTTTCTTCTGATAGACGGTTTAGTGAAACTGTAAAGTATGGTGTATATAATTAAAGTTATGCGTACACCATATACTTATAAAATCCAAAAACTTAAAAACAAAAGTCTTAGAGTTAAACACAGATAAAAAAATTATACCATTTGAAAGCTAAAAACTTTATGTATTTTGCAAAAAAAAGTATATATATATATATGTGTGTGTGTGTGTGTGTGTGTGTGTGTATGTGAGTGCGTGTGCGCGCGCGCGTGTCTATATATTTATATACACAACTTTAAATAACATTAAAAACGTACTCATAATTTATCTTGTTTACTTAAGTAAATTAGAAGAAATCTGAAGTCATTAGATTTGTCAAATTTATGAAAATATTAGCTGATGAGAATATTTTTAGCTTAATGGAAGAATATTGAAAATTTTCCCAAACTTAATTACAAATCACCTTAAATTTTCAAAATCAATATTTTATGAAGCGAGTTTTAAAATGAATAATGAATTATAAATAAAATATAACCGAAATAGGGAATACAGTTTCAATTTTCAACCCACGACCGTAAAACTGAAAAAAGTAGAGAAAAGTAAGGAAACGTAGTAGTCTAGGAAGAAGACAGACAAAACAACACTAGAGGGAATCAACATAAGACTTTCATCTAATAAAAAGTTGTTTTAGTGCAACCATCAGAACTTGAGAAAAGCAGAATATAAAAGAAAAGAACGCGACGAACGTTAATGTTAACTAAACCGATAAAAGATTATAACTTTAAAAGCATTAACCTCACGTACGTGTACAAACATATACTTAATAATAAGTAAATCTAATAGATTTAATAATTTACATACGCAATTCATAAAATACGTTTTCACCATAATGTTTGTAAATTGAATGTAAAAATAAAACTAAAAATTCATGAATTACGTGTTTTAAAAAAGCCTAATTTATAACCTTGAAAAGCAAATTAACTGAACCGTAAAAAAACAATCCGGAGCAATGTTATTAAAATGGAAGATTCTCATTTAAAAACTAAACGAACCTGCAACAATCAAAATGAGTGAAACAAAAAAAAACGAATAGATGAATAATTAGTGTAAACAGAAAAAGGAAAAAATATACAAAAAGTAAACCTAATTATACATAAAAGAATTTATAACAAAAACTAAAATTTCTATAAAAAACTGGCAAAGTATTATATGACTTTCCCGGCTACAATAAAAATTAAGTCAAAACCAAAAAATAGAATATATATTTTTTTAAGAAAAACGTTTCTAAAAATATTTATATAGAGGTTAAGCTTAACAAATTTGTTCCAAGTAAATTTTTCTCTAAATCCAATACCCACTTCAACGACGGCTAAGATAAGAAAAAAGAAAATTTTTTTCAAAAAAAAATAGCTCTATACCTAAAGTATAAACTTTCCAAAGATTTTTCATGAATATTTAAACCGAAAGGAGATAAAACAAAAAACATATATTTCACTAATAAGAGGTAGGGGTTGACTTTTTTGTAAAAACGATTTTTTGATTAATTTGTATATGCACTGGAGGTAACAAATTTGCTTTAAAAGTTTTCTTTAAAATTCCTCAGAAGAAAATCGAAATCTTTTTTTCGCAATATCCCCCACCCTCTTAACGAATTTTGGGAAAAAACAATATGATCAATGCATATACAGAGATATTTGAGCCAAATTTGAAGAAAATAGGTTCGGTCAATCCTGAAATATACGGCCAAAAGCAGTGCGACACACTTATGTAAATCTGTTTTTTTTTTTGTCTAAATTAACAATATGACCTAAAACATAAAGATCTGCTACACCCCTTAGCCCCAATTTCGACATTATTACACGCTTTCCCCTTTAATTCTAGCTATATTCGCCGGGAAAGTAAAAAGAGAAACAGAATTTAAATTAATAAAACTTAATCGAATTTATTAAAAAAATATCTACAGCTGATTAAAACATTTAACGAACAATACTTGAAAAATTAAGTAGAACACTAACCATCCATTCAAATGGAACAACTATCAAAACAAACAAACTACATCAAACTGGCATACTTACGCCTCTATACGAAAAAATATATCTTGTACATCTCAAGCGCAGACTGTTTCTTTCATTCTAAACCATTGATTCCCAAAGTGGTCCAGGTGGACCCCCAGTGGTCCAGGTGGACTCGACGGCGGTCTACGTTGGCGTGACAAAAAAATGGGGGTTCCCAATTCGTAAGCGGGGGTCCACGAAAATTCATCTGGTTTCGATAGTGAATGATTACATATTTGAATAAATGCAACACAAAAAATATACTATTTTTCTTTTGCTTTTTACCACTCTGAATGGGAAGTTTTCTAAATAAAATAAGTGAGAATTGATTGCTTTCTTGTGCTGTCAGTAGATGTCAAAAATGTATAGTTGGATGGAAGCATTTTTTTTGATTGGCCAACTTTACTTTTTTGACATTCACTCACAGCACAGTCAATCAAAAATTAACCAATCAATTCTCACTTTTTTTTCCGAAGCTGTTAGTTCGTGGAATTAAGCCGTAACGCATATTTTCATAGTTAGATCTAATCTTCACATTTTCCGTCGACTGGAAATATAGTAGAAATGTAGCTGCAGGGGGTCCACCGGAACCAGCAAAATTTTTAAAGTGGTCTATGAGAAAAATAAGTTTGGGAACCTCTGTTCTAAACTCTACTAAATTTGGTTAAATATCCGAACGTGTATTTTCGTTATCTGAGACATATATCACAGATATATGACGCATCTGTGACGTATATCACAGATTCCTGGTATCTTGAGCGTCTATACTTACAATTTTTTTTTACGAAGCGGGAAAATCGTTGATCGGAGCACAGTTTCCAACAGCCAGTGTACCTCAAATGAAACGTTTGCAAGCGATAAAGCACGACATACAAGTCGATTCCAAACACCCGATAACAATTATCAAACACAAGTTTCACGTCGGGCAAACATATAATAAAGGACAGAAATGGTTTCCTTTTTTGATGAACGTGCATAGAGCCAAATATAGTTATAATAACGATAAATGTATAAAGCACTCAAGCCGATTAAGACAGCTTCATTATGTACAAAACAGGGACAGCCCTGTTTTGAAGTTTGATACAGATCAAACTTCAAAGTGATAAGATAAGGAGTAGTGTAACGAATTGTTTCTGGTAGTAAGACTGGTAAACGGCAACGATAAATAACGAAGATCTATTCAAAAATACACAATAGACAGAAACTGAAGGATGCTATAGGGTGAAAACGCATACATTACGCAGATACTGTGTGTTTTACCACTCTAGATAAACGTAATGAAAAATTTCTTAGTACCTGATAACGTCGAGAGGATTACAATGGGAGAAGTGCAGATGGTTTTACGTAACACAAAAAGCAACAATGAAGTGACATGAACATCAATCAATATGTCCATGTTTTTTCGAAGAAGTAAGATAATAACAATGGTGTTCAATTGGCTGCTAGATGCAAAGTAACAAGCGTTAATAAACACGAACCACCCAATTATGGAGGTGGATAAGGATTTTCTTGGTAAGGCTTCTGAGCTTTATCTCGAGATGCTCTTTTATATCTGAAGAAAATCAGTACGGTGCAGCATATTTAGCTATTTAGCGCAAACATATCGATATTTAATGTTCCACCTATGATATATGTAAAAGTATAAGGGTGAATTTATAAGCTAGTCTAAACACAGGATCATCAAAAAATAATGGAGGGAATTCACGTGGATTAAATTAAAAAAAAAAAAAACAGTAATGTAGTCAAATGAATACAGTAATGTATTCATGTAGTCGTTTGTTTAAAACACAGTATTTGTCAAATTCTCAATCTCAAATAATTTTTCACTTTCCATCAATAAGTTTTTTAATTTTTTTTCTCCATCAATAAATTTCAATTTGCGTGCCTTTGGAGCTAAGCAAATGTCCCATCGTTTTCAATTTCTGCCCATACACTATGTAACATCTTCTGTTACGGTTATAATTCACGTCACTTCCTTAATTCTGTTACGGTCATTCTGTTACTTCCTTAATTCTTTCCTTTAAGTGATTCAGGTCACGTAATTGTTGAAAGTAAACAAATTTGTTTAATGTATCTCCACAAGAAAAATTACTAGCAGTCACCTCCAGACTTCTTGGAAGCCAGCGTATAAGACCTTCTCGGCTTATCTATCTATCTACAAATCTTTAATTCAGAACCTGGCTAACGAATTTACGTTAAGGTTTTACATTGAAGTGTGAGGATGCACAATTTTCTTGGGAATAAATTCGATGTTTATTTTCGAGTTCATTCAGTCGACGAAAGCAATATTTATTTCACATACAAAGATAAACATTTCCATCAATAGCCTATTCAGGAAAATAAAAATGTCCAATTAATGATTTTTTACTTCCTTGTATCAAGTAAAGGAAGTAATGTGATCACGAAAAATTTCGGTTTTTCAGATTTTCAACATAAATATCCATTTTGACTAGTTTCGGCATGACAGCTGTACGCACGTAACTCAAAAACGATTAGCTGTAGGATGTTGAAATTTTGGATTTGGAACTGTTTAACATCTAGTTATGCACCTCCCGTTTTGATTGCAATCGACTGGACCAAAAGTGATAAAAAAATCCGTTAGGTGGCGGTTGGGTCGAGCGCTACCTACCGGGTGGTCCATTTTTTGCGAAAATATTTCTTTTTACGAAACTAATATATATTCTGAATATGAGCCAAATCGGACCATAAATATAATTTTTCGAAATATCTCGACCCCAGCACCACTTAGCGCGTCCAAACTAATTCAGAAACCTAAGCAGGCGTGCGCATAACAACTCACCAAAGTCTCATCTCAATCGGACGAATGGTATATGCATACGGGACAAGCAGACAAAATTCATTTTTATATATATAGAAGATATAAAATGCTGAAAAGGACACCACAAAAAAAAATGTGATGAACGTGATGTCCACCACAAAGCAACTGTGTAACTGCCCACTTTATTAAAGAATTTGGAGGATCATATCTCACTTTCAAATGAAATAAGTTTAAATGAAGTGCAGCAAAAAATGTATGTAATTTAATAGGAGTACAAGGAACTCATGCGGTGTCTACATCAGATTTTTAATTAAGCCACACCAATCATTGATTTAGGTGTAATTTAACATTTAGAAATCACGTGACACACCTGTGTCGCGTGATTTCTCAAAAATTTATTTACAACACAAGACGATACAAATGTACAAATGAGGAACATCGCCCATTTGGATTGTTATGGTCGTCAAAACAACTTCATTGAAATCGGACTACTAGTTCTAAAGTTAAAGAATAAATATCTTGAGTAAATCTATGAGATAACAAAAAAATAAAAATAACAGTAAAAGCCTAAAACGTATAAATATTCTACAGTAAAAATAAAAATTTCAGTTTTTATCAATATGCACGTATAAATGATATAAATTTAAATATCCGTAAAGTAATGCTTATAATGAATTAAAACTATCCGTTGTCATTACTCACCCAAATATGTTTACACATTTCATTTTCCCAGATTTTAATTAAATGTAGAACGAAACCCAGTTTAACTCTCTCAATTACACAAAACTCCACCATACCCCACTCGATCGTTTTATGTAACTAAAATATATATGTATACGAAAAGAGAATTGATTCAGTACAGTTGAACACGGAAATACATTCAATTTTGAACTGTAGTTGTCGATGTGAACAACATACGCAAACTGCGTCAGTAGCGGATCTAATGGATTTGTTGTAGTACTTTTTTTTATATTTTCTTTTATAACAGACTCCATTTCAGATTGTTAAAAATATAAAAAAAACTTGATCAACTTTTTTATTTAACATTTTATTTTGTAAAGATAAAATGCGGTGATAAGTTACGTAACAATAAGTTAAATAACAACGAAAATTTCATGAAAAAATCATAATAAAATGTTTATCAAAGCGCTATATAGATTTATATTTTATACCTGATACCGTGTTTATTACAGTTACCTTATACCTCGTCGTTTGTCGACATAAACTTTTCTTTTAAATGACAGAAATCATCTATGCAACAAGTAATTTATTTGGAATCATTTAGGCTGTTAAATCAAAAGCAGTCTAAAAACAATCAACGCAAAATAATCGTTAAAACAGAATTTGTTGTAAATAGTATTTAAAACCTCAAAATTATTCGACTAAAACCGATTTTAAATTTGACTGGTTCGCAATTTTGTAAAAATACACCCTCGTTGTAAAAATACTCCCTCGTTGAGATCAAAGAAAATTATGACTCACCAAGAATTGCGTTGACCCCACATTGACTTTTAAGAATTATTTAGATTAAAATGTAATATAGTAGATAATTTTATCCAAGTAAATATTTTTTATCTAAAAAAAAAACTACAAAAATTCTAAACCTTTTCAATTCAACAAAACGATCAGGGAGAACTTTTTAAGACATTACTTGTTTGTTCTGCTTATTCAAACAATCTGTCGATATGAGTGAAAGTTAACTAAAAACCTATTCGCAGTTGCTGTATTTACATACCTAATAACTAAAAGATCATAAACAATTAAGCAACAGTACTTCTACGGTCTGCATGCACATATCTTGAATAACTAAGCCCGTAACGTATATATATGTTTTATCTGCGTGTTGATCAAATGTCCACACGCGACCAACATACATACCAACCTAAAAGAAAAAAAACATATATATATATATTATATATATATATATATATATATATATATATACACGAATGTAACAAACTAGTGAAAGTTACAAAAGACTGATTCGGTTTTTCCATAAAAAAAATGATATTACGTCAAGAGAAACCGGTTAATTTAAGTTAGCAAACAAAATTTTAATCAAAATATTGTTTTACTGTTATTTGTTTTTAACTGTAATTACGTTTTTATTTAACTATAATTTTATTTTAAGTTAATTAAATACACATCTATAAAAGAAATTAAAATATTACAACTGAAAATATAACTCCTAATATATTATTATTCGCTTAGATTAAATGATAAAAAAGGAAATAAAATGTATTTAAAAATTAAAAAAACATACCGAAACTACTTTACTGTACTACCGAGCGTGATGCATGGCCGTCTGCAATCCGGGAATATGAATTGCGTAATATTTATCTAATTTTCTAATAAAATGTAGAAAAATGATAAAGACAAATAAAAAAATATCCTCAAATTGTATACGTGACCATATAAATTTACGTCAAAAAAGATCTTCCATTGATATGTGAAAAATAATTACTGTGAGATCATCCATCACCTGCAACAAAAAAGAAAAAAATAATAAAAAAATCATCGAATATGATACATTTGATCGTACGGGTTAGAACCAAGATAAAGAAAGAAATAACACCCATCTACGGATAAAAAGTGGAACATCCTCACTTTTTAAGAAAAAGTAATTTTTTAATTTATTTATTCTCTCTTCGGTAACTACACAACTATAATCAATATAACGACCGAAATCCTATATGTATAATAAACAAATAAAAAGAATTTAGAAGTGTGAAAAATCCGATCCAGAACTTTCCGGATGAAAGGCGAAAAACCTCTGCTCCATTACGGAGGTCGGTGGATAGATTTAATAACTCATAGGCCAATAATTCTGTTAACATCGCACATTAAAACAGAAAAAAAGACGCTCACGAGTTACTTAACAGTAAATGGCTTTTAAAAGTAATAGTTTAATTGTGCAGTTTAATTAAAAAATAATAATTATGCGGCTGAATAATAACCGCGATAATATTAACAACTGTAACAGTAACATTATGCGGTTAATAACATGTGCGGTTTAATAATAAGGAATAGGGATTTTTATGAATGGAAAACATATTAAAAACCAAACAAATACATATTACAATCAGTAACATTAATCAACAGTATACAAACATCAAATGTCATTACAAATGTTAACACTTTTATAAGAACTTGACAAATAACTGTACTAGCATTACAAAATCCATCAATTATTTAATTAAACCTGATGCTGACAATTCAATTTAATTAAGCCGTAAAACACGTATTAAATTAGGTGAAAACTAATCTCGTCATATAAATAAATAAACAATTTAATTCGGCTAATTTTGTGCAGCTCAAACAACGGTTGTTGTAAACAACTTTATATTATGACGATGTTCAAAGAATTGAGCTAATAAATTCTACAAATGGATAAAAAATTATTCAATTTATAAACTTAGAATGAAAATGATAAACGTTATTTTATGTATCGCAATCGTTACGAAGAGCAAAAATCATATTTTATAGCATTTTAATTCGTAATTTACATTTCCTTAGTTTCTATTTTGTCATTAATTACATTTTTATTTATTTATTTTTTATCAGCATACTCATACATGCGTATGAGCATGTTAATAATAAATACACGGCGGTACGATTAAATGCGATTAATCGTGCCGTCATGTAAACATCTTTCTTTTTTTTTAAATAATATAGTTTTAAATAAATCTTAAAATACTGGTCCATTTTCCTTTACGGTTATAAGTGGCAAGTAAGTATGTAATGTGTTATGGTGTACTTCATTAGCTCTAACTAAGCACTTTCACTAATTTGCATCACGGATTGTCAGTATTTCGGCATATTTTATAAAATGATTCGTATTCAATCTGAAAAATGGTTATTAGGCATATAAATATATATATAATAGGTAATCTAAAAAGTATTGAGCCTTTTGCGTACGAGATAGAGTTAGCGCATACTGGCAAAAGTCGAGGAAGACCGGCATATAAGTCGAGGAACACCGATATTTAAAACATCGCCAGTAACCAAAACATCCATCACCAAATACTGTTGAACCATTTGGAGAAAGCTGACTACAAAAAGAAGCTCGACGTACGGGTGCCACACGGTCTGACTCGCAAACATTTACTCGATCGAATTTCTATCTGCGATTCTCTACTGAAAGGTAACGAAATCGAGGCATTTCTGAAGCGGTTGATCACGAGTGATAAAAAGTGGATAACCTACCACAATAATGTGCGAAAAAGATCGTGGTGGAAGCGAGGAGAAGCTACATAATATGTGGCAGTCCACACTGACGCCACGAAAGGTTACGCTGTTCGTTTGGTGGGATCAGAGGGGCATCGTGCATCACGAGTTGCTGCCGTCAGGCAGAACGATATATTCAGACCTGTACTGTCGACAATAAGCGCGATTGCACCTATGAATTCAAAATAAACGTCCTGAACTGGTGAACAGAAAGGGTGTCGTACATCACGCTGACAACTCTAGACCTCATACATTTTTAACGACCCGTCAGAAATTAAGAGAACGCTTTGAGATTTTAATGCATCCACCGTATAGCTCGGACCTGCACCGTCAGACTATCATTTGTTTCGGTCTCTGCAGAACTCCCTCAATGACGTTAGGTTAGTTTCAAAGGGGGCCTGTGAAAACGAAAACCTCGTGATACGATTTTTTGCCCAGAAACAACACAAATCCTGTAGCGACGGGATTATGGTGTTTCACAGAAAATGTTTAATTAATTTTACTTATACCTATTACAGCAAAATAGAATCCAATACTTATGCCTACATCTTGTCATTTCGTCCTTTATCAAGACGATAAAGATTAAATTTCATGTTAACTAATTATGGTATACCGAAAATATTAATTTTACAAGTGAATTTTGCGATAATGTTTTCTGTCTGACATGATATTAAAAGTTTCTGCTTCTAATGTAATCTACACTAATTGATTATTTGTTTTAGTATATTATTTTCATTATATTATTGTTTGGGGTTAAGCAAAACAATATTAGTATTATATTACGAAATAATTTTAAATTATAAAAAATAATTTTTTATCGCAAAAGATTTCGGTTTTCAGATTTCAATGGATATGTCTGTTTTGATCATAACTGAACCCATTAGCCTAGTTTCTGCGTGACGGCTGTACGTATGTATCTCGCATAACTCAAAACGATTAACTGTAGAATGTTGAAATTTTGTATTAAGGACTGTTATGACATCTAGTTGTGCACTTCCCCTTTTGAGTGCAATCGACTTGACAAAAAATGTTCAAAAAAGCCCAAAATCCAAAACATTTGGATTTTGGACCTTTTCTTAACTGTACTAACAAGCCCTCATTGAGAGCTTTTCAATGATATATCGTAAATAGTACTTATTTTCATTAGTTCCAGACTTACAGCCATATAAAAGTAAAATTAATGAAATATTTTTATCCAACAAGAGGAAGGCATATCGGTTAGAATTCAACTTTATTTCCTTCTTTTTTTAACTTTTTTTTTTTAATTTAAATAAATAGATTTATTAATAATTATTGGAGTGCGATTGTAAAATAAAATTACAAAAAATAATAATTCAATAACAAGCAAAAAAATGAAAAAGTCAGAAGTTATTTGTGAAATAAAATTTTATGTACTTTTAAAAATGTGTATATGTAATTTAATAGGCGTACAACGAAGTCATGTTGTGTCCATATCAGACTGAGAGAAAGATGAGATAGATTAATGCGGTAATTTTCATATTTTGCTAAATTATTCTTCCACTTTTTAAAGTAAATGATTCACCTGTGTCACCTCCATAAATTTACCTAGGCAGAAATAGTTCAAAAAAACAATTCATCGAGTTATCTATTGTTAAATTAAAATAATATTAAAACATTTTCATTGTATCCGTACATATACGTGTTAATTTTTAGGTTAGTTAATTTTTGAAGAAAATTATATTTGAAAGTACATTTTTACAAATAACTCCAAAAACACAGCTAAAAACGTGCGAGCGCGTACATAACTTTTTTCTTTTTTAATGTGATGACAATATACAATATATGTTTTATTTGGAAAGCTAATTTTATCGTTAGACCTATCTGAAAACATCAATCTTGTTTTTTTAAGTTGTGATTTATTTATTTATTAAACTTATTAACAATACTTAGTGTCTTAAACAGTATGACTATAAATTCAGTCACTGCCCAGTAATAGTGTAGGGTACCGTTTTACTTTTCTAGCACCGCCTAATTTTAATAATCACTGATGTTATGTGCCTCTCTTACTACTCGCAACTTAAAAGAAAAGCAACAAACGATCGCTAGCAGTCCTGTTATGATAATTGTTCTGCTATGCTGAACGACCCAGGTCTAAATCTAAGTAAATGTAATTAATTTTAAATTGATTTTATCGAACCTGAAAAATACTATACATTGAATCAAAAGTATGAAAACCCCTCGATAACTTTAAAACCGTTCCAGATAAAATACTCTAACTTTCAATTTAAGGTATCGGTCAACTATTTTACCTTTTGACGAGGAATAGAATTTCAACCCCCTTCTTGGGAGGTGGCCCAAGGGTAGAAACACAAATATTTTACATGGTAACACCCTTTGTGTGACATCATTTTAAAGGTCTCTTTAAAACACAAAAAAATGGTATAAATAAAAGGTTGGTACCCAAAATGGCGGCGGGATAAAGTTTGATTTGAAAATTACTAAACTTACTAAGTTTAAAACATATAAAAAGAAATTAAACTCAATTAAATAAAAATTTAATCTAATTTAATGAAAATTTATTTTAAAAATTAAATTTATATTTTAAAAAATGAAATGTTTTTATTTTTAACACAAAAAGTTCTTTTTGTTGCAATTTAATGAGTAAATAAACAAAAATATTCTATCTTACCATTGTTGTAAAAATGAAGCTTACTTCACTGTTGTGTATTATTCCATTTAAAGTGTTTCGTTACTTCACTGTTGTTTAATTTGAGAATTTACTGTGATCGGTTGGCCAATTGATTTTGTCTACCTTTACCGCATTTGTAAGCGATTTTTATTAGTTACATCTTTTTACCTTTTTTTTTGTATTGTTTTTAACCGAATTAACTTTTTCTGCGCTACCTGCTAACATTGCTATCAACATGTCACTTAGTGAACAGATGAGACTTAGTTTAACGATGAGGGGCTTTGACAGATTTACGTATAATGAAGTTTGTGAATTTCTCAATGCAACGTTTAATAATCGTAACCCTTTTTCAAAAGGTATAGTACCAAAAACCGTCAAAGGATTTGAAGGAACGAGGAGCACTAATAATGGAGGAAACCAAACAGGCCTAAATCTGCAGCAACAAATCGTAAGAGATTATGCGAAAATTTATTGAATTCTCATTCCTCGACTCAAACAGCAGCACGAGAACAGAACATTAGCCAAAGTCAGCGATTCGAACGTTAAAAAGCGAAAATTTCAAACCCTTCAATATTCGTCCGGTGCAAGAACTTAATGAGGACAACTACGATCGAAGACTTGAGTTCTGCGAAATTGTAATGAACAATATTTATACAGATCCTAATTTATTAAACAACGTAAATTTTTTAGTAATGATGCCATTAGCCGTAATTGTCGATACTGAACTGGTATTGTGAGGTACATACACAGTATCCAGTCAAAGTAAATGTACGGGCAGTTATTGTTGGTGGACGATTGATAGGGGTGATAGGACGATTGATTGATTGATAGGACGATTAATTGATGAAAATTTAAACGCAGTGAAATATGAGGCTTTGCTTCTCGACCATATCATTCCAAACAATCAAATCGTTGTTGGTCCCAACTTCCCTCCCGTTAAAGCCCAACAGGGCTATGAACGGATGGTGGGGGGGGGGGGTGGCGACCGGAACGTCACTAGGCGGGTATCTTCCCCTAAGGGGTTGGTATGGTCCCAACGTCTACCAAAACATTTGGTTTCAACAAGACGGTGCACCGCCTCATTTCGGTCTTCCGGTAAGTAAAATTTTAAATGCTTGAGAGATTACCCGACTTGTCACCGTTGGATTATTTTCTATGGGGCCGCTTAAACAGTATTGTTTATCGTAATAAGCCACAAGATATCGATAATTTACAAAATAAAATTCGAGAATCAGCACAAAATATCACTAAGGAAATCGTTGATAAATGCAGTATCATCCTTTTACAATCGACTGACACACTGTCATACAACAGAAGTAGAGCATTTCGAACATTTATTAAAATGAAATTTATGCGTTATGCTTAATAATTTTTTTTTTTTTTTAATAAATTCATTCGATATCTATTTAATCATATTTTTTATAAATTTATTTATTTGCGATAACAATTACTTAAATTAATGCAATTTTTTCAAAATCCAATTTTTATCCCACTCCCGTTTTGGGTACAGACATCGTACCGACTTTTTATTTATAACATTTTTCTTGTCTTAAAAAATCTTAAAATAATATATCACACACAAGGGTGTTACCATTTCAAATATTTGAATTACAACCGCTGGGCCACCCCCAGAGAAGTGATGAAATTCTATTTCTCGTCAAAAGGTAAAGCAGTAGACCGATACCTAATCCTGAAAGTTACAATATTCTATTGGAACGGTTTTAAAGTTGTTGAGGAGTTTTACAATACTTTTGACTTGCTCTGTATTCTAAACAGCGACTAAGTAACAACCTGTAATAAGAAAACAGAAGTATGGTTAACAACCCCAAAAGTTTTGAGCTTTCATTGTAACAATCAAACTGCAACAGTTTATACGGCATTAAGAAGGTGTACTATATTAAAGGTTAAGTACTAGGGATGTGTATTTTTCCCTAATAAATACATGATAACAATGAACTATGTGTAAGGCAAATAAGCAATCATTCGATCAAATTAATAGTAAACGGTAATCTGAAGAATCGAACGCAATTAAAACTAAACCAGTCTTTCTACTAAACAAAAGAGATTGCAAAAAAAATTGAAAATTAATGATGATGGACAAATAAATTAATAAACGTAATGAGGATTATTCACATTACAAGTCAGAGACAACACTTCCACAATAAACGTCAAATCCGTATTCAACCACAATAAGGAAAAACATGCAAAAAAGACAACGAAAAGAATGTTGTGAAAATATCATATATTTTTTACTTGATCGTATGACGCTACGGCAAGGACTTGCAGATAAAAAAATAATTGGAAATTAAATTTTTCAACTAATTATCATACAAGAAAATAAATAAATATAATATAAAATATTTAATTAAAAGCTGGTTAAAAAAAAATTAATTTACATTTTATTAAAACCCGAGATTAAATCTGACGAACTGGAAAAACGATTTTGACGTTGAATAAATAAGCCTTTTCACGCAATCTTGAACTCACAACCTTTGGTTTATTTAATAATTATATGGAAAAAAACTGAAAAATGATATAAAACGTTTACTTAAAAAAAAAATAAATAAATAATCAGGTATTTAATTAATTAAAATTAATTTCTTTCTCGGTTTTAAAGCGAATATACATAACCTACATATTTAAAATGTATAAAAAAACGACAAAACAAATGCAAGTTCTTTCGACAAAAATTACTACAAACAAAAATAACCACAAAAACGCTTCAACGACAGTAGAATACTTACAACCCGAAGGAACGACACGGGGAATAATCATGCCTCATTATTTCAGTTGGCGTATCATACTATATTCTCATTTATAAGAACGTAAAGCTCTCCACTAAAAATAAGTAAAAAAATAATGTCGTCTGGTAGTCGACGTTACATCGCAACCATGTAGTCATTAACCTTTCCCGTTTAACTTAATTACGAAAATAAATTACATATTTTAAATTATATAAAATAAAAAACGTACGCAAGAACGCCACCGATTTAGCTGAATTATATTACGGACTTTCATAACGTAAAGGAAAAACTAAATTCAGTATTGTAAATAAACCATAATTAAATTTACCTGCATATAAATAAAAAATTAGGTTTCGGAGGTTGATACAAGTCAACTCCGAAAAGAAATAAAATCCATTATCCTAAAAAATGATTAAACTACTTTTAATATTTAAAAAACCTTTTTCGGTAAATAACTTTTCCTGTACTTATTAATTTAACAAATTTTAAGAATTTTTTATATTCAATATTAACAAACAAAATAAATTTATAATTATTTTCAGTCTGGGTTCTAATAAATCAAGATAGTTTGTCATCAGGCATTCTTACAAACAGTTTTGTTGTATTAAAAATCTACAGAAAAAGTACACCTAACGAAGCAAATAAAAAAAATGTAATACAACAAACAGGCAGTAAAAAAAAGGCCAATTATAAACTTTAAAATTAAACGGAACAATTAATGTGATTATAAAATTAAACAAAATGAAAATAAAATGTTACAATTGCTTATTTAATGATAAAAAATAGAATAGTATGAAATTTTTAATTTGAAACATCTAAACGTAAATCCTTTTTATTATTTTTTTTAAAGAATCATTTCTGACTAAAACAACTAATAATTGAACTCCCGATAGGGGGAAAATCATTGATCTAAAAATTAAAAATGACGAGGACATTGAGAAAAGATCGGTTAAGCAGTTAATGGGCATAAAAATTAACAGTAAAGACACCAAAACTAAATAATCAATGTATATTAAATAAACAAATAACATCTAATAACCACTTCCATCCGTAAGTTAGGCTCTTTTATCGAACATTAAAAAAAAAAAGACGGAATTGTCTTTTTATTTTGTCTTTCATCTAATAATTTACGCCAAGGATAAAAACCATCTATAAATAACTTGGAATCGGCAGAGAAATTGCAACAGGGCATTAATTGCAGCTTTAACTGGACAATCTACTACTCATTCACCATGAAAATCAGACAAATCATTAACAACATAAAGAAGCAAACAAATTTTGTAATGTTACAGGAATGTACATACATATGGATCTTTTCATAGATGACGGATTAATTAAGATTAATAAACGCTTTGATGTAACATGAATACATAATGTATAATACATAATACATAATGAATACATATATATTTATATGTATATTAATATAAGAAATACAAGGTATGTATTATTAATATGTAAGAATTTTTTGTACTGAATACTTCAAAAATGTATATTTTTCTAAACGTAACCTACTAGAACACAATACATAATTACGTACATTATGTATTAGTATTAATATTGTAGAATAAATTATGTACCTTAGAATACACAATTAAATAAATACACATTTAACAAAGTAATTACGATCAGTTTTAAGTTTTATGCTAATTGTGCTATAGCAACGCTAACATTGAGCCGTACAAATATACTGTACAAACTAGACTACAGGAGGCAGGCTTTTGATATGCCTCCCTATTACAGCCGTATATTACCCTTTTCCCAAACACTGTCTAATTATTATTTTTACTTACAAAGGAAAAATAAATTTAACAAATTTATGCATAAATGAAATTTTTTTAGTTAGTAATTCTATCATTTTTAAGTAAAAAGTTTAATTTCAGTTTGTTCTATATAGAAAAAGAATTATTATTATTATTATATTAGTGCAATTAATGTAAAACAATTTGTACAATGACTCAGAATATTAAACAATGGATAATACGTAAAAGACCGATGTATTTATTTATTGATAAGTTCATTATTTAGTTACATCTTATTATTTAAATTTAGGCTAATTATTCGCATCTTGAGCAAATGAATTTAATTCCATTTTTAGCATGTCCTCCTAATGTCGGAACTAAATTGACCTACATACATAATAAAGATTTATATACTCTTTTGTTTCGAAATTTTTGTAAATTATTTTAGCGGTGTGCACGCTAAAGTGATTTTAGGTTTTTTTGTTTTTGAAGTAAATAATACGATTAAAGACAATTGTTAATCAGAAAACCCAATGAAATAAACGTCAATCGTTTATTTGGATAAATCGTATAATTTAACTTCACAACCATGGCCCGACGATAGCAGCGAAGGACTTAATCGTTTAATAATAATCATCCACACAGGAGGAGAATCAAGGTTCGTTCCAGAGCGATTTTAATTTAGTCAGTTCTCAAGTAGCGATAACTACAATACAACATGAGCATAAACAGAATTTCATGAAATGGACATCACAAAAATTAATTTCCAGACTTCCTCTATAGTCGGCGTTAATTTGTTTTGTCCCATGTCATAACTTACCCGTTCGTTGATAACATACGAAATCTAACGCCAAGAAAAGTAACTTAACTGACCGGTTCGACGACTGTGAGATTAAAAAGTTAGAGGGCGAAAGACAACTTCCGTTAAAAGCCCATCAGGCTATGAGCGGCGGGGGGTGGCGACCGGAAGCGTCACGAGGCGGGTATCTTCCCCTACGGGGTTGGGATGATCCGTTCCACGAGAACGAAATTCCATTTACTTCATCAGCGGTAAAATCACATTTATATGAATTCATTAAGTTATTTCTCTTCAGGATATCTCTTTCATGAACCTTTAAAAAATGGACATCGGAATTCCGCCTTACTATACTGCTTTAAATGCAATCGAGATGGTATGGACAGCCGTGAAAAGCCCAATCGTTACACGCGTTACATGTTAAGTACATTTTTTCTGCCATAACTACAGATGTTGAAACCCATCGGGTTGGTCTAATGATGAACTCGTCATCTCAAATCAGCTGTTTTCGAAGTCGAGAGTTCCAACGTTCAAATCCTAGTAAAGGCAGTTTAAACGGATTTGAATACTAGATCGTGGATACACGTGTTCTTTGGTGGTTGGGTTTTAGTTAACCACACATCTCAGAAGTGGTCGACTTGAGACTGTACAAGGCTTACACTTCATTTACATTCATACATATCATTCTCGCTCATCCTCTGAAGTAATACCTTACGGTGGTTCTGGAGGCTAAACAGAAAACTACAGATGTTGAACTTGGGAACAAGATGTGTGGCTCCAATAAGATAGGGCTACAGTCTCATCGCCAGACATGCTACGGGATTGTTTCCTGGTTGTTTGATTTCCAGGTTCGGAGATATCGCTTGGCCTCCTCGATCTCCCGACCTCAATATGTGGGACTTCTTTCTTTGGGGGTAATTAAAGGAGCGAGTTTACATCGACTAACCCCTTTCATTACACAAACCAAAAACAGGTCTTCGGAGACACGTGTGTCGGGGCAGCTTCGCTTCTCGACTTGCAATTATACAGATGCAATTATCCCAACTGCAATTATACAGATGGATATCACCCCCCAGATGTGATTATTTTCTACGTAACACAAATGGTATTCCTTCCCACATCTATTCAAATCAAAGTAATAAATATGGTGTATAATTATCTGTGTAATGTTCATTCAAAGCACTCCCCTAACTCTGAACCGTTAATAAATGAAATGACAGAAAAATTTATTATACGTGCACAACGTGATAGTGTATATTCAATATCAAAGTCAATACCACTTTTACAGTGGCTGTTCCAAGGTAGTTAGTGAACTTATAGAAGAATTGGAAGCAAAATTTAGGTAAAACATCTTTGGTATAAAAACCCCGGTAAAGTTGCATTGAACGCAAAAAGACGTATAAAGTAATCAAAAAATGTTACTAATTTACATTTTTAAATAAATATTTTCCGAAAATTAATTTTTTTTTTTAATTATTAAGGAAAGTTATTATTATATTAAACAGTTATGCATGTTTTATTATATTACAAGAATATTGGTGCTATTATTTATTATACTGTTAGGTAAGACTGTTATTCTTCCGTTAATTGCGCAAAAATCTTTTTAAGAATCTTTTTATATCGAAGGTGAAGTTTCATCACAAGTTTGTATATTCGTCCGTCACACTATAATGTTTTACACACCTACGGACTAAGAAAAAGAGAAAAAGGAAGGAGAGATATTTGAAATACAAGCACGGGAGAGATTTGAGAAAATTAAACGGATTAAATTTTCTCCAACTTAAACCAGTTTAATAAATCTTATTTAATTTTAATCTTTATTAATTTATAAATCTTTTTTAATTAAATAAATAAATCTTCTATTCTTATTAACTAAAGAAATAATGAACTAAGAACAAGCTTAATAAGAATAATTCAAAATAGGAAACCTGACTGCCTGGGACACAAAACATAATAAGACGAAAGGATTGATTAAAACAGAGCTAAAAAAGAGTCAGCAGAATTTCGCCTTCAAGACAGGATAAGAGTAAAAGTTTTGTACGATCTAAAAGGAAAAGGAATAATGAGGACGGTAAAAGTTTAGCTGGAGTAGAGAGAATGGTGATGAACATGGTGAAAGGGACCGGTGTGAAGACATATATCCAATTATGATGATTATAATAACAATATGAAGACATACATACGCAACAAGTACACATACAAAAGAAATTCTAGAGAAAATTTCTCGATAAATACAAACAGTCCTTTATTTAAGATAAGAAAAAGATTAAAAAGTGACATCCAAATTAATCAAAGAATCTGCCTGAGTTGAGGTTATACTGCACAAATTCGTATCATGTACCGAAAAAAGCACTTTTTTTTCAAGATTTTTTTTAGATTCATTTATGTATTAAAAAATAATTACTATTTATATATATAAAAATGTTAAGTTCGTTTGTGTACGGCTTCAAAAACTCAAAATGTTCTGCACCGATTGAGCTCAAATTTTAGCACAATATATAACCCGCATCAAAGATTGTTTTCATCTATTTTTAATAAATCTATCTATCTATTTTTAATTTGGAAATGTAAACAAAGGAAAACCAATCAGATCAATGCAAGATGGCCGCTTTCAAACACAACGACCAAATTTCTCTGAATTATATTTAACAGCTAAAACATCTGTATTTTATTTAAAAAATAAAAACACGATAAAAAAAATTTAGCACGATATATAATCCGCATCAAAGATTGTTTTCATCTATTTTTAATAAATCTATCTATTTTAATTTGTACAGTTTTTTAATAAATAAGAGGCTAATAAATCAGATGGAAATGTAAACAAAGGAAAACCAATCAGATCAATGCAAGATGGCCGCTTTCAAACACAACGACCAAATTTCTCTGAATTATATTTAACAGCTAAAACATCTGTATTTTATTTAAAAAATAAAAACACGATAAAAAAAATGTTAGCACGATATATAATCCGCATCAAAGATTGTTTTCATCTATTTTTAATAAATCTATCTATCTATCTATTTTTAATTTGTACAGTTTTTTAATAAATAAGAGGCTAATAAATCAGATGGAAATGTAAACAAAGGAAAACCAATCAGATCAATGCAAGATGGCCGCTTTCAAACACAACGACCAAATTTCTCTGAATTATATTTAACAGCTAAAACATCTGTATTTTATTTAAAAAATAAAAACACGATAAAAAAAATGTTAGCACGATATATAATCCGCATCAAAGATTGTTTTCATCTATTTTTAATAAATCTATCTATCTATCTATTTTTAATTTGTACAGTTTTTTAATAAATAAGAGGCTAATAAATCAGATGGAAATGTAAACAAAGGAAAACCAATCAGATCAATGCAAGATGGCCGCTGTCAAATACAACGACCAATCACAAAGAGCCCGTATGGCCGTAGCCAATGTAAACAAAATCACAACTGATTAAGTAACAAATTTCTTTGAATTATATTTAACAGCTAAAACATCTGTATTTTATAAAAAAAAAAACAAAAAAAAAACACCAAAACAAAAAGAAAAGCCACCAAGAAGGATGACTTACAGTAAATAAATTAAAACACCCAACTTTCTTATAGCCCAGATAGACTTAAGACTATGCAAACAAAAAAAGTCGAAATAACCAAATACATAGAAAATAATATCCCTACATAATGACCAAAAAATCCTTTATTAGGTTATTTTTTTTACTATCGTTTTACCAAAAAACGATTGTTTGGTCATTTAGCGTTCTTTGCTATGTAAAAGCAAAGAACAAAATTCACAAATAGTAACACTGAAACCACACAACTAAGTATTCGTTTATTTTTTTGTTTTTTCTAACCTCCGAAACCACCGTTATGCATTGCTTCAGATGATGATAAGAATGATTTATAGCGTATGAAAATGCCATGCCTGACCGGGATTCCAACTCGGAACTACCGGATTAGTCTGAGACGTTACCACTCGCGACTTGCAGTTAAGAAATTGATGAATAACGTAGTGGAAGCTACGATTTTAACGGGGCCTTTCAAAGGTGAAGATATCCTCATTCCTCGAATACCCATAATCCCGACCGATACACCATTTTAATTTAAAAGATTGCAATTCCCAATTCGATTGGCATTTGCAATGACAATCAATAAAGCTCAAGGTCAATCTTTAGAATTGTGTGGTTTAGATTTAGATGCGGATTGCTTCTCACATGGGCAACTGTATGTTGCGTGTTCCCGAGTCGGCAAACCAGATAGTAGCTTTTATATCTACGCAGACAGTGGAAAAACAAAAAATAATTGTATATCCGCAAGTATTGCATAATTAAACTTCTATGAAATGTATGCTTTGTTTTGTTTCTCATTTCTCATCCATACAACCACAATGTGCCACAGCGAAGCGTGGCGGGTAGAGCTAGTTTTTAATAAAAATTCCTCATATTTAAAAAAAAATGCAAAAACAAATTATATTTACTTTCCTTTTATGGTTTATGATGTTTCCAAGCCCCACTTCAAAATATAACTTCAATAAAAGTTTCAATAAAAGGATAATAATGTACGTTATGAATATAAGCTAAAAATACTGCCTTTTCTCCTTACGCTCATCAAATTTCACGATGTTTTGTACATTATATAGACGTGGTAAGCAAATTTAGGTGATAATATTTTTCACTAGTAATAAGTTTAAGCTTTTGCTATAAAAATAACTATGATTAAACTTTTTATTATTATTAATAAATATTATCTACATTTTCTAATGCAATCAGTACAATCAAAATAATTTATATCAAGAAAACATAAAATACAACTTTAAATTATGTGTGCTTTCTGAAAAATGTTCTATGTGTTGGCGAGTGAATCAAGTATTCTCAATTAAAGCGTAAAAATGGTTTTGAGTTCACTTATGAGAGAGTCAAAAGCATGTGGTTAAGTAATTTTTAATATTTTGATCGTTGGACAACCATTACGAGAATACAATATGCTGTTAACGGCGTTTTAGGCGGTTTATTGAACATTTCAAAATCAATTTATTTTTTAATTAATTTTTCCCTTTCTTTTCAGTCGTTATTTCAAGTTTATAAAGGACTATTTTTTAATTATAATATTAAACTGTTCGATATGATAAGACACCTGGGAGGAGATACCATAATTTTTTTACGGCGTACTGTCACTCAATTTATAAGTAACGATGTTAAATTTTATAGGGGTAAAGAAACGAATTCATATTCTAACAGAATTTTTAATATTTAAAAAAAATAATTAATTGAAGGAACGGGGTTCGGAGCAGTAAAGACAAGAAGGGCATAAATGTATTTTTCTGGATTACAAAGACATAAACGACACGTTTAGAATTGTTTAAATAAGTTCGTAGCAGAATAATGTAGAAAAGATGTTTTAATTTTGTATAAAATACGAATTAGAAACCGTGGCGCAATTCTAACTCAGCTGTTTTCATTCGTGAGGCAAACTGTAATACAAGAATTGTTTCATTTTACTCTAAAAACTTGAATTGTCGCCTTGTTTCCGACCGTTCCTTAGATATTCTCATTTCAATCTATTCAATAGTTCTCTCAATTCAGTAATTTCAACAGATAATTTATGAGAGTTGTGTTTCTTGTATTGCTATGATTTCATTTTCTTGTTCAGAATCAATTGAGGTGAACTGATGCATAATGTTTTAGCTTAAAATAAAAAAGTCTGATATCAGTTAACAATGTGAAAATATTGTTAGGAGAATTAATTGCAAGAATTTTTTTGTAATCTAAATAAGAAATTCTTTTCTCATACTTTTAACATGTGTTTGTGTGTATGTAACACATACACAAACACAGGTTAATCAAAATACAAATAATCCACAGGTTAATCCGAATAATTCACACGGGCGTAAATGGAGATAACAAACTTATCATTAGAAAAGATGGTCATAGATACATCTGTCCTAATATTGAATGATATGACAATTTACTTTTAGTTAAAAAAAACAAAAAAAAAAAACATAAAATAATATATGTTATTAATGTGATAACATATGTATTTAAATACAAATTTTGGATTTGATTAAGATGAGAAAGAAACAATTTTTTGCAATTTTTTTTTACAAAAACATTATTCGTGAATCCTATCTGTAACAGAGTATTCATACGACACATGAACAAATGTTGTCTTTGGAAAAACATTTTAACTTGACTTTACAAGAGTATCTCCCCTTTGAGTCTATTATTACGCCAAAAACTTAACACAAACAAGTTAGGCTAGCGAAGACGGGAGAGGATTTACATGTACGATCTTTTGATTAAGTGCACATCCTTACTCTCCCTAGGGAGAGTAAGACTCTACTCTGTATTTCACCCCCCCCCCCGCCGCAATATCAAGGGAATAAGTAGAATCGCGCCCTCTTTTGCATGTGAATTAGCATACTTCACGCCGCGGAAAAATCCAGCATTAAAAATACACATAAGTACCATAGGCTGGCGTAGAAGGGTGAGTATCGCACACGGTTTACACTTATTTTGGGGTGGTGGGCGGAGGGGCGACACTTCCATATAAACAAGTACCTTCTCATGTGTAATTAATTATCTACATGTCAATTGATTGTAGATCCCAAGTGTGTTTTAGCAGGAAGAAGTGGACGTATCCATCACAATAATGTTAATTTACGTTGTTTTGTTTTTAAACAAAAAACTCTGTATATATAATTTATTGAAAAGAAAAGTAATAAAATGAAATAATAAATAGATGATTTTTAAAAATAAATAGAAAATCATAATTTTTCCTCCAAAACCAATCAAATTTAGCACTACGTATTAAATATCCTACGAAAAACTGCAGGATCCTGTATGTACACAAATAAGGAAATTCTATAATTTACAAAGTTATTTGTTATCAGATTTTCAATATGGACTGAACAATGGTAAAAATTAATTTAAAAGATAAGATACGTATCTACAATTTAATTGTAGTCCAGGTTTTAAAACTTAGCTGCAGTTAAAAAAATATTCAGGTCGTTATTAAGAAAAAGCAAAAAAAAACATCTCATCGAACTACTATACTACCAAATAATTTTTTATGGAATATTGAGGATTCTTCACAGATGATTCTAGACATAACTAAAAAGCGTGAATTTCTAAGGTGAGAGTGTGTCTAAAAAATTGAAGAGAATTTTCGATTACTCGGCTGCATAAGTAATTTTTTATCACCTATGAATTAATGAACCTCTAGATTACTATCACTTATTTTGTGGAAAAGTGAAAGTAATAAATAAATTAAACCTAAAAAACGAATGTATAACTCACTCTTCTCAACAATATAATTCGAGAGACAAATCGATGATTAATGCTTTTACCTATGTCCTATTCAAATGTCAGAGTTTTAAGAATAAGTGAGATAACTTCTGTAAAGCAAAAAGTCAATGTATTCTTTTCTGTTGAGAATTATTAGAAAGTCTTTTACCATTAGGGGCAAAAATGGTAAAATTAGGAAAATATTTAAACTTTGTGAATAAAATAAATGAGTACAGTAATTTAAAGAAAAATTAATGGAGTATTATATGTCTGTGGTCTTGTGAAAAGCATTTGGACCAAACCATTGCTTCGGTTGGATGTTACCATCACTGTCTCCTCATTATCAATGTGGCAATTCCGCGACGTATATCTCTCATTTAAATCTAGTTTTAACTATATTTATTTTTAAAACAACGGTTTACCATCATTTCTTATTGTTATTTCAGTCACGTACACAATAATTATTTTACATAGAAAGAGAGAATTCAGTTTGCCATTATTTATTAATTTTACGTATTCAGCACCATACATTCTATAATTAGGCAAATGGCTCTTTTTTTAATGTACATGCTGTAAATAAAATTATAATATGTAAATTTTAGATGTATTATTATAAGTACATTGAACGGCTCAACCGGATATGGTTTATTTTGAGGGTAGCTTACGGCACTGTTCAATCTAGAACAAGGCCTAAAGGCGTAACCATTAAAAAAAGTACAATTTCGGAAATTCTAGGAATTATTTATATTCATTTAATACATTTATTTAATAACATTCATCAAAATCGTTACGTACTGCAAAAATTAACTGATTAATTTATAAAGTACGCTATACTGAGTGTCGTGAAGAAACATGCCTCCAAGTAATGACTTAAAGAAAATCAAAACACGTTCATCTCAGTAAGGCTGATCAAGCTTTAAACTGATGGACAACTTATTTCACTAAATAAAAAGCTAAGAGCAGCGTACCGACCGGGAAAAGTTTAGAGCAAGGTAGCTCACTCAACCTACTGAAAGCCGCGGGCTACCACAATATTAATCTTTGATGCATGCTACCACATGCATCTGGTCCGCTGCATGTGAATAAATACATGCAGCGGACCAGATGATGGATGACGGATGACTGATGATTGTGTGTGTGTGTGTGTGTATGTATGTATGTGTGTGTAAAAAGTCCTTTTTTATAAAATTAATTTACAATTATTTTTCTAACAAAATAACTTATTGAATTTATTATCCAATAAATAAAATTTAAAATAAACAAAATATAGCTTAAGAACTAATTAATTTTTTTTCTATATTAGTGTAGAAACATTTTTTAAATTACCAATCTAAAAAATCTAAAAAATTTTATGTAGACACCACATGACTTCCTTGTACTCCTATTAAATTACATATACACATTTTTTCTGCAGTTCATTTAAACTTTTCATATGAAAGTGAGATACTATCCTCAAATTCTTTAATATAAGTTGACAGTTACACAACTGCATTGTGGTGGAACCACAAACCACATTGCATCACAGTTTTTTGTGGTGCTCGTATCAGCATTTTATATTACTCTATATATTAATTTTGTTTCACGTCGCTCAAGTAGTTATGTGGTGTAAGTAAGAACGTGTCGGATCCGTAACTATAAACACATCGGTTCAAATCCGACTTCATATACATATATATTTTTTTTAACTTTTCTTTTCTTAAATTTAAATATATTGATTTATTAGTAAGTATTAACCTCTGTAAAAAATTTTCAATTGAAATGAAAACTTCATAAAATTTTATTTCACTAATAACTTATGAATTCTTCATATTTTTTTTATTGTTATTATTGGAGTATTACTTGTACAAATTTTTTTACAATCAAAGATTAATAAATCAATACATTTAAATTTTAAAAAAGTTAAAAAAAATATATGTACATAAAGTCGGATTGAACCGATGTACTATCCTTGTAAGATCCAAATATTTCATTAATTAAAATTTCATTTGGCTATAACTCTGGAACCGATGAAAATAAGTACCAATTATGATACAAACCTAAGAAATATAATTATATATTTATAACTTTTTAAAATATAAGATTTAAAAAAAATCTCGTTGAAAAGCTCTCAATCAGATCATATTACTACATATAAGGAAAGTCAAAAATCCAAACCTTTCGGATTTTGGGCTTTTTTGAACACTTTTGGTCCAATCGATTGCAATCAAAAGGGGAGGTGCAAAACTAGATGTTACAACAGTCCCAAATCCAAAATTTCAACATCCTACAGCTAATCGTTTTTTGAGTTATGCGAGATACATACGTACGTATAGACGTCACGCCGAAACTATTCAAAATGGATATTTCCGTCGAAATCTCAAAAACCGAAATATTTCGTGATCACACTACTTCCTTTACTTCGTACAAGGAAGTAGAAAAGGAAACATAATTTCTAAAATCAAACAAAGAATGTAGTTATAAATTTTTTTAAATTTATTTTTAAAGCTTTGGATTATAGCGAAAACAGTTAAATTCCTACGTTCTGGAACGTAATTCTACTTAATTAGTGAAAATAAGCTGTTCTAATCTTATAACTTACGTGTTTGAATAAAATGTCATTCATTTTTCATCCAGTTTTAAAGAATGAAATCGAATATATACGTATTCCAAAAACCAATACTCACGCGGACTGAAATTCGGGCAAAATCTAATACACAAACATGTCCCGGTAAAAAAATGTAAGCACAATTAATTGAAAGAGTTAATAGAGAAAATAATTCATACAGTTATTTTTTACTACTTTTAACACATGAATTTCTTTCAGTTAACCTTGTTATTCTAAAATAATGAAGGACATTTTAACGCTGTATAATTCAATAAAGTGTTAAATATTTAAACAAATTACGCATTTAAATATTCACCCGTCCTTCTAAAACTATTCGGAATAATTTCCATCGACTCAAATTATACAAATTACACAAAAGAAAACTATTACTAAATAATTAAAATTCAAACAGTGTTAAACAATTATTACAGCCGACTAAAGATTTAAAATAAACACTATTTATTTTATGCTTTTAAATAACCGTTTTTTAGAACATAATAATCCATCCTTTGGAAATAATTACCAACGACAATAATAAAATACTGGGTCAACGTTAAAAACTGGTGGGGTTTCAGTAGATAAGATCAAGTCATTAGTGACTCACCGGGTTGGTCTAGTGGTTAACGCGTCTTCCCAAATCAGCTGATTTGGAAGTAGAGAGTTACAGCGTTCAAGTCCTAGTAAAGCCAGATATTTTTACACGGATTTGAATACTAGATCGTGGATACCGGTGTTCTTTGGTGGTTGGGTTTCAATTAACCACACATCTCAGGAATGGTCAAACTAAGACTGTACAAGACTACACTTCATTTACACTCATACATATCATCCTCATTCATCCTCTGAAGAATTATCTAAATGGTAGTTACCGGAGGCTAAACAGGAAAAAGAAAGAAAGATCAAGTCATTAGTAACGTTTAGAGAAATTATGTCGGTAGCACTGAATGTCTCAGACCGAAAAGTTTGCGTAACAGTCACTTTAACCATATCGGTTTGTTTCTTTGTTTATTATATTTTCTATTAAAGAAAAAACAATATCCATTTTATGACATGCAAACCTTAATAGTTCAATGTGCAATTCGACGTACATGTGAAAAGGAGCACTATTTGTAAACAATATGCGTCACTGGTTCAAAGAAATAGGATCTCTTTTCAAGAAAAAACGCCAGTAAGATCACTTACAGCAGCGTTCAACGAATTAGATGATCTGTAATCAGAATTCCTAATAAATTATCTCACCAAAGCCTCCAATTACAAATCAAAAAAAAAAACTGTTCATAAAGTTCTACGTAAAAGGTTGTACTTGTGTAGATACCAAATTCAGCTTCTCCAATAAAACAGTCCGATAAAGAAAAACGTTTCCAGTTCGCTATGAAAAATTTTAGTCAAAACTGATCAATTTTAAATTAGTAATTTTTAAGGAAAATCAATTTTTCATCTTAATGGATGTGTTAATATGTACAATACACGAATTTGAGGATTTGAAAACCGACATACAATTTTTGAGAAATCAAGCAACACACCTAAGTTAATGTTTTGGATGATTTAATTAAAAACCATATAATGGGGCATTTTCTCTTTGTTGAAAAAACTAACGGAAATGTTCATCTTGAAATCGGTTTCCTCAATTGGATGAACTCGAAAATTTACATCAAATTTATTTCTGTTAAGATAAATCCCTGGCCTACAAGAAGTCCCTGCCTCCTGCCTATCTTCCTGTGATTTTTTTTTTTTGCAAAGATAATTTAAAAACAACGTTTACTAGCAAAAATTACGTGATCTGACTCACTAAAAGGAAAGAGTTAAGGAAGCAATTAGAAATATAATAGAAGATATGTTGGTTGCATCGTGTATTGGCAGGAACTGAATATCGATTGGGCATTTGCGGAGCGACGAAGGGCGCGCATATTGAAATTTATTGATTATATAAGATAACTATTTGACATGGAGAATTTGACAAATAAGACAATATATGTATACGTTATTTCTTAATTTAATTCACGCCTTAAGCTCTACAATTTTTTATGATGAAGCTGTATTATAACAACAATAATAATTATAACAACTGCAAGTAGTAAAAAACTCATTAAAAATTATTAAATATGTTCGTATTCCTCCGTATAATATGAAATAAAAGTAACTTATGGTATTTTATTTTTATGCGCAGTGTGACAGAAAGTATAATTTGCTGAATAAAATAATTATTAATATAATAAAATAATAATATTAAGTATACAAAAAATATATATTTCGACTACACATAAATAGTTATTGGGAAACAAATTAACCAACAATCAAAAAGTTAAATTTTACTCCGCGAGACGACCTTGAAAGAAAATCGATAGATTTACGTCTATCCATTCACAAGTAAATTAAACAAGTCAAATCTGCACTATTTAGAGATAAATAAAAAAAGCCACCGATCAGAAACAAAATCATAAATACAATATCCTAATTCAATGCTTTTTTTTTATCTATACAAAGTTTTTTCTGACGTCAAAATGTTTCATTTTTCCAAAAATATTTTTATCACAACTTTAAAAAAAAACAAAAAAAAACTTTATTTTTCTTGTTTTGGACTGTAACATGAATTTTGGTTATGTAATGCAGCATATTACTATCTTAACGATTGAACATTTCTATCAAGGTACCGCAACGTAAGCCTGTGTTGCTTTCATAACAATCTTAGTATTCGCGTAACTGTAATTACGAGTTCAAATTGGATAGACAGACAGAGTGAAGAGAATAACGTTAAAACACCAAACATGGCTGCTATGTAACTTAAACTTCTGCTTTAAACTGATGTAAAACAAATTTCAGCTACTAAAGCTAAATACATATATCATCAGATACGTAACGTTACTAACTAAAATACATTAGTCTTACATCAAAGTTACATTTTATGCCCGTGCCAAGCGTTTTATTATAATTAAATCTATACCGATAATGTATATTTTCCAGTCACAGAAAAGTAAATAACTGATCGCCTCAAAACGAGAAAACATAGTGAGTGCAGGTAGGTGTTATAATCACAACCTACAGTTAAAAACCGTGGTTCAACATAAATGAATTAAAAATAAGCGTAATAAATTAATACGAAGATAATAAATATTTTGTTTTTGTTACTAAACTACATAAAGTGAGTACAAAAAGGTTCCTCAGTACGGAATAAAAGAAAAGTTTGTCGTTGTAGGGTTACATCATATGAGCCGCTTTATTGGATAATTGAGATTTATACTGAGTTAAATTGTTATTTTCTGCATTATTGCTGGACTAATAATAATTTATTTGAACAAAACCTGTTGATCTGCGAAAAAGTACGCATAAAAAGTACCCTGTTTATTGTACTCTTCCTATAGAACCACGATGTTAAGAAATTGTATTAACCAAAATTTAATAATACAATTAGTACAATTATTTGAAAAAGATTCTTTTAAAGATCGATTTCAATATGGCGGGCAACAAAAAGCGAAATTATTTCGATTTCAAAAAAGATATTAAATACCTTTTCAACGCTACAAAATTTCACTTCAATATCCCACGCAGAAGGACGTGTTTAACAATTACTTAGGAAGCAGAATTTGCAGTCTATCATTTAACGAATGTAACTTCTACATGTCTCTTAAAATTGGTATAGTTATTCATCCTCCTCTAATTATTATTTGCAGATTTCAAGAATCTGACACCGACCTGGAGACATCCTGCAGACACTAGATTACAGAGATTAGATCGCAAGAACTATACCGGAATATATAGAGTTTACATGATATAATTTAAGCGTTATAATTTTTAAATAATTTTTTTTTAGATACACAATTGTCAATTTTTTTAAATCTTTACCTATATCTGGTAATCTTAAAACGGCCGACTGTCAATTAATATATTACTATAAATATCATTTTATAACATATTAGATATGAACCAATTTCAACGAAACTCTTGTATATTAAGTCGATTGTTTTGTGTTAGTTCCGTCAAAAATATTATAAGAACCTCTACTATGAAATAAAATAACATAATCTATTTCAAATAATTTCGACATAATTTATTTTACATTACTTATATGATCCCGTGACGAATTAATCGTAAAAAAATTTCATACGTCAACGAACATAATCAGTTATATTTGGTTACGTTACGCAACCAGTAAGAGAGTAATTTCTGTTGTATCTATTATTAAAAAAAGAAGGAAAAAACATATAACGTTACATACACTTCACTAACCAATAGATATGGTGATCAGTTCATTATGATATTAATTTATTTGAAACTAGTAATGAAATTACTGGACCATTTTAGGTAATATTTTTGGCATCCCCAAAAATGTAACTATTACAAATAGGATCAACTTATTCCAGGAAAATCTTGTATTGTTGACAATAAGGTCATTGCATTAACATTACACAAATTTACGACACCAATAAAAATATTGTAATACAACTTTTTAGGTTCCATAAAAATTTTCTTAATTGGAATATAATGTACATCGACCGAATAATTTTAATGTATGTGTAGGCAACAATATGACTACGACGAGTAGCATGAATAATCAGCGTGACCTACACACTACATAAAATGATGCGAGTTGAATCCAAAATACAATTACAAAGTTACTCGCATAATAAGAATAATTAAAAATTAATTTAAAAAGGGTAAGGTACAAAAAAAAAATTATCTGAATAAATTAAACTCTTCATATTATAACATTACCGCTGAAACAACTTTTAAAAATATTCCAGAATTTTTTACATAGAGCAAAAATTAGTGATTAATTTATGAAAAAATGTTTCATTCGTTTGTTATTTTTCATTCCGCAGACTAATCAACGATTTAGTCTCGCTAATTTAATACAACGAACAAGTATCCTCCAGTTATGCCACAATTTGATGTACAACAAAATCATTAACATTATTAATCATAAACATTATTCACGTACATATAATCATGCTAAAAAAGACTCGACAAGTTCAATTTTTAACTCGTACAGTAGTAATTCATTACAAATAATAATAACAGCCCGCCGATACCTCGGTAACTCAAAGGCGACGGGAAACTTTTTTTCGGGTTATTGAAATTTTGATTTAGTAAGATTAGGATTTAAATCAACTAACATAATCCCATTAGTACAGTTAGTAAGGAATATTACGCGGAATATATGCAGGGAATTTATCGTAGATTGAAGACAATACTTTTTCTTTTTCTGTTTAGCCTCCGGAACCATTTTAAGGTATTACTTCAGAGGATGATATCCATGAATGTAAATGAACTGTTAATGAAAATACAAATGATATATGAATGTAAATAAAAGTAAATGCCTTTGGTAGGACTTGAACCTAAGAACTCCCGACTTCAAAATCAGCTGATTTGCTATGACGAGTTCACCAATAGACCACTGCATTATCGATCCTATTCATAGAAATATTTCATATTTTTAAGTAAAAATTATTTTCAAATTGCGATTTTTCCCACTAAGGATCCAATACGCAGTATTAAACAGATGATAAAAATCAGTTAAACGAGATCAACACAAGGTATAACGCTTTAGGTGATTTTAATACCAGACGTTTTTTAGCAACCCGGATTAACTTCCCGGATTTTTTTAACAAAAAATAGAAAACCTAAAAGGTTTTCATAGTTTCTAAATACTACTACATGCGGTTTTCTATTCACTTAATGACCTTTTAATAACCTTAAATTAGGCCAAACAAAGAGCATTTTAACCTTTTTTTAATACATCAAACATAACACAAGGAAAAATACTTTGATCGTCAAAGAAACTACAAAGAATTCGGAAAAAATGACCAGAAAACAAATTTATTTAAAAAGAAAAAAAGTTTTGTCGATTTTTATAAATTTTAATTCAAGCTAGAAGAAATTTCACAATAAAACGATAGTTAAGATAATTAAAAAATAAATAAAAATATTATTAATAAAAGGCTGGAGTATCGCAACATCAAAAAGATTTCTCGGACATAATCACTATAAAGTGATAAATAACTAAATTAAAAAATCAAAATTTAAACTTTTTTCAAGAAAAACCTTTTTGGAAACTTTTACTCTTGACCAAGGTCGAAAAATTTGGAATAGAACGATAAATCGATGTAGTACAGAGTATGGTGACCGCCTGGAAGCAGACTCGTACTTTGACAAAATCGGTCTAGAGAACTTACAACATTAATAGCCTTCCAGCTGTAAATATGCTTCAATAAATATGCAATTTTTTTCAATTTTCTAGGTCAGCCAACAATAAACAGCACATATTGCTGCGATATGTTTCACAACAAACTGAAGCCAGCAGCGTTCAAAAACACCCTTGATCTGCTTCACAATAACGCCCACCCTCGTAAATCTCAGGTAACTCGAGAAATCATCAACAAATTTCATCGGAAAGTACTATCGCACCACCTAACATCCTTTCTTGGCTCCATGGGATTTCCATGTTAGGTCCATTTAAGGAGACGCTAATTGGTAAGAACTTTATTGGCAATGACGACGTCAAAGAAAATGCTAAACTGACTCCACCGTAAAGACAAAGATTTCTTTGGAACAGGGACAAATATGCTGACTCATAGATTGAACAATCGTATTAATCTTGCTGGAATATTGAAAAGTGAAAAAAAACATCTGACGTGGATACCACACGACTTCCTTCCTAGTATGCCTATTAAATTACATATACACATGTTTTGCTGCTAAAAATTTCCTTAGCATTTTATATTAGTTTATATATTAATTTCGTTTCACATCGCTCAAGTAGATATCTGGTTTAAATGAGAACGTGTAGGATCCGTATCATGCACACATCAGTTGGGAATCCGATTTCATATAAATATATGTTTTTAGTTTTTCTTTTTCTTAATTTAAATGTATTGATTTATTAATAATTATTAACATCTAAATGTAAAAATTTTTGAATTAAAATGAAAAGTACATAAAATTCTATTTCACTCATAACTTCTCATTTTTTTCATTTTTTTGTATTATTATTATTGAATTATGATTTTTTAATTTTTTTTACAATCAGAGGAATTACACTGATAGACAAAAAAAATTTTTTAATGTTTCTCTACGTGTGATAACATTTCTTGAATTGCTTTTTTGCGTACATTACAGATCTGTAATATAAATTCACCTGTAATCTATAATTGTAAATACAAGTTTTCTACCACCCTTAATATTAAAAAAATTACGCTTCAAAAAAAAAATAAGGGAAAAATATAGTTAAAATCTGTAAAATTTATAATTTTGCATGGCCATACTGTGTAAGAATGATTTCGCTGATGCTTTTCTTTTATAAACAGCCTCAGGCACATCCCGAATTACAGCGGCTTTCCATCACCGAAATGTCTTAGTGGAAACGTTCACCGTGTTCGTCACTTACGTCTCCGACGTTGTCCGCGAAAAAACAGATGAGTGGGAGAAATGTATTTTCATATTACACCCCGTAGTTCTCTATGAAGTAAGAAATTGATTAACAATATTATGGTAATTGTCGGATTTTTATTGGCCGAGAAAATTTCTGCAAACGTCTTTAAATGAACCCCAAGTTGCACTTTCTACATAATTTATCATCGAGTTAAATACACCATCTTTGACCACATCTCTTATTTGAGGACCAACACATATTCCTTCACTAACTTTTCCTTCACTTACAATCAGAAATTTTTGCCTTTACAAAAATCCGGGACTATCCTTCTTCATTGCTTTTACAAAATTTTTCATTAGTCCAGGCCTGATATAGAGAGGGAATAAAAATATTTTCTTCGGTTCAACTGAGGGCTCATGAATAATATGTTTACCATTTGGATTTAAGTTGTCTCGTTTCTTCCATTCTTTGGTAACATAATGTTTATCCCTAAGCTCGGCTGTCCCACCCGCAAAGAAAACACATGTACTTAGTATACCCTAACTGCATGCCTAACAAAATAGCTATAAAATTCAAATCACCACGTATGATCCAGCTATGTTTTTTATAATTTATTTTTTCAAGAACTCTTTCATCACATCGTATGTCTCTTTCAAATTAATACCATAAGCGATTAGTATTGAAGGATATTTGTGAATGTTGTGTAGTAGAACCACTTTTAAACTACACTTGGACGAATCTATGAAAAGGTGCTGGACCTCAGGTTTATGAACTTGTCCTAAATGCAACATAATCTCATCAATATTTGTGCAATAAACCAAATTATTTTCATCAATAACGTACTGAGAAACTTCTTTTTGTTGGCTTCGAAAGCCCAAATTTTTTGTATTTTTTGAAGTGAATCCAACCATGCAGACTTGATGCTAACAGTTCAGCTTGATTTTTGATTAATTTAAATCCCTAACCAAGTCATTTAATTCACCTTGTGATATAAGATCTGGCTTATTGGATAATTCACAATCAAAATCATTGTCTTATTCAGTATGATTCTTCATCATACATACTTTTGAAACATACTTTCAAAGGTGGCTCAGGAACTGGAATAATTTCACTGTGAGATACAGGCCTGATTGCAGACTGTAATGAGGATATTTTACAGTATGTTTAGATTTTTTAGAAATTCCAGACACACTTGTTAAACAAAAGTAACAACCGGTTACATTATCCTATAGTTCACGCCAAGCCATTGCCATTTGGTGTAAACCAAATGGCAATTTGGTTTACACCAAATGGCAAAGCCTTCCGTGTACCTTTCAGCCACCCTCTTAAATGTACAGAACAATTAGTGCATACATATGAGGAGCCCACGTCTTATCCTGATCACCAATTTTACATTGAAAGTACAAATGATATTCTTTTTTAATTAAAGGTGTAATGTATTTTCTATTTGATTTTACGGTGAACTCACCAAATACATAAAAAAAGGTATCCACATCATTTACACAATTTCGAGGCATTATGACAAGACATTGTTAATAAGACAGCAATATGAATGATCAAAATTAATTCATTCCTAAATCCAATGCTTAATATACAAAACAAGATAGCTGTGTTTTCAGTTACATGTTTTGACATGCAGAGACATGATTAATCTTGTCCATGAAGGCTCACTCTTCAGTACTTAATATGATGTCATAATATGTGACTATGATATGATTTAATTCTTTGTCTAGTACTGTTTATTTATAGCTTAAAAATAATGTAAACAAAATTAAACAATAAAAAATGAGATAACTAAATACAATATAGGAGCTTAAAACTCTAACTATACGTTGAAAATGAAAAAATCCTTTAATTAAAATTTTAACATTTTTCAAAAATGGTGAATGATAGAAAGATTCTGAGTTCACATTTGTTATCAGCATCAAAAAAACAGATTAAAAACATGTATCGCATGTTAGGAAACAAAAGGTATGTTGTTTATCAGTTTTATTAATAAATCAATATATTTAAACTAAAATCAAAGTTAAAAAAAATAAATGTATATGAAGTCGGATTCGAACCGATGTGCCTTCCCCTTCTAAGATCCAAATACTTCATTAATTAAAATTTTATTTGAGAATAACTCTGGAACGAATCAAAATAAGTACCACTTATGATACATAGTTGAAAAGCTCTCAACAAGAGCTTATTACCGCAGTCAAAAAAAAGTTCAAAATCAAAATGTTTCAAAATTGAAACTCCGCTTTATTTAGAAGTCTGACTGTATACACATTTTTAGCCCAGTTGATTGCAATCAAAAGGGAAGGTGCACAACTAGATGTTACAAGTCTTAAATCCAAAATCTCAACATTCTACGGCTAAGATTTTTTGAGTTTTGCGAGATATATACGTACGCACAGACGTCACGCCGAAATAGTCAGAATGGATTCAGGGATGGTCAATATGGATATTTCCGTTGAAATCTGAAAACCGAGATTTTTCGCGATTATCATATTTCCTTTCCTTCGTGCTTCGTTGTTAAAGAAAGACAAGAAATAAACATTACATTTCAAGAAAAAACTATATTTCTTTCCATGGTTTATAATAAATTTTAAAAAATGACCCTGATTTTCAAGATATCTCGAAAGAATTTACTGAAACGAGGAATATATAATTTCTAAAAAACTGAAATTTTTAATTTTATTTTGTAACAAATAATGTACAGTTAATTTTATAATCAGAACTAAAATAACAAATTGTTCATTTCCTAGACTTAAGGAATAAATTAAAATTAATACTCGCTAAATTAATTATTATGCAAGACAAATAGTCTCTGTAGCCATATCAATAAAACCGGATGGAACGGTAAAAAGAAAAATATAGGTACGATAGTTGTAAAAGAAAATAGAAATCTTATACGAACCATTGTACGCTTTTATAATCATAAGATGGTGTCTGATATATCTTAAACGTTAAAACCCAGAAAACAGTAAGTAGCACTCTAATAACATGTACATAATTCATAAGGGTTCTATCTCACAAGAACAACGCACCTGAGAGCGAGAAAAGTAATGTGGCACATAAATTCTACACCAGAGTAACGAAGAAAACACGAATAAAAAAGGGATGGATAATTAAAATAATACGATGAATATTTATTAAAAAAAAAAAAAAACAGATTAAAATTTATTTCGATAAAAATTTATGTAAAACGTTTTTTTTATTACGAAAAATCGAGAATAAATTTATGTTTTTCTTTTTTATCACAATTTATCGGCAAGTCCACGACAAAAATTTTTAAAAAAATTTTATTTTTTTTACCAAAATAAACATTAACATTTATTTTCCTAGTATTACTGACTGAATGTAATTCTAGCGCACATTTTTTTGGCTTTTCAGTAATAATCCTACACGATGGTTGCAGATTTAAGTTAAGCGTATAGTTTATCTACTGCTGACGATATTTTTGTACGTGCGATATATTATTTTTACAGACTTTCCTCGAATGGAAACTGTTACAATGCAGTTTCCCAACAAAAATAGATAAATTAATTTTTTACACAAGTATATCCCAGTCTTTCTTACACCTACGATGCATGCAAAGTATTTGAGGTATTAATTTTGCGAGAGTCCCAGAAACAGAATAAAATGATAAAAACGGTATTCACCCACATAAATAAGCCACTATGCGTTCATTCAGTATTCTTTCGAAGCAGTTATAATAAATCCACATCGAGGATTTATTGTCTGTCATATTCAAACAATGCATCCTACCAGAAAAATTCCTAATAAAATGTTTCATTCGCTACTTGTAATCGATTACATCCGACAACCTCTTAAGGGTACTTCAGAGAATAATTTTATCCTTAACGTACTTACAGTATCTTATATAGGAGAACAAAAAAATTAGTTTGTCAATTTTATCTGACAAACAACATTCTCCCATTCATTGCCTTAAAAATATGAACTTATTTAAATCACTACTCGTAAAAAAAGTTTTACTACTCAGATGCTTCAAATTTACAAACTACTCGTATGGATTTTCATCTATGGACCTAATGCAAAAAACCACATTTATTTACGTTTTATGAATCGTGGATCCCATTGCTTGACTTAAATTCTACATTTATGGTACCGTAATACCATAACTAATTAAACATGGTACATAATTTCCATCCTTGGAAAGAAAACAATAAAAATCCCTTCTAAAATAATTTACTATGTTTAAAAATTAATTGTTCTTAACTTCCTAGTAATTAAATTAAAACACTGTGGTTAATCAAAAAAATATAAAAATATTTATCCTGAAACGACATTAAAAAAAAATTTTTTAATAATAAAAACTTTTATCTTTCTATCAAACAAATCAAATTAGTTTATATAGAACTTACATATAATGAAAGAATTATCTACCTACTTTTAATTAGATGCAAATAAACCACCAATAATCACCAGTCTTGATAGCATTATTATCCGTATTTTCAAACTAAACACAATTATACTCACACACGCGCGAGTTCGGTTGCAGGAAATACAAACAGAAATCGAGACGATCTCAAAACCAGTTCTACGTCGGCGGCAGCCATTATTTTGGGGTGAGGCGGATAGTGTACAAATCTGTAAAAAGTACAAGGGCTTCACGGGATGTTCTAGATTCTTACGAGGATTATAAAATCATACCTATAAGCCTGTTATTTATTTATTTCCTTCTTAACGACGTAAACGTTTTGAATATTATAAGATACATTATTTATTTAGGAAAAATAAAATCTTTTGCTCATATACTATTAATATCAATATATCAAAATTAAAATTAAAAATAAAAATATTCAATTTTTACTCAATGTATAATTAAGGAATCCTCCACTGTCTAAAACGCCTTTTGAAAAACATTCTTCAACCATTTTCAAATATTTGCTTATATTATGCTCAACGCTTAATATTTCAGATAACCAAAAAATAAATCCGAGGCACAACAGGTCTATTCCTCTAACAGATTTGCAATTTGTAAGTTTATATAATTCGGATGAAGCCGTGTAGAGTAGACTTGTCTATTCACATTCATCAGAATTTGTTGCTTGTCTACATCAATATTAAATTCAGTTAATAAGTTTAAATACATTTAAAGCTTTATATTTAATATATAAGTAATATACTCTAAGTTTTATTGAAGTTTTGCAGGAAACTTATCTAAAATATTCTGAAACTTGATTCTGAAGAAAGGTAATACTGTGAACAGTAAGACCTCACTCACTTTGTACCGAATTAAACAAATTAAGTTCTACAAGTCATGCATTAATAAAGTGACAATTAAAATGAAGTGCCAAAACGAAATTGTAATCTAATTTCAGTCTAACCAATTGTAGGAATAGTCAGTGTCATAAATTACATACATATTTTTTCCTTATTTACAAATAAGGTATCCGAGGGGAAAACATAAAAATAAGTTAATATATTTAATAGTATATCGAGAAATGTACGGTATAATGCTATACAATAATAAGAGAACATTTTCACATCAAAGACAAACGTTAAACTTAACAAGTGACGTATTCCAACATAAAGCGTCTGAGAGAGACTGGAAATAGTGAACATCTTGAGTGGAGGGGAAAACACGTGTTAGTGACTTGATAGAAACTACCCCTCCATCACTCATGTGTAAGAAAAATAGCAGCAATCGTTTTTTATAAAAAATGAAAAAGGAAGAAAAAATGTTACACTTTCGTCGTTCCGTCACAAACACATGAAATTTCAAAAAGTCAAGTTAAACAGGGTATCGCTTCACTAAGTCATTTATCCATAACTATGTCAATATAACAATTTTTCTAAAGATACATACTTTATCTGACATATTGTAGATTCTAACATGTAAGTAATTCTAACATATAAACTGTTGCTTATAATAATTTTCTTGAAAGCAGATTTCAAGAATTTAAATAACTTCATTTTACGTTTTTACGAGAAAACCATGCTGACGAAAGTCTAAGATTGCTATTTATTTTACTATCTTTTTTTTTTGAAAGGATAAAAAAAAATTTTTTTTTTAATTTGTTACCTGAAATCGTACTTAAAACTTGTCTTCACTAAACAAGGGTGAAAATTTTTGTTTATGCAATGACGATGGAATTTTTTCATAAATAGTATTTGAAGAGAGAAATTTTCTGTTTGAATATATAAAAGATTTGCAGCGGTATTTAGTATCTGAGAGGTGGAATACAAACGTTATCTAATATTTCAAAGTTTAAATTTTTTCTGTTTAATTTTTTATGCCTGATATGTACAATTAATTAATTAAAATATATACTTAATGTAATTAATTATAATTCTACTATAAAAGGAAATGATTTATTTTAAGAATATACAAAAATCACGTCTATCTTACTCAAATTTTTTGTCATGAAATACATCAATGATTATTGAAAATACATTTCTTATTAATTGTTAATTTTTAATAGTTTGAATAAATTGCTATAAAAAATTCCGCAGATAAAAAACTGATCACCAAATTCCCTACAGAAAACTGTGCCGAAAATTTTAGCTGTATACAACTGAAATTAAGTGCACCTTCTTTTCATATTAACAAAGTTACAAAATTATTTTATTCGTTAATCAACAACCAGTAAATAACCATCCAAATATTCCTTAAGTAGTAATAAAATATTATACAAAACCATCATAAGAACAGTTAACCCCCGTAGATAACTTAAGCTGCAGAAAACGCTAATGTAAGGAATTGGCTAGTGCCATTTGGCTACAATTAAAACTACTTGCTAGTGGTCATAAACAAATATGCCAATAAGTTTATCGGCCATTAATATTTTTTAATACTTCATGTGAATTTATTACCACGCAATTATTTTATTAAAAATCTTAATCTAGACCAAATTTCACAGCCGACTTCATTAATAAATACAGTAAACTGCAAAAAGTGAAGTAAACAGCAAACAGCAAAAAAAAAGAAGTCGTAACGATGTCATTACGCAATACAGTAAAGCATTTACAGTGTATAATCAAATACAAAGTCTCCAAAAAAGAAATTCAACAATTTTTGCTTCGATTTATTCGATGAAACTAGAATGTTTATTTTATCGCTTCAATACAATCACTCTTACGCACCATAAAAATGATCTTTTCTTCGCGTTCGCTATATCTTTAAAGATCATAATAACAGCTTCCATTAAACTTTTACACATTTGTTCAAAATTTTGAAACTTTCACTATTCTTTATATGGCTACAGGAAAAATCCAATAGGGTGAGATCTGGACATCACGGTAAGGAAATAAAATAGGCCGTCTTCTACCGTCTAGGAAATTTTTTCTTTCTCCACATTTCTAACCTCCAAACTTTCTTTTTCTGTTCAGCCTCCGGAACCACCTTAAGGTATTACTTCAGAGGATGATATGTATGAATGTAAATAAAGTGTATTCTTGTACAGTCTAAGGTCGACCATTCCTGAGATGTGTGTTTAATTGAAATCGAACCATCAAAGAACACCGGTGTCCACGATATAGTATTAAAATATGTATGAAAGTAGATATTTTTATACGGATTTTTATTATTGTACAGATATTTACTTTTATACGGACTCCTTTACTAGGATTTGAACCTCAGAACTCTCAAATTCGAAATCAGCTGATTTGCGATGACGAGAACCTCCAAACTGAAGTGTACTGAAACTACACTACACTTTCTATACTTTTTTCCTGTCTTAGACTCCGGAAATTACTCGTTCAAGTATTACTTCAGAGGATGAGTATGGGTGTAAATGAAGTGTAGTCTTGTACAGTCTCAGTTCGAACATTCCTGAGATGTGTGGTTAATTGATACCCAACCACCAAAGAACACAGGTATCCACGATCTAGTATTCAAATTCGTATAAAAGTAACTGCCTTTACTAGGATTGAACGCTGGAACTCTCGACTTCCAAATCAGCTGATTTGGGAAGACACGTTCACTACTAGATCAACCCGGTGGGTTACACTTGCTACACTGATGCTACTACCTAACTGTATTCATTAATTTGCGGGAAACGAAACAACTGAAGAATACCTAGCATTAAGTAGTCGACGGCCTTAATGATTCTTCTGCAAAGAATAACGATCCTGTAACGTTTCTGTAACTGAGACTACGCTAAACTAGAACGCAAAGCTCAGCGATTTCATCGATCTCATTTATTATCTCAAACTTCTAAATTCCGCATTTATGCTGATTTAGTGATTCACGTAACCACAGATATAAATAATGCCATACGACACATTTAAAGATATACAACACGTCCCAAGACATTTTCACTATTCTTTCGCGTTATACTTACATAGCACAAATTATAAAACTCGGAATTTTTACAACGATCATCGGATTAAATTACGTATCTCGGTTGGAGTTAGGATGAGCGTAATTGTAATATCTTCGATATAACAAATAAAGTGGATTGAGGAATATTCAGCTTCAAACTACGACGGGAGTGATGTTCTCAGCCTAGTAACGCAAGACAATGTAATAAAAGCGAGACATATCACTTGAGGGTTAACTTTTCCAGGAGTTAACTCTCTCTTCCTGTTTATTTTTCATGTCACCCGTTTATTTCATCTTTTGGAACCTCTTTATCAATACTTAGCAATCGTGTAGCTAAGTCTGCCTAAACTTAGCTGAACAATAACAACAGACTTAAATTCCACGAACCATAAGAAACATTGCATATTGCTTTCCATAGACGTCATGTTGACATCAAGTAGCAAACACAGGTAATGCTCATTATTGCCAACAAAAACTTAATAATTTCCTTTCACTACAACAAAAATTACCTTCCGATATTCACAGTTTTAGTTATTAGATTGTTAAATCTTGAAATTCTGTTTCGGAAACCTTGCACATTAAAAAATAAAAAAATAATAAATTAGATAAAGCCACTAACGGTGTCGATCATGAAAAGGAAAAACATAATCGCATTTAATTGTGATAAATGAAAGTGATAAGATTACAATTTTTCCATTAGGGAAAAACACACTATGAAGTGCTATATAATAATAACCTAATGTGAACCACTTAAATTTATGGTGTTTATAGGCAGTAACAAAACATTTACACACAGTCATAACAGCAGATTTAATGTACTTCATTAGAAAATGTAAAAACATCTGGAACAAATAACACTATTAATAAAACTCCTTAATAGTAATATTAAACTGTTATTAATAAAAAATTGCATTCATAATGACTAACAAAGGATCTAACAATCAAAGGAGGAGGTTGGACAACTTTTAATATTGAAAAGATGGCCTAATTACTTACTATCCTATAAAGATTTTAAAACATCAAGGTAAAGATTCAAATATTCACAGAAATAATGAAAACCAATAAAATGTATAATTTATTTGTAAACTACAAAAACATATTTTGAATTAACACTAGACAAGATAACTTAATACAGTATTCATACAACAATATTCAAATTTCTATCTGGCGTAATACAAATACATTATACAACTAAGTAATAAGTATGAAACATGATAATAATTCATCTTCCTCAATGGTACACAGTGGCAATACCACCTTAATGCTTTCAAAGGCTAGACTTCAACATCAGATTTGTTCAAGTTTAACACAATAAAACAATACAAAAAAGGAAAATATAAGTATTCCCAAAATATAAAGTTCTTAAAACATGAGGATAATGACAACGTTCAATAATTATACTATAAATAAATTGTAACATTACAAATTTATGCACACTTATAACAAAAAATCAAATCTTTATTTGAACTTCTTTTTTATCTCTTAATTAATTGTTCATGTTTTCTAGAATTAAGTGAGAATTTGGCATAAAAATCACTCAAATCAGTAATAAATCAAACTGATAATTTGAACTGTAACATTACATGGTACAAACTACATTGGATGCAAACGGAACATAATTTAATTTACATGAACGATCACATCCTTTTACTGGCCACACTAAATTTTACTATTGTTCATAAAGAAACTGGTGTATTACACAAAACATGGCCACCTGTACAATTCCTCATTTTGACCTAACAATTAGGAAAACAACTAATTATGGTTTTATTGGCTTCATTTAATATTTGAGCCAATAAATAAAATAATATTTACTATGGATTAATATCAAAAGATGATTCATCCTTGATATTATATTAAATGTTATATCAATAGAGCACACTACCTGCTGTTAATATAAAACAAAGGTCTAAAATCCCCAAATACAGATTCATGAATCCACAAAGGTCTTACTGTTGTAAGAAAATTATACTTTGTATGACATTACAACTACAATTATAACTTGATCTAACTGCACATTACTGAAAATATATCTGCTGTTAATTATATATAAAATATTAGTAAAAATCATGTAATTATGCAGCAGCTGTTTTTATGACAAGACAGTGAATTATACAAGAATAACTCATACTGTAACTCAACTGCTGCCATTAACCAGACCATACTTCTACAGTTACAACACTGGAAATCCGGCTCATTTTTCACAGAAGAACTCAGATGGGGCACAATAATTTCACCAAAATCAGAGTTATTCTTAAACTAAGATTTAATTTTACAAGCAAAAAAAACCACTAAATGCAACAAATATAAATCAGAAAAATAATCAGGTAAAACAGCTTTCTGAGCACGCAAAGTTACAGTATTGACAGTGATACAAATACATATATAAACACACACACACACATACACAGAGAGAGAGAGAGAGAGAGAGATTATTTTAAGAGTAAATAACTTAACAGATAATTACAGCTTAAATAAAAAGTGAAGTATAACAAAGAAATTCATTCTTTTGATGCCAATAAAAGGTTTCATACTTTTACCCTGCTCATCAAAACCAAATACCCAAAATTAAACATTAAAAAATTGGCGATTATGAAAATATTAATAAAAACAATAGTACAAAAAAACCATACCAAGCACAATAGTAAATTAAGATAATAATAATAAATTAGTGATAAACTATTTGAAAATTCATATAGATAAAAAATATATATTTTACTTAATTTACTTATTTTAGAATAGTATATAAAAATTGTTAGCATTATAATATAAATAAATACAAAATAATGGGTTCTCATATGAACATGAAAGAATTAAAAAACCACTACTATTTTAAAAACTTTATAAATTTTGCTACTTCAGCCATCTTACCAAATTATGATCAGCAATGCTGTCACATACTTTGAATTTGCAATCCAATGCCACTTTTAAAAGAATTTCACACTCCTACATTGGAAAAGATGGGGAATTGATGAAATGCCATGAAATTGTAGCAAAACTTGGTATACTGTGTGTGCAAAATAGTAAAGGATAATTTATTGATAGCGACTATTTAATACTAATAATTTTAATAGTAAAATTCATTCTTGTTATGACGTGCAAATCAAAAACAGCTGACCATTCATATTCTCTCCATATTTTTAACTGGTATTTCACATAGACATACAATCAGAATTGAGCATGTGATCAAGTATAGACACTAACTGGTAAGTACAAATTTTCTGTCAGCTATACCTATACACCTATAAACTTGATGCATGTATTCAGTTTGCGCTTGAATTATATACCGATAATGAAAGCAATACACACAGCCAACAGTGAGGAATAGAGCTCGGTTAAAAATATAAAAATTTGATAAAGTAAATCAGACATGTTGACTTCTGATTGATGCGCTTAATGGAACTAACTGATTTAGATTTGTCAGACTGTATTATAAAATCTACATTTGCCTCAAAAAAATTATAAAAATTTCAACCTGATTTGGAATTGAGTTCAAAAGCCAACTTAAAATGGTAATGCATTGAAAATGAATAAGGTCATCTGAGGCAATGTGAATTAATGTCTGGTTAAAATAACCACAGCAGCTGTAAATCCTTAATCGTGAAAATAATTGGAAATAATATTTGAAACTAAGTAACAGATAGTATTAAAATTATTTACAATAAAAAATGAATAAAAATAAACTCTTTATTCAAGAATAATTTTCTTTGTCTGTTTAAGCAGAACTGTTTTGAATATATATTTAATTTTGTTTACTTCAAATAATATGCATGAATTTTTCTTAAAATGTTTTAAAACTTCTGTTTCAATTTATAAAATATATAATAATATACAAAATGAAAATATAATTCCACAAATGCACAACTGTTGAATAGTTTTTATCTTTTTTGAATGTAACAGCAAGTTTTATTCAAACTTTTTTTTAAATTTTTCATTAGAATTCGGAGCTACAAAAGAATGTCTGAAAAATATATGTATACCACCAAAATACAATTCTAAAAAGGGTGTGGCAGAACACCTTATGAAAATATGTCCTCAAGATTTTCTACTGTATCATAGACAAAGTCAAATTTTAATTTTATAAACTTTATAAATTTATTTTTACTATCAGGCTGAAAATGTGGAAGTGTTCCCCCCATAAGATAAAAGGTGTTTTCACCTATTATCCAGAAATATATTTTGATAGTTCAAAAAAAACTTTTTGTACAAATGTAGAAAAGTATATATAGAGGATAAAAATTGTAACTAATAAAATATACACACAGCATATTTTGATTGTTAAATTAATTGTCTTGTAACAAATTATAAGTTACACTAAAGTGATTTTTATAACATTGATCTAACAATATGGGAACTAAATTATAATTAAAAATAAAGAGTAAAAATCATCTAAGAACCAAAAGGTGTCTCTAATGGTTACTTCAGCTGCTAATATTACTCTTCTATGGCTATCAATTTATTAATGTTAACAATCAATAAAATAAGAGTAAATACTATGAATATTTATGCAAGACATGTAAATGACTACATTATAATTACTTCTGTGTACTTCAAAATCCAAAAGCTGGGATAAAGAGCCCTGTACTCATCAAAATTAAGTTTAGTTTTTTTAAATAACTGATTACTTGTAAATCAATATAATATATTTTTACTCTGTTACCTTTTTAAATGAAGAAAAAGGGTAACATTTTTCCCAACAACAAACAAAAACTGTTGTTGCACATCAACAATTTTGGAACTCTGTTGAGTTCTATATTTACAATAATTTAGGAAACTCCACAAATACTGTACTTCCTTTGCCTTTTAAAAGAAAAAAGTTGTAGATAGAGAATTTAAATATTTCTATTTAATATTTTTGTTAAAATTTACATAAAATAACTTGGAACTAATTAAAGAAGTTAAATAAATCAATTATATACACTTAAAATTCCAAGTCTGATTTCTTGTTTGCACACAATCTTTTTAAATTAGCCAAAGTTTCATCTATACATAAACCAAACTACTGTAGGAAAGAAAATTTTAAAAGAAATCAATAATTACTCTAAAACAGTGAACAACATAAATCTTAATTAAGTGAAAATACATATAAAAGTGAGTAAATGAATTATTAGAGGTATATGATTTGCTATTAATATTAATTCTCTCAAATTAATATTAATATTAATTCCTGTTTTATATATACATATATATATAACAGGAATCCTTAATCATATATGTTTGATTTGTTAGAATCAATTTTTCAAAGGAAATTTGTTCCTATTAATACTAGAAAGAGAACTTTTTAATATTTACAGAATAAACTTTTCTTTTTTTTTTAAATCATACAAAACAAAAAATTAAAATAACTTTACAAAAAGCATAAACTAAGATGCCCTCTTTAAGAATGATGAAAATACTACGCAAAAATATATGAAATACTGCACAAGGGTACAATATATCCAATAAATGGAAATAGTTATTTAATAATGCTATAACTTGAAGACATAAATTTAGAAGCATTAAAATATGCAGTCTGCAAATGGCTTGCAAAACTAAAACAAAAGACAAATCAACTGATAGCTACACAAAATACGTAATTTCAAAGTTATCACTCTTATCAATACTTAAAGTAACAGTAAAAATTGTTTTTACATAAACTTTTAGTTTTAATCTTTAAAAAATTATCACTTTGATATGTTTATTATTATTATTTAATTATTCAAAATTGAATTTATAAATTTCATAACTACTCTTTTTTCAAAGGTGAGGAAGTTTACTTTTATTTTACATACATTCTCTTTAAAAATGTAATCTTTTTTAAATTGATCTGGAGATGTTCATTCAGGCTGAGCTTGATTTTACATATTTATAACTATAAAGTACAATAAAATATAAACTGATTCATGCATAAGTTACAAGGATTTGCTTCACAACAAAATAGGAAAAGGAATATATATAAATAGAATTAACATCAAAGGATTATTGGATGTTAACACACATACATTAGTTTACAGATGATTTAAACCAAAGCAGTAGTCAATATCAAAATAAAATTGTAACACACTAAGTACATGAAAATATATGTACAAACATTTTTAAATTTTACTAAGTTAATATTATTAACTTTTAAATGCTGAATGGTAAAAATTATACCTCACCAACACAAGAAAACCACCTAAAGTTTACATAAATAAAAAGAGTACATAACAGCTGTTTTAACACCACAAAAAGAATCTTAATCATTTATCAAAGAATGTAAAAAATGATAATTGTGATAAAACTACCAAAAAAGTCTACATAAAAAAAGATATAAGACAGCTGTTTTTACACCACTGAAAGAATCTTAATCATTTATCAAAGAACATGAAAAATGATAATTATGATAAAAAGTATTTACATAAAATAAAATTTAGGCAACATATAACTTTAATTAGTTAGAAATTAAACTCAAATACTGCAGTATTTCATAGGCTAAATTAAATAACTATACTAAATAAAATACTGGAAAATAAATATCCTACATTATATTTCTTATTACAAAAATAAATGGTAGGGATTTTATGAAGATAAAAAACTGTACTGCATGAATATACTTTTATTTATCTACCAGGCAATATTAAAACTGTTTTAATTCCATAAATATTCCCATTTACTAACATATAAAATTAAACAACGATAACCAATAAATGAATAAAATTAATGGTAATTAAATCACATATATAAGTGCACACCTATTAGTAGTGCAATACTAATAATTATTAATATTCTACCTTATATTAATCAATAACAAGCAGCTTAATTATGTAAACAATCCAAAAAATAAAAATATATTTCTAACTAAAAATTATGGATATTAAGGTTAGGTTTAACTAAAAAGCTTCAAACTACCACACATACATAACATGTCTTCTAAGTTAAACGTGTAACTATTATTTGTATAGTACAACACAAATGCCTAATAAGAAAAAAAAAACAATTTGTATAATTTGATAAAGAATGACAGTTAAAAAATCAATTACTTCGCTAAGTGATTAAAAAGGAATTAACCCACTCAAAATATAAGGAAAGCGACCTCAAAATATAAGAATTAACAAAAATTATATTTAAACTTGTATCATTAATATTACACAGAAATATGATTCGAGAAGTATGAATCAATTAGAAAAATCACTTAATAAAAGTAAAATTTGTCAATCGGTGTACAGAAAAAATATGTTTCCATAATATATCACGTTATAAGTGAACTACCTTACAAAAAAGTTGAAAAATAAAAGAATAAGTTAAATACTGTAATTAACCAAAGACTTCTTACCTTTATAGACGAAATCCTGATATTCAAGTCGATAAAATAACATAAAGGTCCAACCCAGTCAGTCAGGCATGGCCCAGGAATGTTTTTTCATCGATCCAAGTTTTGAGCGCGTTAGACACATTTCATGAACTTATCTTCTTTTATTGTACAACCATAATATCGATCAGTCGTAAAATCGGACTATTCAATTAAGTAAATGATATCAAATTAGAGTAATTCGGAAATTCATTAACAAAACTCGGTAATTATATTCAAATTAACACTTTTTCACATCAACACAATCACTACATAAGTCAACCGACCAGCTGCTGCTTCTGAACTCCGAAAGCGTAAGTGGATACAATGGCCTCCTACAGATAGCACCACTAGAAAGCGCTTTTTGACTTTTCTTGGTACGTTTTACCACCATAAAAGTCCTGTAGTTTTACAAAAAAAAAAAATAAATAATATAACATTAATGATATATTTTTAATTTTTATGATCATGAAAATAGACATAATTACCCATTTTTAGTGTTATTGTATCAAATATTTTTCTGAGATTTATTTACCTAGTGTAAAGAATATTACAGTATATACTTGCACTCGTTAAAACGAAATAAAATACATGTTAACGCCAGATGACAACTAAAAATGAAAATTTTAATGTAGTAGATGGTACTTTTAATTCTATAAATAAATAAGAAAGGTACCGGTTAACCTATAAATTCTACATGAATATGCTCCTACTTTCTCTACGTAATTCCGTAAACGAAAGATAACCTGCTAAGGCGGAAATTTTTTAATTCATTGTGCAATATACTTACGACATTGTTATACTTTTATTTCATTATTTATATAATAAAAACCCCTTTTCTATAAAATATATATATATATACAATATTTTTGCCATTAGTAAATTTACTGGTTTGATGATATTCTCTTTTTATGCTAATATTTTACCCTCAACATATTTATTTGTTTGTTCTCAATTCCCAACTATTTATTTTTTTAATTAATTCATAAGCTTGAAGCTTGTGCACGGGAGTGGGAATATGAAATGGAAATGTTGTGGCATATACAAAATGCCAAAACTGACAGGATTCGAACCCTGCATCGTCTAGATGAAACCAGATGCTACCGCTCTATCAAAGTCATTTATATATTCCCATTTATCTGCAGTTTTTATTTTCTACATGTTGCTCTATCATCAAATTTACAAAATTAAATGTCTTATTATTTGATTCACTGACCTTGTTATCTTTTTACAACACTACCGTAAATTCTCTCTCCTCACCTATTTCTATTAAGACCTCTTCATTTCAAATTCAAATTTACTTAATTTTCAACATCCACCTGTAATACCACATTTCACTGGACTCTATTCTTTTCCTTTACATTGTTTCTATTTGTCTAATTTCACTATCACATATTGCTACACTTCAGCACAAATTTTGTTTTTTGGCTTGATGTAATTTACTACAGAAACTCAAAGTTTATACACAGGAATATGAAATGTAATTTTTGCAGCATATGAAAAATCCCATGCCTGACCGGGGTTGGAACCTTGAACCTCCAAATTAAAGGTCGAGATGCTACCACTCACACCACAGAGGCTGGCATTATTATTATTTCAAAGAATTAATTTTTTGCCCTTAGATCTATGTTAGCAGACTTCTCTGTATGAAAGTCCTGCTTGTTTAAAAGCCTGATTTTTATGTACGCTTTACATTGTTGATCTTTTATAATTTTACCACCAACATAACAAAATTCTTGCTCTTCTGGCACTCCTTGTTCCTATATCCTATTATTTAATTCCACATTATCAACCTTCCTGCTCCATTATCTTTGTTTATCTCTTATTTAATTTCAAATTAATTTCTTTTCTAAACAATTCCATATCATTCAGTGTTTATTTTAACTTATTTTTCATTTCTGGCAAAACAGCAATTTCAAATAAAGTTAACATCTTTATCTAACACCTTTTATTTTTTTTCTTGGATTGTTATGTCACTCTTAAAGTTTTCCTTCAATCCTCTAATGCATCTTTTACTTGCAAGTTAAAAAGCAACAGGCACAGACTAAATACTTTCTGAATCAGACCTTCCATTTTTCATCTTCTATTGTTGATCTGTTTGTAGGAAAGGATGAGCATAATTAATATAAGTAACAAAATGAAATAGATTAACTTAATTATATATAAGGATACTTATTGATGAAGTAAAGGTGAGGTCTGTGGCTGGAGGTTTGTGTATATAAAAACATAATCTAATTTAATAACTTTTAGAACATTTGGATGTGTTAAAATGATTTAAGACAAGTAAATATGTACATTTTAAATAAATAAATTTAAAAAACCAAATCTCATTCCGTACTAGTTAATTTGATTTTGTTTTTATTTTACTTATTATATAATTGTTTCTTTTTTACTTTTAGAATAAGATTTTATAGTTTTACACACATTTCAAATAGGTAGTGCCATAATATGCACACTATGGGAAACTTGATTAATGTAGTGATTGCTCCTCGCTGTTCAAAGAGATAACAAAATATCAAACAAAATATGTATTTAATTTTTTATTAGTTTTGGGATTTTGCAGGAGCCAATATAGATGAGAGACTTAGATGTTCCACCAATCTAGTCAATGCAAACTCTAACTCCCCAGCCTAGATATTTATTTGAAATCATGAATACAGTGAAATGTCAGAAACATGTAGTAACAATATTTTGTGAGTGTGTGTTTGTGATGTAGTAAAAATGTTAGAAATTAACTTTTTTTTTCAATACAAAATTGATGTTAAAATTAGTGCACTATTTTTGTAAAACCATTTTTTTTTATGTTGGTATAAATCAGATATTAATTATCCTAATTAGTAAATACCGAGTACATCACACTATGCAATTTTCAAGTTTTATGTAGGTTGGTTTTATGTAATAGGTTTTATGTAATGAATACTTTTCTCTCTTAGTAAACTACATTTTACATGATGTTGATTAAGGCATATTGCTTCTAAACAAACCAAGTATCAACCACATTGAGTAGTACTGTTATTTGTATTATGAACAGACACCTCGGCATCTGATACTTGTGTAAGATGATTACAAAATTGTGTCACATTACTTTGGGAACTATTTCAGGACATTAATATATACAGACTAATTCCTATAAACATATCTCCAGAAGTGCTTTATTTTCAAGTTATGGTAAGCAAAATATTTTATGCTGATTTTTTCTCAGATGGTTGAAAAACAATACTGGAATTTTTGGTGTCCAAATTTGATGATTTATATTTTTTCGACCTAAAACACTACATAAAATAGTTCTTAAACCGTATCTAATATTTTCTGAGAAAATTGTAACAAAACCTGAAAAACTTGGAGTTGAAAGAGATAATAATTTTTAAGGTTTACTGTAAATTAATTTAGTAAAATTATTATTAAATAAAAATCTTTAATAAAACTTTTGGTGTATTTAATTCTAAGAAGATTGATGTTGATGAAGTTAACAGAAATCAAATACAAGTTTCAGAATGCTGACTTTAATTCAGAATAAAACTTAGTGAAATGTAGCAGAAAAATGTTAAAATTTTAAGCAGAACAAAAATCTTCTTCATACTGCCAATAAAGTATCAAAACAAATTTAACTGTTACTACCATTTTATTAATGCAGCAATCAACAGGTGGATCCATGCTTCTTGACCTTGTCTTTTAGCATCAATATTATTCTTAATACTTGCTGTAGCTGCTATGATGCAGTTTCTTTTTTTTATGTGACAATATGAAAAAGAAATAGTCTGATAGTATCAGATAGGAGGAATATCATGGTGGCCATTTAACTAATTTGTTTTGATTAATCCATTGGTTACTATATCTATTATTTCAATATCCTTTAACATTGTAAGAAAAGTGACCTGAAAGACCTTTATTCATGAAACAGATCCTCAGTTTATCTGCAATTGAATTTTCCTCCAAGAGTTGAATCGGAAAAAGTAAGTAGCCCACTCCTGAAAGCCTGGGTAATAATTAAAAATGTTCAATGAGATTGTCAGCAAGACAGTATCATATTAAACATATTAGTATGTTGAAAATGCAAAAATTGACAATTCCATTTTTTTGTGTAGCAAAATTTACCAGTAATAAGAATATGACTATTGAAATTGGGACTCCTCACATTTTCAATTAATTATTGGCACAACTTTTGTCTTTTTATTATGATTGGCAGTAATATGACTTGTATTTGTGCTAGGTAGAATGTGTATGTCTGTAATGTTTGCCACATGCTTGGTTGTAAAAAATTTAAATGAGTTGACAACCTCCTTGTATTTGTAGCAGAAGATAATTAATTATATAGCTCAAGTATTTTCTTTTTTTTTTGTATTTGCATTTCTTACAAATCATTGTCAACCAATATTTACTAGTTTTGATTTCAGCATACCTGTTTCTCAAAGATGATTCTTCACAGCTTCAAACATTTACAACTGCTTATTCTTCAATCTGGATATCTGACACAGTATTCTTGAATTGCAGCTACATCATATACCATTTAAATTAACAGGAAATCTGTTAACTTTCCAAATATATGCAAATTCATGTTGTCTGCTATTACATATGCTAGCAGATTAAATTATTAACTTAACTTGAATTTATATGCATGCTACACACAAAACTTCATTACTGATAAGCTCTTTTACTGCCACTAATTAAATTAAACATTTCTCCGATAATTTAATTTAAGATGTTATTTTTAAGTATTATTTATTATCAATTTGGAAAAGATTTTTGTTATGTTTAAAATGATTATGATTTTTGCTACAATTTGTCTGTTTAGTTTTGAATTAAAGACAACTTGTTGAAATTTATATTTGTTTTCTATGGTGTCCTATACAGTTACTGATGGTGATAAATGTGTTCTATAGCATCCAAGTTTCACTTCCATATAAAGCTATGCTCCAAACATATACTTTCATAAATGTCATTTATGAATGAATGGCATTTTATATCACTCCTGCTTCATCCATCTTTAGTAATTCTACTTCCCAAATAACAGAATTCTTCTACCTCCAAAGTCTTTTCTCTTCCTATTTTTACATTCAGTGGTCCATCTACATTATTTCTACTACATTTCATTACTTTCGTTTTATTCTTATTTATTTTCATGCGGTAGTTTTTGCATAGAACATCATCCATGCCATTCATTGTTTCTTCTAAATCCTTTTTTATTCTCAGCTAAAAGTACTATATATCATCAGCAAAGTGTAGCATCTTTATCTTTTCACCTTGCACTGTTACTCTGGATCTAAATTGTTCTTTTACATCATTAACTGCTAGTTCTATGTAAAGATTAAAAAGTAACGGGGCTGGGAACATCCTTGTCAGACTCCCTTTTTTATTATGGCTTCTTTCTTATGTTCTTCAATTATTACTGTTGCAGTTTGTTCCTGTAAATGTTAGCAAGTGTTCTTCTATCTCTATACTTAAACCGTAATGTTTTTAAAACATTGATCATTTTATTCCAGTGTACATTATCAAATGCCTTTTCTAAGTCTATAAATGCTAAGTATGTTGGTGTGTGTTTCTTTAATCTTCTTTCTGCTATTAATCTGAGTGCTAAAATTGCTTCCCTTGTCCCTATAGTTTTCCTGAAACCAAATTGGTCTTCTAACACTTCTTCCACTCCCCTCTCAATTCTTTTGTTCAGAATTTTAGTTAAGATTTTTGATGCAAGAGTAATTAAGCTAAGTAGTTTTGTATTCTTCTCCTGCTCCTGCTTTCTTTGGTATCATGAGAATAATACTCTTTTTGAAGTCTGATAGAACTTCCCCTTTATCATAAAAATTACACACCAGTTTGTATAATCTATCAATTGCTTCCTCGCCAGCATTGTGCAGTAATTCTGCTGGTCTACTACAGGAGCCTTTCTGCTATTCAAATTTTTTAATGCTCTACTAAATCCAGATCTCAGTATTGTATCTCCCTTTTCATCCCCTTTGAGTTCCTCTTCTTCCTCTGTAACAATAGTTTCTAATTCATTTCCTCCGTATAATTCTTCAATATATTCCACTCATGTAATGACCTTTTCTTTCGTATTATAAATCAGTGTACAATCTTTATTTAACATATTATTAGATTTTAATTTATGTACCACAAAACTTTCCTTAACTTTTCTTTATGCTCCATCTATTTTACTAATGATCATTTTTCTTTCCACTTCTGAACACTTTTCTTCAATCCACTCTTCTTTTGCTAACTTGAACTTCTTGTTTATAGTATTTTTTAACCGTCAGTAGTTCCTTTTACCTTCTTCATAACTAACATTCTTATACTTTCTACATTCATTCATTAGCTGCAATATATCCTCTGATATCCAAGGTTTTTTACCAGTTCTCCTTGTTTCGCCTAAGTTTGCTTCTGCTGATTTAAGAATTTCCTTTTTAACATTCTCCCATTCTTCTTCTATATTTTCTACCTCATCGTTTTTACTCAGAGCTCTTGCAATGTTCTCCTCAAAATTCTTCTTTACCTCCCCTTTCTCAAACTTCTCTAAATTCCACCAATTTATCTGATACCTTTTCTTCAGGTTTTTAAACCACAATGTACATTTCATTATCACTAAATTATGGTCACTATCAATGTCTGCTCCAGGAATCTTTGTTAACCATGATATAATCTATCTGATAACTTGGATTGTCACCAGGCTTTTTCCATATGTATATTCTTCTAATATGATTTTCAAACTGGGCATTGGCAATTACTAAATTACACTTCGTGCATAACTCAATAAGTTGGTCCCCTCTTTCATTCCTTTAGCCCAGCCTGTATTCCCCATAGTTCCTTCCTTGCCTTTTCTGATACTTGCATCCCAATCGCCAATTATTATTAAATTTTAATCCCCTTTTATGTGTTTAACTGCTTTGTCAATTTCTTCATATACACATTCTACCTTATCATAATCATGGGCACTTGTAGGCATGTAGACATTAACAATCATTGTCGGCTTAAGTTTTAATTTTATCCTTATTACAATGATTCAACTCTCTTCCCTATCTTCTTGTTCACTACGAAACCTACTCCTTAAGTTTTGATTTTATCCTTATTACAATGATTCAACTCTCTTCCCTATCTTCTTGTTCATTACGAAACCTACTCTTGCCTGCTCTTTATCTGATGCTGAGTGAATTATTCTAAAATCACCTGACCAAAAGTTGTTTTCCTCTACCCACCGCATGTAACTCCTACTAATCCTTGCTAATTCCTACTACATCTATATTTAATCTATCCATTTTCATCTTTAAATTTTCTAACTGACCAACCGGTTTTATACTTCTAACATTCCACGCTGTAACTCATAGAATGTTATTTTTTAATTTTCTGGTAACCCCCTTCCTTAATAGTTCCCTCCCAGAGATCTGAATAGGGGACTAGTTTACCTCAAGAATATTTTACAAAGGAAGGCACCTCCATCTTTGTTACATGAAAATGCAAAGAGCTACATTTTCTTGGGAAAAAAACGGCCATAGAGTTCCATTAGTTTCAGCTGTGCAGTACTCAGAAGATTGAGTGATGCTGATATGGCCGTTTAAGTTTTTCTAACCTACGCCCTTAATAACTGCAGAAAAAGCTGCTGCCCTCTTTCAGGAATCATTCCTTAGTCTGGCTCTCAATATTCCTTAGTCAGATACCTCTCCAATATGGATGCACCTTTGGTCCAGCTACACTGTATCTCTGGGCACTCAAGCCGTCTCACAGTCAGCAAGATCTCATGATTCATAGAGGGAGGTACTGTAGTTATATTTTAACAATAACTTCTTAATATTGCCAGCCACTATTATCTTGTTAAATTCTAATTAACAAGCACCACCCTGGTCTGATGATCTAGAAATGTAACAAACTGCTGGTAAATACTGAATACACAAAAAGAAAAGCAGCTATCAATGAGCCTTGAATTATCAAAGCTGCATAAGATATCTGATAACTGCTGTGTGATGGAATGAATCAGTTAATTGTAGACTAGTAATTAGAATGGTTTTTCAGTTTTTAAATTGATCAAAATAAAGGCTTTATTATATAACTTATTTGGTTCTTTATGTGCTTTTTACTCCATTTTTGATCACTGTCCTTAAATAATCATTAAATTCTATAATGAAAATTTTTATTTTTATTATCTTAATATAGAAGACAAAATAAATCCAAATTGTGTTTGAATATAGTAAACTGGTATTTGTTTGGTACTTTTGTTAGCTCCTGTTTATCTGAAATGCAACAAAAAGGTAAGCAGAATAACAGGATGCTAAGCTCAAATTAAGAACTTAAACAAAAACTTAATTTCAACTAGCTCTATGTAGATAACTTCTAAACATAATGCATAACATCAGCATTTAAATAAGTACATATACGATGGTCATTCAAATATAAAACGAAATTTTTCCACTTGAACTGAGTAAGAGCAGTTAATGAGGTGGGATGCTGCGAGTAATAGTTGGTTAGTTGCCATGTTAGTGGCAGAATGTCTGTGCAGGAGGTACCATTGTCCATTGCGTAGTGAATTATAATCTTGATATTCTTGATTTCTTATAATCTGATTATAATCTGATAAAGGTTTCAAATCCTCTGAAATTTTGACTTGACTCCTGGCACAGTTCAGCGATTCTACTCTGTCAAAGATTCAAGTGTTTGATTGGGGTAAAAAATTTTTAACTGGCTGTATTTTTATATTTTCATTTGTGATGGAGGCAATTCCAGACTGTAATGTGACCTACAATGTATGTGGGCCCACCACTAACATCCTAGAATGCAAGAGAACAAGTACAGAAAGGAAAAGTAGGGATGGGGCACAACCAAGGACAAGAAACACTTATCAGTTGAAAAAGTTCTAGTAACAGTGTTTTGGGACTCAAAAAGTGTACTACTGATGATTTTCGTGCAGGAAATCAATCAGCAGCATACCACACCGACAACATCCTCCTTCTCCAAGGCAACGCATAGTCACATACAATAGCTCAGACTCACTAAATTCATTGGATACCTCTTGAAAACCTACCGTACAGTCCAGACTTGTCACCATGTGATTTCCACATGTTTCTTTCAGCGTGGAAAGAAGCTTTACGAGGGGAAAGATTCAAAGTCAATGTAGTCAAGTGTATAGGTTATTGGGAAGGCCATTTGGTTTTTTTGATGAGGGGATCAGGAAGCTACCTACCTGGTGAAGAAAATATATTTCTGTTGAAGGTAACTGTGCAGAAAAATAACTATGTAGTTAATAATAATTAACCTTATTAGTTAATTTATTTGCAATTTTATGTAATATCAACAAAACTATGTAAACAAATTCCATTTATATTTGAATAACCTTAGTACATTCATTATCAGTAGAAATAGAATTTTCTAAAAATAAGAAGAAAGAATACACTAATGTTATTAACCCAATGTTATTAATCCCAAAACTTTAAAATGTTAAAATAAAAATAATGTGAGTAATTAATAACTAATAAACAGTACCTGTGAAACATTACAAAATCAGTATTTATGCCTGTAAAATAAAAGCTATAAAGATAAATTTTATACTTTAAAAAAATAAAAGTATCCATTAACTAAAAATTATGTATTGTTTTTGCAATTCCAGCTGAAAGTGTAAAGTTAACTTAAAAATAGGGATTCTAATCCACCGAAATTTCTAATCCACATTACTTACTATGACTTACACCACACCTTTTATAAAACATAGGATAAGAAAAAATCTATCTTTAAATCTATCTTTCTTTTCTTAAGAAAAAGAAAAGAAATGTGTAATTTAAACCACTAAAGAAATATTCTCTTCCTTCAACTAATTTAAGAAAGCTATTTACTTACTAAAAATAAAAAGAGCTGAAGAAAAAAAATTTATAATATATTAAAGTTTCTACAAATTGGTCCTCTATCATTACACAAAAATTAAATTCTGTGTTATAATTAAGAAAGTATCCCGTACAAGTTGAATCAGTGTGTTTCATAAGAAAGGAGAAAGGGGTACACTTATTTGTTTATCTCTCACTATATATATAGTGAGAGAGAGAGAGTTAGGTCTGGATATCACCTACATTTAGTGAGATTGGCATGCTGATATGTAACCATGTATTTGGCTCAGTGATGAAAGGATTAGTAAACTTCTTCACTTTCCATGGTAAGGCTGGTTTGGAAACTTGTTATTCTTAAAGGTTGCTTGTCATTTTTATTAGTGACTAGTGACGCATCAGGTTGCCTAAAACGATTATAGTGTGTCATTTAACAAATATTTTATAAGTTAAATATCTCAACTATCTTATTCTTGTTTATTATGGTGATGTTTATTTTTAAATTTTCATTTCCATGAGTAGTAAACTAATTTTGTGACCATTTTCTAGGCAATGTCAAAAGATTGACATTTAGATTTCTAAATCTAATTTTTTTATTCTTTTATTTTTGTCATGAGTCAAATGACTGGTTGATGGCTCAATATTTATTGATGATGATTTAACAGTCACAATGGGCATCTAGTCTCAGGTTTTCAATAATTTATTTGTAAATGGCTTTTGAGGATTTCATAATATCAAATTAATAAGAATTTTTATCAGTTATAAATCATAACTCAAAAAAATGATTGATGAATCTTACTATCATTTTTGGAGAATTCTAATTTCCTTTCTTAATTAAATGATCATTTCAATTGTATATTTTGAACTCTCTGACACCATTAGTAGCACCATTTCATGAGTGGTTGGATGAGACCAAATGCCGAACTCTCTAATAGGGCCAAAAGGATCCTGCTTCGAGTCAGGAGGAGGCATCCTGAGAGAGTCCAAGATGCTGATATGGACTATCGCACGGCAAAGAGACAATTACCAGATATGGAAAGCAAAGCAAAAGACATGGGACAAGGTGGTTGATGACTTGAACGCCAACCCATGGGGGAGGGCTCACCAGATCGTTATGAAGAGATTTGTTAAGCGGCTCCCCTTGTCAAAAAGTCAGAGTATGAGAACGGCTCGGAACCTCTTCCTGGATGAGATTCTGGACTGGGAGGAGATTCTGAGTGTATTCCAAGACCTTTTAGCGAAGAAGAACTATGTCAAGTGGCCCAAAGGATTAGCAGACTAAAGAGTTTGGGACCGGATGAGGTACCAGGATTGGTGGTGACGATCTTGGTGGACCATCATCCATGGGTAGTCTTGGAAAATATGAATGCTGTTTTGGAAGGAAGAAATTTTCCCTGGTGTCGGGGGGAGACTAGACTTGTCCTAATACCTAAATCTGGAGCTGACAAGAATGGAGGAGCAAGGTACCTATATGCTTACTAAACGAGTTAGGAAAACTTTATGAAAGACTGCTCATGACCATATCTAGACTGAAATCAACGACAATGGAGGACTCTCCCAGCAGACCCGGTTTGGCTTCATCAATGGACGATCCATGATTGATGCGGTACAGTACGTGACCAACTGGACCAGAGAACATGCAGCTGGGACCTGGCACACCTGGTTAGATTCCCTTTGTGATACTCCTCAATGTAGAAAACGCTTTTAACAGCATCCCCTGCAGAGTGATTGTGGAGGCCCTTACAGACAGGGGCCTAAGCAACTATATTATAACTATTGTCAACAGCTACCTCCACGATCGGAGGGTATTTGTGAATATGGAAGATGAAATGCTTGACTTTGAGATGACATGTGGAGTACCACAGGGATTGGTGCTGGGACCATTACTATGGGATTTAGTGTATGATGGCCTCCTGAAGATGGAGCTTCCGGAGGGGGCAGAGGTAGTCGCATGTGCTGACGACCTGGCCCTACAGGTAGCCAGCCACACGGAACAGGAAGTGGAAGACGTTGTCAACACAGCAGTCTCAAGGGTGAGTGACTGGTTGCAGAAAAAAGGGATGAAGCTGGTCCCCTGCAAAACAGAAATAGTGGCAGTGGTTGGGAGTCACCAATTGTAACAAATTACAGTGGAGGTTGACAGAGTCTGCGTGGTGGAGCAGCGAAGCGCAAAATACCTTGGTGTTTGGCTTGAGAGATAAGGGCTCTTCACTACCCACCTTTGTGAGGTGGCGGCAAATAGCAATAAGGTGGTAGCAGCTCTTGGAAGACTGATGACGGCCCAGAAGGGGTGCCGCACTAGCTATATCCTCCGTCATGTATGTGGTCAGCACCGCATACTGTCAGCCAAAGTGGCATCTGGTTGACAGCACTGGAGCAACAAAGAAATGTGAATCGATTGGCCTCTCTACAGCGTCGTGCGGCAATTCAGGTTGCAGCTGCATATCGCACTGTGTGGGGAAATGCGGTTGAAGTAATTGCAAGCATCTCCCCTATGAAACTTAGAGCCATAGAGTTGTCACACTTGCAAGAAGGGACACCGAAGACTGTCGTGTGACAAATGATGGAGCAAGAGTGGCAGGAGAAGTGGGATGCCTCGGCGAAGGGCGTGTGGGCCAGAACACTGATTTCACGCCTAACTCCATGGCTTCGGAGAAAATACGAGGAAGTAACACACCATCTTATGTAGTTCCTCTCAGGCCATGGGAAGTTTGGGCTTATCTACATCGATTCAAAATATGCCGAGCTGCAGACTGCATTTGTTGCGGACAGGTGGACACCCCACTACACACCTTTTATGAGTATGATAGATGGGCTGGGAGACATAAGCTGGTGGGCCTTCATTGGCTAACATCTGCCAACATGGTGGAATACATGCTGCCGGGAAGAGAGTAGTGGGCAGAGGTGTCTACTGATCTCAGGCATCCTACAAACTACTCTACATGTCTGCAATGTCAAGATGTTATGTGAATTTTCTTATATGCTTCTATTTTTTTCGGTGCAAACATCTAATTACAACTCTAACTTCTGCTGTTGAGTAAATACAACTGGGATATTGATGGTTCTTTGATACTAATTTGGTGGTGATTTATCTTGCACTTAATGGAATGTATTATATTGTATTTATATGCACTATGGCTTTGTGTCATTAATATCTCTTTCTATAATATGTAATAATGTCTAGGGCAGAATGTATAATCATTGGACCCGATGGCTGCATTGACTGTACTCTTGATCCATGAGGGCTTCTGAGGTAGTCTTGATCTCTCGTCTATGATGTTATATTTGTTGTTTTTAATTTATTATATTAACTTTGTATGTTAGATGTAGGACTAACAGTCATAAGGTTCTCTATCGTGACCCAATAATTGTACTGAATTTTCTTTTACTTGTTCCGTACATAATGATGTTGTGACTCTCAGATTAGCTACTTGTCCTTGTTGGAATAATTGGTCTTCAAAATTTCTGGTACCTGCCCACACGTGCCATTAATGTGGGGTTGTTGTGTCCTACTTAGTGGAATTTATGATTTTGAGTTATGTATTGTATTGTATTTTTGCCACTGTGACTTTGTGACTTAATACCTCCTGTAATATTGTATTCAATTTTCTTTTACTGGCCATGTGTATAGTGATGTTGTTTAGACTCTTACATTAGCTATTTGTCCTTGGGATAGTTGGAGTCTTTTAAACTTATTGCACTTGCCTACACATGCCATAAATAAACATGGGGTTGACATGTCTTCTTTACTGATAACCATGCTTTTTGAGTTATGTATTTCTTTTCCTGTGTTGTTCTTTGATTTTTTACCTTTGTTTTACTACGTGCTTTTTACTTTTTCTGTATGAGTTATTTTTGTGAGGGAGTTCCCCTATAAATATATATGATGCTTATGGGGGCTTGTGTGTCGTGTGTGGAGTTGGTGATTTTTTTTGTTGACAAAAAAGAGAAAAAACAGACTTCAAAAAATACAAGAAGCCGAGTCAAAGTGCAGAATAGTGTGGGGTAGGCCAGGTAGGCAGCCTTTTGCTGAGGGTGTCTTGGCTTAGTCACATGCAAGAGTGGCCGGGTTGGGACGTTCTGATGACGCAATAAGGAGCCTCGAGGTGTGAGAGGAGGGTGTGCAGGTTGGGGGGGTATACATGTGGAGCATGCCTGGATCCCAAGTGGAGTAGGAATGGAAAGGGTAGCCCTCCTGGGGAGGGGCATATCGGCCATCCAGAAGAGGAGGTTGGGATGCTTCTATGATCCAGGGGGACTCTGATGGGAGGCCCAGTGTGGGATTGGTGACAGGGTAGGCAGTCTGCACCGTAACAACGGGTCCAACCAAGGCAATGTCTTCTAGGCAGCTGCTGGTCTTGTCTAAAAAAAAAAAAAAAATTATGCCGAACTCTAACTTGTTTTATTACCTTATAAGGCAAAATAGTTTCAGATCAAACAACTTTCCTAGTTTGGATCCTATAGTAGATAGCTTAAGTGAAATGTTGTCAGATGATAACATCTCAAAAAATACATATTCATTAACATTTTTCCTACAAATTATTCAAAACTTAAAGGAAAATTTAAATAATTTTGGAAACCAATAATGAAAACAATAAATATTATTAACTAAACATATCTTTGATTTATTGATAATAACAAAACATACAATTTTCCTTGGTTTCATTCACATTAACTGCTACCTATTCTTTGATACCTCTGCATATATCTGGCCATTTTGGATTAATTTGAGCATGTTAGTAAACAATAAAACAGGTAACATTTAAATTGCTGAATTATAATTAGTTATAAACATTTCAACATTTATTATGATCTAAAATTAAATATACAATTAGTCTTTTAATTGTACTAAAATGTACAGTATTGATCTTTTTTAAACTGAAACAAAAGGTGTGATCCAATAATTTACATAAATCTTACTATTTTATAAATATGTATATATATTTTACAGAATGAAACAATGTTTCAATATTGTTGCTGTAAATTATACTGTTAAAACATTGAACATTCTAACTGTAAGACATTAAGAAACAGGTGATGATATAAAACATATGTATGTGGCAGTGAAAGGGAGGACAGAATGGAGAAAAGATAACAGACAGACAGGAAAAGACCAGCATGGATTTTTTTTTGCAACCTACTGTAGCTTTTTCTGGAAGCATGTTCAAGAAGGTCAAGTGTTTTTTTTTTTGGTTTGGTAAGGTAAAGTTACTTACACATAATATGGCTTTACTTTAGAACTATTTCTCCTCCTGACCATTTTTTTTTGCCACAAGTAAAATGAGGCACATAAATAATTTAAAAATTGATTCAGTTAAGTCCTGAGATTGTTCTTGAACATCATTTCCCTTACAGTCTGTTTGTACAATGCCATAACATATATCAATATGTGGCTGCCTGTGAATTGGATTTAATAAAAACTTAATTTTAATTTTGTAAAATCAGAAAAAACAAAAGACGATCCATTAAATAAACTACTTAATGCATTTTTAAGTATACTGGTAAACAAAACAAAATCCAATACTACCTACAGTAGTTTGTAAGATGCACATATGATCAGCAAGAAATATGCTAATGATATCACTGCCTAACACTATTATTGTCATTGATATTAAGATTATTATTATTACTGGGCATATCAGATTTTTTAAAAATTTCAGGGGCATCACCTGTTATGACCATTAACTGCTAAATACTAACACCATATAGTCAACCAGCGAATGAATGATAATTGAAACTGGTATTGAGTTTGTCATGAATAAAACTGGTTTATTAAATGTGGTTTTTGCTTATAACATATATATATGCCTAAAATATACTGTTTAAATAAATATGAACCAAATTACATCTTTGTAATTTAGCTGTTAAACTCAATCATAAAGGGCCTTCCTGATGATATACAAGAACATAATGATGTGGTGTTAAAAAGTCAATATTGATTTTATGTATATATATGCAACAATGTTAAATTGGCATCACTGATTGTTGATTTGTAAAGTTTTATCATGTTGATTCTGTATGATAAAGTCTATCACAATATGATCATCTTAATATTGTTTTATGAACAACTTTTACTAAAATTTGGAGAATTTTTTTCTTTATATCTTAAAAAAAGTAAGTTTGTAGGAAGAGAAAATTGATGACTGTTTTTGAAGGCTTAAATGTTTTGTGAATCTTTACTTTTTTATTGACATCATCTTAATGGTTATCATACAATAAATATGGATTGTAGGAAAATGAAAGCACATTGAATTATCAAAAACAATGGTCCAAGATATTTAATAACAGATGATCTTTTTTATAACAAGCCAAAATTATTTCAGCTACATATAACTATTCAATTCTCTCTCCTTATTCTATGAATGTCTAGTTAATGAACAATGGCTTTCGAGTATTTTAATTTTGAGTAATTAAAATTACTATATATTAAACAATATTTTAATGATTACTTTAATTCCATTTAGAATCATAATAAATGCATATTAATACTAAAATTTTATTTAAACCTTATTATCAAAATTTTTTTAAAATATGGATAAAATAGCTTCATGAGTTGAATGCAAGTTGCATGACATTTTAAGTTAGTAGACATATTTAATGGATTATCTATAAAAATTTTACTTTATAATTTAATTGACATGTAAACATGGGTTACCAGGTAAAAACAAAATTCTTACATCTGTAGTTTAAACACTCAACAAACCTATATAACAATTTTGAGTTTTAATTCCTAAAAGTTTCTCATACTCATAGTGGACTTACATAAATATAAAAAGTGAAAAATTACTTTAGATAAATCCGTTTACTATACAAAATGTTAATATTGTTTCAAAATAATTAAAATATACAAAATGTTTATACCATAATACTTATATAAACAATACTCAGGCGATAATATTATTACAACATTTATAATCATTTTTAATGCTAATGCCTGGCAACTTCCATGATTATTAAATATTTGCTCAATGCTAATTCTGTAAAGAATTGTAAAATACACAATAAGATATTGTTTTGATTCTAGAACAATTAACAGACAGCCTCTTGGAAAGGGGTTGCAAAGGCACAGTTAAACATCAATTTGAAAGGAAGTTTCCCGGGTTATTCGTGATGATGGCGTTCCAATACTACTTCTTGATGATCTTCGTACCCCCAATTTGCTCATATCGCATTCAGCTTCACTTAATTCCCGAGAATGTGATCGTGAATCTGAGAATCGTGATGGTGGATGAATTCTATCGCTGAAACTAATCAAACGACTTAAATTAATCTCTTTAAAAGATATTAAATATTAAACTACAATGTATTATAAAAGTTTATTAAGTACTGATTTGTGACAGACTGGTAAAAATAAAAAAAAAATTAAAATAAAGCAAATGATTACTTTTTAAAATAAATAAAAGATAATAAAACTAAAAAAATATATAGATATATTAAAGGCATCTCAAATTGCTAAACTGAAAATCCTGGTTTCAATTCAAGCCAAAGATCCATCTTGATTATGGTCTTTTGAGGTTTTCCTCTCAATTAAACCTATACTCTTAAAAAAAACCTGTTCGTGTAAGGTCTTCATTGGCTTCAAAAAATTAGATAGCTAGAATTTCATCTTTATGAAAAGCTAATCATATAGGACCTAATCTGAGTTGTACTAGAATGATTGAAAATCTCTATTTGAACTGGTGAACAACTTTAAACTGCCTTCTGAGCAGTTTAAAGTTGTTCATTGTCAAGCCAAAGACGTACCCTACATGAGAAAGGTGAACCATTCGTTTAGAGTGACCTCTAAAGCTTCTTCAGTATTAGAGATAAATAGAATTTGAGTGTATATACTGAGTAATGTGATTCCAGGTTCCATGAGTTATTTGTACTTCCATATACAAAAAAACACTGTGTCCCTCATAATTGGTGGGAGCAATAAAGAGAGGTTTCGTGTTTATTATTAGTTTAGCAGTGAACTGAGTGAATAATGGAGTGAGCATGAGTAACATCTGCATATCAGATGGACATGGAATGAGATTATACTCATTGCTATTACAATCAGTTGTTTTCAACAGTGAACTCGAAATCAGTTTTTAAATGAGTCTCACAGATTTAATCAAATATGATTGGGAGAGCATGCTTTCAATGTTTCTTTTAAAGCATTGATAATTTTATAAATCTGTAAAACCTTGGGATGGAAAAGTTTAACCTATATATTTTTGTACTTGTTATATAAAAATAATTATTAACTGCTTACATATATCATGTGATTGCTCTGAAAAAGTAATAGCACACTAAAAAAAGTATTTTTTTAAAAGAAAAAAATATAACTGTAAACAATTAACTTAAGTAAATTAATTTTAAAAGAAAATTTATTTATGAAGTAAATATTTTAAAAAAATTATCAAAATGAAACACCAAATACTATACTGAACTTAATTTTAAAATTTATAAATTTTTTTTTCTTTTGATTCTTAGATCATATTGAATTATTAATTGTAAAAAAATAAGAATTTTTAATTTTCTCTGAAAGCATTTATTCAATCTTCAATGGTAATCCCACTCAAAGTAGTTCCTCCATGATATTATTCACTTATGCCAAAGTAGCTTCAAGTTTGAAGAAATGCTCTTTGGGTATTGCCTTGACCTCAGCTTGCATTTCGCCTTTATCTCATCTATTGTTGAAAAACAATGTCTCTTGATTGTCCTTTTAGACTTGGGAAATAAGAAAAAGTCACAGGAAGCCATGTCTGGAGAATAGGGTGGTTGCAGCACCACAATGGTGTTTCACCAAGACTGATGGTTAAGTAAAGTGGTGTGCGCCAGTATGTATATTGTACATAAATCAATCAGTTGTCTCTTGAAGGTTTGAGTCATTTTCTCTGGATACTCTCATGTAAATTGCTTAAAATTTCTAGGTAGTACTCTTTGTTCATTGTACAATCTTGTGGTAGGAATTTGTGATGAACTATTCTATTGTAGTCAAAAAAAACGGTTAGAAGGACCTTCACATCTGACTGGACTTAAAGTGCTTTTTTTGGTCTTGGGTCCTCAGAAAACTTCCATAGGGACAATTGAGACTTCACCATCTTGATGTTGTAGCCATATACCTAAAAATTGTTACCACTTATGATGCTTGAGTAAGTCTGAGTCATCAGTGGCGTCAGTAAGCATTTGTTCAGCAGTGGTTATGCTATGCTGTTTTTGTTAAAAATTTAACAGTTTTGGAACAAATTTTGTCTGCTACTTATTTCATGTTCAAAATATTAGTAAAAATTGAATCGCATGAGCCACATAAGATTCCTATTTGTTTGCCAACCTCTCTAATGGTGATTCTGTGATTAGCAAGCATAATCTCTAACTTTTTTGACATTTTCATCAATGACTGATGTGCTATGACACCCAGACATCATCTTCTATTTCTTTTCAGCCTTCCTGAAAACATTTGTTCTAATCATAAACTCGTGGTTGTGAGATAGCATCATCGCCAAAGGCCTTCTTTAACATTTTAAACACTTTGCTGCACTTAATTTCACTTTTAATGCAAACTTTCATGACACAAATTAAATTTTGTAGCTGATGGAAAATTAACACATACTTCACTGACATTACTACCAATATGCAGAAAAAAAGACAACTCAATCGATAAGATGACTGCATGTGCAGTTCAAAAGTTTTTGTTACTTTTTGATTAAAACTTATATTATTATTTCTTGTCAAAGTTTAGAAAGTATAAATAAGTTGATGTACATAGTTTTAACTGGGGTGAGAATGTATTATAGGTAGCAAGAAAAAAGTTGCTCACTGGTCCGGCAATCCTTCCCACCTTGTGCATCAGCTGAGATTTCTAAACTTTGATGAGATATAATATATGATGGATATTATTAATAATATATTGGATTAATAATATTATTTATAAAAAATATTTGTCTTAGCAATTGATTTTAAAAAAAAAATATTTTCTATTTTTTTAATAATATGAACAGATAAAATGAGATTAAAAAAAATTATTAAATTTTAAACAACTTACTTTCAAAAATAGTGGAATTTTTCTTTCACTACCTTTTAGAGCTAAAAAATCAGTAGCATATTCTTCAGTGGAATTACTTAGCTGTACTGGCACATATGTTGGCACAGGGACTGATAGCCTATGTAATAGCATTTTGTACGCATTTGCCTCTGTCACAAGCAAACTAAAATCATTGTCATTTTCTATGTTTTTTGTGTTATGGTAATATATAAAAAACAGGTTTCATAAACTTGCTGTAGTGTATGTAATTATTGAGTTTTATTCTAAATTATAAATTGATGTTGTGATCTAGGCCTACTTCCTGTTGTATAGCAACTAATATTAGTAAAGTCATATATGACTAATGTGCTATTTATGAAGTGCTGTAAACAAAACATGCAATTCTAAGAATTTCATTTACATATTTTTGATCTATTCTAATCATTGAGTTGTCAAGAATCACATGTCACACATCACTTGTAATTATGTTCTAGAAGTGGTTGTTATAGAAATATTTATTGCAGTGTATATTTTACTTAATGAGCTCTTTAGAATCTACCAATCACTACAGAATTTACAAGTTAGAGCAATAAAGTGAGTAGAAAAAATAATTATTTAAAGTACTTTAAAATAACAATATTAATTGCGATACTAGACTAGTTTTAATTAAATAGCATTGTATGTATTTTTGGTTATATATATCATCTATATTAAACTGACAATGTTTTCAGTCGGCCTAGTACTGTGCCAAATGTCACAGTACTTTTTTCTGCCAACTGATATGCTGATAGTTCTACTGTAAAATTATCAGAAGGTCCATTGAAAGAGAATATTTCAGTATTTTGAAAATAATTATTTTAATGTAACTGAATTTTACTTGTTTTATTGTGTAATAAATTGAAGCTATATACCTAAATGTAGTTTCTTCTGTATGACTAGAATAACCACTACTACTTTTAACTGGTCTTTTATTAACAGTCTGTCCTTTACTTTTACTTTTTCTTGATGGAGGAAACTTATTTCTAGCACCACCTGGTGATGTTTCTGATGACGAACTAGACTCTTCACCGCCTCCTTTACTCACGTCTATTATTAACAAATAGAAAATAGTGAAAAATAAGATTAATTTTGTCATAAACTACTTATAATACTTACAATAATTAACTATAATTATAAAACTTAAATAAACTACTGTAACATTTACAAAAAGCAAGGATATATTATTTCTTAATGCCGTTAGATGATTTTGATCTGTTTTTATAAAAAATTAATTTAAAAAAAATAGATTTGGCATATTCAGTCTTAAAACTGGATTAATGTTTTTACTTAAATAATCAATTTCTTTTGCTGAGATAACTTTAGTTCCAAGATAATTGAAAGACCACTAAATTGTTCCTGAAACAGATGGTTGTGTGTATGAATAAGTGTTTAATATTAAAATCATTTTTTGTACTTTCATACAAATAAACAAAAAGAATATAAATTTCATATATATCTTTGCCAAACCTACCTTTTCCAACATAATAATTTGTATAAAAGTAAAACTACAATACTAACTGGAAGTTTAAAAATCATCAATAACTATTCAAAAGATTGTGCTTAACCCTTGAAACAAAGAGTCTTTGATAAAAGGTTATGAGAGTTAGATTTTAGTTGGAGTTGGCTCTAGCCATTAAGAAATTCAAATCTAATAGATGGCTTTTGTATAGATAAAAAAATAAACATAATTTTCAGGTAGTAACATGGAAAGAGCTGCTACTCCATCAGTCCCTGGTGATGAAGCAGCTGCCTCACTGTGATACAATTCATTTGGTATCTATCTAAAGAATAATGATAAAGGATTGGTAGAGGAAAGAAAATACAATAACCAACCTATACAGGGATTCCCTCTGATTAAGCTACTTAACATCTTGCTTATGACCAAGGAGCTCAAATTTCTATTGAGGTACAAAGTGCTAAGAGAAATATTTTGAACAAAATTAAAAATTAAATTTTTTATAATTATGGAAAAAATATTGTAATTGAAGATATAATTTCTAGTAGAATTAATTCTTTTAATGTCTAACTAAATAGACTTAAGGACTGAATCCCATCATATTTGGGAAAGTCCCTTTCACATTAAGAGATTGATCACATATAATGCAATATTTACAAGAGCATTTTTTAAATGATTAAAAACTGTAGCAGTTAAATTTATCCATAAACATTATTTAATTTTTTTAGTTGCCTTATTAAAAAACGTAAAAAGCAAAATAAAATTAACTAATTATGATAAAAGTACAGGACAACTATATTCCATTTGATCCTGAATTTATTTTGTTGGTATTTATTTATTGTACTCTAATTGCATGGAATTAAGACCATAATTAAAAAAAAAAAACTTAAAAACACAACCAGGGGTACTGGATTAACAAAAAACACTAGCCAAAAGGTAGAAATTTAGGAATGAGTTTGCGAAAGCTTTCAATTGGAATAAAGGTATTCAATATATTAGAAAAAGTATAAACTAGATAAATGATTCATCAAAGTCAAAATAGCTGCAGACTTAAAAAAAATAATTGAATAGCACATAGTGCAGGTTGGAAGCATTAACACTGAAATTAGAATCAATTCATATTTAGTATATGAGGAGATAAATATAATATATAAAAAACCAGAAAAAATTTAGCAGACTGATAGAATTTATTAACTATTAATAAGTAGTTTTAAAAATATAACAGTATACAGTTAATCAACAATATCAATAAAAGACTCATACTCCCTGATTAAGCATTAAAAGTAAAAAGAAGAAACTACATCCTTCACAAACAGATGAAGAAGAATTAATTATAATACTGAAACTAATATTGAAATACAAACACAAAAAATACAAAACTTGAGAGTTTTAGTAGGCATCAATGAATTAGAATTAAAGGTTATAAATTAATAGGTCCCTAGTGAAACCTCTTTCTTTTTCGAAAATGGTTGAATTCATGAGTGAAATTTCTCAATAAAGAAAAATTATAAAAAATTAGACCAATTCATAACAAGGACAAACTATTTGGATATCAGACCAGTCAGTGTTGTCAACTTTTAAAGTTATGGTTGACACACATGTTGATCTTGTTGACTAAGAGTTTTGTGGTCAGGATGACCACTCCTGAGACATGTGGTTAATTGAACCCCGACCACCAAAAAGAACACCGGTATCCATAGTCTAGAATTCAAATACATACAAAAGCAACTGCCTTTACAAGGACTTGAACCTTAAAAATCTCAACTCGAAAATCAGCTGATTTTGTTATGATGAGATTAATCAGGAAACTAAACCCAGCCAGTTAAATTTAGTAAATATCTTTTTTAGAGAATGTTTTGCAAAGGAAAATTTACTAAGTTTGCATTGGTTTCTTTTCTAGAAAATATAAAGTTTTACCCATGAAGAAAAATTTGGTTCAGTATTTTCAGCTTTTATTAATTAAAAAATTAAATGATCATATTATAATATACACTTTTTATGCTATTGCATTTTTGAAAAATAAATTTTGATTCTAACAGAGAGAGAGAAAGTAAGAATATAGATAGAATATAGCTAAGAATATAGATTTTGCACTTTACTGGTTTGAGTCTTTTTAGATAAAAATGTTTTGAAGTTAAAGAAATAAGTGTTAAAAGGTGAAATCATATGATGGTTTTCAAAATTTCTTACTATGTTACTGATGTTATATATTTCCTTGTTAGGTCCCATTATATTTTTTATCTATATCAATCAGTTGATGGGTTTATATGATGGAAGATGACAATGAATTGATTATATACATCATTCGCTGATAACTAAGTGCTTTGATGACACAGGGGCTCTAGGGAAGGTGTCAATGAGTGGCTGAAAAACCAGTCAGCAAAAGTTTTCATGTAGGAATACAGTCGTCCACAGATCTGACAAGTGTCTCAATTTATTTGGAGACTATACAGAAAGCAGTTTATGGATATATTTTCAAATTTTATGTAATCAATTTTTTTTCAACAGCCTTTTTTTTACAACCAAAACATAAGTTACTTTCTGGAGAGCCCTTGTATATCTGAGTAGAAAACAGATGAATATTAATCAAATCAAAAATGATTTTTATCAATCAGTCAAATATATTTAATAAATATGTACTCAAAGTGGACATACAAATCAATAACAATAAACTACATGAAAATGTTAGCAGTAAATGTTTAAGGGTTACCGTTAATAAATATTTTCATGGAATAAAGTTGTCCATGATAAACATAGAAAAAAAAAAATTATTTATGTGTAAAAAATAAATTGTAGTACTTAAGAAAAATTACAGATTGAATGTTTATCATCATCTCATTGTCACATATTAAATATGAAATTGTTTTGTTTGGGGGTGCCTCACCATATTCTAATCTATAAAAAAAATCTTTAAATCTAGAAAAGTGCTATTAGAATAAGAAATAAATAATTTTGTCAGTCTTTTTTTATCAAAAAAAAAAGTTTAATTAACTTTTCCAAGTTTGAACAAGTATGAAACTGTTATTTATGTACAATCCTTGCCTTTAAAATACAATGAAGCAATCCATGATCATAGATAAACAGCAATATTTCATATTGAATAACGTGAAGTTATTTAAAAACCTCTTCATGCGTAGAAGGTAAATTAATGAAAAAGACTTCCAAATAAAGTAGAGATGAAAATTAATTTAAAAAAATAAAAACAAAAAATGTAATAATAAATGAAGTTAAACTGATGTTACAGTTTTAATAAAGTTGTAGGCCACACACTATTGTTTGAAAAAACTTTTGACATGTAAAAAGGTTAAATTAAGCTTTTTTAAAAATTATTAATAAGGTTCTTTACTCTTTTCATCAAAAACCTTTTGTTAATTGGTCAATTATAGTCTAGTAATATTTATGTTTTTACATATGTTTTGCTAGTCCTCCAAAAAATCTGCATTATTGAGTATAAAATGATGAATGTCGCATGATTCTATGTTACTGCCTTATTAATAAGGCTTCATTGAGCTAATTTTTAAACAATTTAACTTGTATTTTTGCCAATATTTTTATTAAATAATATACAATATATTAAAATTTTCCATTAAGTAATTTTAACTGCCTAGATGTTTCTTTAAATATCATAAAACAAAATACTTACTTTTGGCCCTCTGAAGTTGCACACTGGGTTAACCTGTTCCCAGATAATGGGAAATTTAATGTTATCTTAAGTACTTTATTTCTCAAAGAATTTCCTGATTAGTCATATCATAATTAAGTTGGACTGCACTAATGTTCTGTTGGTACATACGAAAGTAAGTGAGTGTAAGATGTTACACTAGGCCTTGTGAAATAGGCCTTAAAGAATTATGAAAAAATATGTTTCATTATAGATTAATTATTTAATCTGTTTATAAAGAGTTTTGGTTGACAAATACCAAATAAGTAATAACTATTCTCATAAAAGAAATTTATTAAAAAAAATTATAAACAAGATCTATAACTGTAACATTTAACAAAGTTAGTATCAGATAGCATGGTTCAGTTCAAGTCCACTGAGAATTTATTCAAAATAAGTTTAACCATTTAAAAATTTAGTGGAATAATGAGGATCAGAAAAATGACATCAAAATAAGCATTTGCATTAAATTAATTTTAAACATTATAAATTTAATAATTTGACTTTCTGCAAAAGCCAAAGCATAGCTATTGTTAAAGCTATAAAAACAGGCTACAAATAAAAAATCTGAAAAATGAAGGATCACTGTTAAAATGATATGAATGCTTACAGTAAAAAAAATATGTTTAATGTTCATATTATTTTAAAAAAAAGTTGAACTTGTATTATGTAAGATGTATCACATGAACATGCTAACTAAAAAAAAAAACGAGCTACCTGGTAATTTTGTTTTACCTGATTTCTTAATCGTTTAAGATGGAAGTACATCTCACCTCTTCCGATGCGATGCCTGAAAGAAACCAGTTCCTGACTTGTAGATCCTGGTTGTCCTTCTCCTTCACTGTCGCTCCCAAGTGTATCGTACTCTGAAATAGGTAGGTGTAGAGTTAAAATCTTCTTTACCTCAGAGTCAGTGCTTCCCAAGTTGTCCGACTCTGAAACATCCCCATAACTAGGAAGAGTCTTCCTGACAAATTTCCCTCCTCACATTTACACTTTTGCGATCCCCAAAATATCTTCAATATGAAACAATATTTGAGATCTCTCTTAGAAGGAACATCTATGCTTTTAATTCAAATAAATACGATTATTATCAATTTGAACATTTTTTTTGAGTTATATGCCAGCTAAGTTACTAAGAATATGAATTGTATGCTTGTTACAATTATATTCCTAAAAATTAAACTAAAACCTTTTTAATGTAATATAATAAATTTATGTACAAGTAAGGACCCAGAACAGCATATTTTATTAATTTATTTTCAAAAACATATTTACACAAAAAAGAATTATGAGGACATTCTACAACACTGCCCAGTTAACATACGATACAGAGTAAATAAAAACTAATTTATGATCTTTTTTACATCACTGTTTTTATACATCATTATTTGTTTGATCTTTTTTACAGCTTTTTTTATATCAAATAAGAAAGTGAACTCATGCTACTCTTCAAACAAGTGACTGCTCTTCAATCAGTAAGTTACTGCTAACATTAACCTTTCTCAGCTATCAGTGTAGGGAAACATATCACCCGAAGCCAGTTTTTTTCAATGTAACACTTTTAAATATAATATTAATAATGTACAACTTCTATTAATCTATATAAAATAAAATAAAACTTAATAAGAGAAAAACTCTGAGATTCAATGATGAAAATGTTTTACACAACAGACTGTAAAATAACTTAGTTACACTACACATTTTCTCATGTAACAATCAATATACCTTACATATATTTTATAAAACTCTTTCTTAGTATGGCCATAGAAGCAATTACAATAGACAAGTTCAGATTAGTTTCTTTGCAACATTTTTTCACTGACTAGTTACCAACTTACTTTTATTTTAACTTAATTCTGACTGATACTTTGCAGGTGATAAATGGTGTCTTATTATATACAACTAGCAGACCTGTTTCGGGTAGCCCATGCTATATGTGGAAATGCGGGTTTCTTGTATTTCCTGTCACGGTCAGGGGTTGGTTAGCCGGTCAGAGCTCGCTTCACTTGTCCTTCCTGTCTAGCCAGGGGGCTCTGCCCCCAGGACCACTCTGTATTCATTAAACTAAGGCTTGTTAGAATAATATAATAAATAAAAATTAAGGTCTGTTTAATTTATAAAAAACTACTAGTGCAATATAATACCTCAGTGTATTATACACTGTAATATATTATATTACCGTAATATATTATATACCTGTAATATATTATATTAATATATTATATATTAATTTACAGAGTAAATTATATTACCTCAGTGAAATATAATTTCTTCACAGCAACATTTTGGTCACTACAGGCCTTAACTTTTAGTGATCTAAGAATGTGGGATTCAAAACAGTCAGCCTCCATTTAAAAACGTTAATTATAACTGGTTACCCATACTTTGTACAGGTAAAAATGTATTTTGCTTGGTTCTTATCATTACCTGATAACACACTAGGAAGTAAAAAGAAAAAAATGAGAAATGAAGTACGATCGTATTTCATTTCTCATTTTTCTTTTTACTTTTATTTTATGTGTTTTAGTCAAGTAACTGAAGGCAGATGCAGCCATTTGCATCATACATACAGTAACAGTGGCAAAGGCTGCATTGGTTGAGCTGCTGTGCTGTACAATGTCGCACCCCTTAAAAAATCAAAGTTAAAAAACAACTAAAAATGGTTTATCTTGTTTAGTATAGTGTAAATGGGGAAAATTTGCAAGCATTATTCAATTTTTTTTTTTACTTTTCTTCACCCCTTTCAAGATTGAATTTCAAAAAATCTAGAAATTGGTTATATATTTGCATGGGGATTACACACACCAAAAATCACGTTGATATCTTCATTTTTTATCAGGAAATTGAAAAAAAAAATAGTTAGATTTAAAAAAAATTCAAAATCCATTTTAAACCTTTAAACTTGGAATTTCAAAAATCTAGAAATTAATTTTTAGCTACTCACGTGAAGATTAGACATCAAAAATCAAGTTGATGTCTTCGTTACTGAGAAATTAAAAAAAAATATTAGATTTCATTGTTACTCCATTTTAACCCTTTAAATTTGGAATTTTTTCCTTTTTTAGTGTGTACTTAAGAAGAAGATGTATACAAATTTTCATCAATTTATCTTCAGTAATTTTTGCTGGGTGTTGATGAATCAGTCAGTCAGTCAGGACAGGTTCTTTTATACCCTATATAGATTACTGATCAGTATGATAATTCTTTTTTTTGTTTTGTGTTTTTTTTATTGATTCCTGAATATGATTTGGATAATGAAAAAGAAGTGTCTGTTTTAAAATAATTTGATGTTTAGGTGAATGATAGCTAGGATAATTTTACGTAAATTTTTCATTAAATTTATTCAAAATGAGAGTAAATAAACTTGGATGACTAAAGGAATGTAAGTGGGTGATATTTTTTTTTAATATTTAGCATCATCTATCTTAAATAAAATGTTCATTTCACCTAACTATTCCAGAAGGTGGTTGGTAATTTGTCTGTTATATTTTTTAGATCTGAAACTTTCGAACAGCTACACTGACTTTAATAAAATATACATCAAATATTTCAAATGCGTTTAAATTAAAACATTTACATTTTTTTTAGATAATGGTATTAAAATAAAAATTCTTTTATTAACGCTGTAGTAATATTCTGTTAACAGTATGAGAGAAAAAATTAATAGCTTATTGGCATAGATTTCCATAATATAATCATATTAGTATTGTTATTTACAACTAAAAAATAATTTCATCATTAATTTCACCTTTTCTAATTTTGTGGATTAGCTCTTTGTCCATTTCATTGCATTGCTTACATACAAAAGAACATTTTTGTACAACTGATTGTTTTTTTAATGGCATTTGCAGAATTAAAAAAAGAATACTGCTTACACTCCAGTTTTATGCTGTCTCAAAAGTAAATAGGAATACAAAAACAACCAAAAACCGTACACAAAAATTTTTATTAAAAATCTAAAACTAAGTGATTTTTATATAATCATCATCTGTAGACGCTGAGGAAATAATGTATAAAAAAAAAAAATAAATTAAAAAGATTATAATGAAGATATGATGTAAATATTAATTATAAAATAAACTATGCTTAGAAAACACTACCAAACAAGTATTTCTAACAGTGTTAATAGAATAAAAGTAAAAAATACAAATAACTGATGAAAAAAAAGAAGGAATAAATAACAACTCGGTCAATTCTAATCAAAAGCGTAAAATTTAACTTAAAGACTGTATAAACCACTGAAATCTCCAACCAGACTGCTGACCATGATCTGATATGTGCCTCATATATGAGGTGTGTGAGAAAAGTAATGAGATTGGTAACACTGCGAGCAATCTGGCAACGCTGTGTCTACTGATCTGTGCTAGACCAGTTTGTTCATCCCTTCCACATGCTCAGTACGAGTTTCAACTCCGTTCAGCCAACACAATATTTTTGACAGCGCCATCAGTGAAGTTGTGTTATTGTAGTGTGTTACTAAAATGGAGCATCGGAATTTAGAGCAAAGTTGTGTAATCAAGTTTTGTGTTAAACTTGGCGAATCTGTGAGTGTGACCTTTGAAAAGTTGAAACAGGCCTATGGCGAACATTGCTTATCAAGAGTACAAGTTTTCCGCTGGCACAAATCATTTTTGGAAGGCTGAGAACACGTTGAAGATCAACCTCGTTCAGGGAGACCTTCAACTTCAAAATCTAACAAAAACGTTGAAAGATCAGACTGAGAGATCAGACTGATCGTTTAACAATAAGGATGAGTGAACAGCTAAATTTAAACACTTCCACCGTACATCAATTTTGACAGATGATTTGGACATGTGTAAGGTTTGTGCAAAATTTGTGCCGAAAAACCTCACAACGGAACACAAGGTCAATCGAAGAAACGTGTGCATTGATCTTGAGAGGATTGACAATGACCAAGAATTCATCAATCGTGTGATCACAGCTGATAAATCCTGGATATTTGCTACGATCCTGAAACAAAGCGACAAAGCAAAGAGTGGCACACTCTGTCATCTCCTCGACCGAAAAAATGTCGAATGAGCAAATCAAAGATCAAAACCATGCTGATTTGCTTTTTTGACAGTAGGGGTATCGTGCATAAAGAATTTGTTCCTCCAGGACAAACTTTTAACCAAGTGTTTTACACAGGTGTCCTTGAAAGGCTCAGGAAAAGAGTGATTTGCATGAGACCAGGCATTGCAGACAAGTGGATGCTTCATCATGACAATGCCCTGTGTCACATGTCCATTTCCATCAAGGAATTTTTGACCTCAAAACACATTCCTACAGTTCCTCAACCCCCCTATTCACCTGATTTGAGTCCTTGCGACTTTTTCCTTTTGCTGAAATTGAAACATGTCTTTAAAGGATGTCATTTTGGAACTCTGGAGAACATTCAAAAGGCTGTGACCGACCAGTTAAAAGCCCTACCAGTTGAAGCCTTCCAGCACTGCTACTAGGAGTGGGAACAACAACTTCGCTGGTATAAACCAGCGAAGTAGTTCAAAGTAGTTCCCTTGGGCAGCTATAAAGCTGCCCAAGGGAACTACTTTGAAGAGGATAATATTGTTGTTTGAAAAAAATAAAAACTTTGGTAAGTAAAAAGTCAGTCTCATTACTTTTCTCACACACCTTGTATAGTGCTGAATAAATTAAAAATTAATCTCAATGATGGAGATTGAATGAACCATTAACCAATAAAATAGATTTCTTCCCATAAAATACATTGAAAAGAGAGTAATTGTTTACTGTTACTGTTTTAATAGAAACTTTCATAAAGACATTTTAATAAATTTAAAATGGTTATTAAATATTGGTTTCTTATGTTGCTAATCATCAATGGTGTTTGCATCACTGATAGAGTAAGTTCCTGAAACACCAAATTACTGTTATTTATTAACAGCATGTTTATTTATTAAACCTTTTGTTTCTAATAAACTAATTTTTAATCAGCTTCCTACAATGTTGGGCTGTGACTGATTTCTTAGCTCTTCTATATTTATAATGAGGCAAATGCTCCAATATTCTAGCTTCCAATCTAGTTTTCAACTTGCATACACTAAATTGCAATTACTGACTTTACAAATCAATTAATAGATGTGCACTCTTTGAATGGGTTTAATTTCAACTTGTAATTTATAAAAATATTTTTACCTTTCTGCTGTGAGGAGTAGAATATGTAATTTTTGCTAATGCTTTCTCTGAATCTTCTTCCCTATTACCCTGAAGTAATATTATTTTGCTGTATTGCTAATTTTTTTGTTGACTATTTTGGATGCTTTCTATGGTTTCTCTAGTAAAATCATTGAAATAACTTCTATCTTAAATAAAATAAATTTTTTGCGATGAGTTTCCAGCCTAAAAATGATCAACTGTTTAATCTCAGATTTATAAGTAAATTTTATATTTCTATTAATTTGGACTTTTTTAAACATTTTCCATGTAATGAGAAAACAATTTTATATTTTAACCAGTAATTTTATTATTCCATGTAATTTGACTAAAGTCATGGGAACAATAAAATTTTCTTTTAGCTTCCATTTCTCAGTTACTCATGAAAAGGTTAGCTAGAAAACCAGTAGGGGTTACCCATTGCTGTTCCATCAATTTGTTTATAAATGATGTTAAGTGTTTGGTTTCATATATAACTCTAACATTATGTACTTCTCTGTTTTACAAACATCAGTGAATTAGGTGATCAGCCATCTTTGAAAATTGTTTATTATTTCTTAGATTAGATTGCTGGGGTGCAGAGGACTAACATCAGAAGACATAAAAATTTCATGATTATGTAAAATCTGTTGTTTTATAATAAAAATGGCCATTTAATTTTAGATTTTAAGTATTTTCTATCTTTCTTCCTTATTTCAACAACTATTGGGGATAACTGTTTCTTTGTAACTCAAAAGCAATGCTACAGAACAGTAAACTAAACAGAATATATGAGAAACATGAAATCACTAATGCAGCCTCGTGAGACACATTGATTCTACTTCACAACAAAAATATTGAACTGCCAAAAAGATTCTGTAGTATGTTTTTGTAATATTACTTTTTTTATTTCTTTCTGCCGTGAAAGCCCAACATTTGAAACTAATCTATACTTACAAATTACTACTTTTCATTGTGTATCATATCATCCAAGAATTTTTAGTTAATTCTTAAGTACATTATAATGTTCAATTTAAGTTGGATACAATATAAGGCATCTTCATATTTTACTTACAACAGCAAATGTTGCAGGTGACTAGAGTGCAAAAACTGACCCACACTGAACAATTTTATTGAAATTGGTTAACATCCACTTAAATCATCATGATATATATGGTATAAGTTTAAAATACTGTAATTGAAGTGCTTATCTATTTGAATTAACTATTTAGTTACTCTTAAAATATGGAGTTCTCAAATACTATACAGTACTCAACTATTCACTTAATTTTCAAATTTCCATTTGGCTACATGGTTCTAAATTTACGCTTATAAGCTAGGCTTGATCACATAGGATATCTTGAACAATGAATTTTAAAATAATATCTTTATTTTTCTACTAAAAATGAACAAGATTTTTTTCATAGCTCTTGCTACTTTTTTGGAAAATTGACAACTTTTGATTTAAACAAACAATATAATTTTTTACAACACTCACTGATATACCCATATCACTGTCAAAACTAAAAAACAAAACGTGATATTACAGAATTAATAAAGTAACATCTAATAGCAGTTCTAATAGAAAACAATCACTGACAATGAATATGCTCACGAGAATGTTTAATGTGTTGCGCATTTGTAGTAGAGGGTCAAATTTACTGTTTCTGTGGCTAATATATTCCTGAAGTAACAGACAAGTATTCTTATCTATACAGTCATCATCTAAACCTTCCAAATTAAGTTTGGCTTATGCAGTGGGATTAATTGGATGTAAAATTTATTGAATACATTTAAAATAAATTGTATAGTTAATAGACTGATTAAAATAAAAAGCTTATTTTAAATTTAAATACAATTTAAAATAAATTTATATTGAATTTTTGATAAACTTTTATAAAAATAATTTAGTATTGAAAAAGCAAAAGTGGAAAGCCACATATTACAGCCTAAAAAATGTAAAACTCATGATCTAAATATTAATTTTATAAAATTAAAAAAAAGGATATAAATTCTTGTAAAAAAAAAGTAATTACTTAATATTTTGTATCAAGTACATAAATACATATCTGCATAGCTAAAATTATACTCTTTTTAAGTAAAAGAAACTAATGTTTAATTATCTATTAAATGTTGGTGATCAATACCATGTAAAAGACAAGCAAAAATGTTGTTTATATTTCTAAGGTTTACAGTTAATCTGAATGAGTGCAGATGCCAGGTCAATTGGAGTGTACATCCATTTTAATTACACTGGATGTTAAATTGACTAAAATATACATCATATTAACTGACATTCATTGCCTAATTTATCAATAGAGCAACATTATGTAGAAAAATATAGGATCTGAATAATCTGTTAACTTTCTAGTTGACTATATAAGATACAATATTCAAACTATCTGTGATCAATCACCAATATATAGATAGAAAAATAACTTTCCTAATGTATGGTACTTTCTTTACCTTGACTTTCTGAGTGAGGATCTCTCAACCTTCCTCCTTTTCTTCTAACTTTCGTATATTCCGGTTCTTTGTGCTGAAAAACAGAAGTAATATTCTTAAGTCACAGTTTTTTTCTTGCCAAAGGAATAGCTCTTTCCAAGTAATCAAAATAATAAAATGAACCGTCTTTCTAAAATATTAGTTCTATAATTTTACAAAGTAACAGACAAAAATCTACATATGAGATTGCACAAGTCAATATTTTATTTTTTTATAAGTTAATAAAAATTACAGGCACCATTTTAAATACCTGGAAATATACTTCCAAAAGATGTTCTCAAGACTATAGTTGACTTTCTTCCATTGTGGTATAGGTATATGAGGTGTGGCCAAAAAGTATCTGATCTTGGCTCACAAAAACAAAACTACTTAACCTATTTATTTCAATGACTTGCCCCCTTCAAAATATGCCACTTCTGATGTGACACACTTATTTCAGCAATGTGTCCATGTTGGAAGCATTTTTCAGTCATTTTTAGTGAGCACCATGACCTCTTGTTGCATTTTTAAAAATTTTTTTTGTGTTTTAAAAGCTCTTTCTTTTAAGTAGATAAGTTTTTTTTAAGCTACGATAAAAGCCAAAAATCACAGGAAGTCATGTCTGTTAAATAAGGTGCTGAGGATCTTTGATCCCCTGTTTTGCCAAGAATAGAGATTCTTAAATTCATTATGATGGGCAGGGTGGAGCATTGTTGAGATGAATTTCCCAATTGCCAGTTTCCTACAACTTTGGCCCCTTGTGTCGAACAGCATCTCTTAGCTGACAAAGAACAATTATATAGTATGCTTTATTGATAGTTTGTCCTTGAAGAGCATAGCTATGATCTACCATGTCTTGAAAATAAAAAGAAAACTGTCATCATGACCGTCATGCTGTCATGAAAATTCATCACAATAACCTGTTACATCACCAGATTGATTGATTTCTTTTATTTCTTGTTAGGTCTTGAAAAATCTATAGCAACTAGATCAAATATTACATAAAACATCAAATATTTACATGCTGGGTAAAGGAAATAATAATTGCAAACATGAAATGACAGTAAAATGGGAATGAAATAAAATATATAAAAAGGTTAAGATGACAGATCAATTTTTTGTTCACTAAAACAAATTTTTTTCTTGGTTTAATGATTAAATCACAGATAAGCTTGAAGTGTGTGCATGGTAACATGGAATGACAATTTTGTGGTGTATGAAAAATGGCATGCTTGTTTGGGATTCAAACCTGCAACCTTCCAGATAAAAAGCTGAGGCACTACCATTCTTCTACAGAAGTTAATAAAGAAACAGTAAGTAATAAAAGTATTTTAAAAGCATTATTGATGTATACAAGTCAGGATATAACTGACTGCTAATATAAATTATTCATACAATCACCAATTTAAATAAATATTATTAAGTTTTGAACATTTTTTGTATTCACTTTTTACAATTTATTTACTTACCTTAAATAAACCTTTATTAAAAATAGGACGTAACTTAATGAACACATATAAACTTCATGATCTTAAATAAACAAAATCTTAAACATACTTTTAATCAATTTTTTAAATCTGAACTGTACTGTAATCTGAATTTCCTTTAACATGAAATATTGACAGCCTGCAATACTTTAAAACTTCTCAATGTTAATGTTTTACTTCTTTTAATAAACTTATTTTTTATTTTAAAACAATTTTTTTTTTAAAAAGTAACAGCACTGATGTCAATATGAAAATGAAAAAAAAACTTACATGCCTAGCTTTATAAGTATCAGCTGCTGAAGGTTTTGGGTCATGATAAACAAATGAGCCCCTCACGGAATGGTATGGTCCACTATATACATTCCCACTGTATGTACTCTCACTGTATGGGGTTTTTGATAATTGAAATGTTGCATATGGACATATATCTTCTATGTATTCTGTAAAAAAGGAAAGTAATCTTAATTCTGGTGCCACAAATCACAGAATTATGTGATAAAAGTAGTGTGGTATAAGTTTAATAGACATGAAATCCATAATTAAAAAAAAAATAAGAAAAACCTATTAATAAATATATTCATTAAGAGGTATGTCAATGGCTGCCATTTAGATTATTATTATTTACATGGATGGTAAAACACATCCATTCTCTTTTACCACATAAATTTTCTTCATTCATTCATTCAGAAAAATAAAACCAAACTTATGCAATATTTAGATTTTAAATTGAAGTAAATTCTTTTAAATAATAAATTTCATTTTTTGTAACATTTCTCTCTGATAACAATATTTACTTGTAGTGGGCATTAAGAAAATTTGAATGTGTAATGCAAAGGGTGATGTGAGTATTATTCTTAGTTATAACTTCATGCAAGTAAGATTGTTATTTAACTGCATAGATGAAGTACTTTAATGCCTAATAATTATTTGAGTGAAGTTATTTTGTTTTATTCCTTTTACTCAATGTAAAAGATAAGATTAATCTTATTTTAATAATTATAATTAATTATTATTTCTATGGTGCTATGTATAAAGCAAAATTGTAAACAACATTGTGATTTTTTGTATAATTTTTAAGTTAATGTTTACAGTATGAAATTTATACTGCTGTTCAGTATATAGTCTTCCAAACCTAAGGGGTTAAGGAAAACATTTTAACACTTTGTCCTCCATCAGTGAAGCTAATTCTCTCCTATTGTAGAATTTATTGAGGGAATAAAAGTAGTATGAGGAGCTATTTTTACATAATATTTAAATGTAAATTTAAATTTATGGATCTGACACCAAAATTTGAACAAAATGTCCAAAGAAAAAGAGAAAAAATTAATTAAAAAAATTATTTTTGTTGCTTAAATATATATTTTATTTGGTTAAGGTACAATTTTTAATTTTAACTTCTGAAACATAATTTAAAAAAAGTAAATATGGCCATCGTGAATGTTAAAATATTTCATCCAACTTTCCTTTAATTAATTTTGATTGGCTTGATTATATTTGTGAGAATATAATTTTTATCTAGATTCCCATTTATAAGTCGAATTTTTGAAAGATGAATAAAGTAAAACCATGTAAAAAAACAAACAAGAAGTTTAGTTTCAATGTAGCAGCATTTTCCATATTTTTATCATTATTTTTTATTTATTTATACTTTTATTATATTATACTATTATACTATTATTATACTATATTTAATAATTATAGTAAAATAATTCAGTATTAAAATATAAAATATGAATTATTAAAATAACTTGCCTGTTGAGTCTGTTTTATAAGTTGCAGAATCTATACTAAGCGCTTGCTGAGACTGTGAACTACCATGAACTGCATACTGTTGATCTCTGTTTTTCTGATTTTGTAATTGTGCAACAGATGCTGATTCTCCCATAGCATTTTGTCTTTGTAATTCTGAAAATGTATATAGTATTTGTAATATTTTTTGTAATCTAGTTTAGTTTCAATATTATAATTTATTCAAACTGATATATCAAATAACAAAGACTGGATAAAGAGAAGACAAAGGAAAATTACAACTGCAGTTCATGGTATAAACATATTAATAATAATCCTTAGATCAACTACTGAAGGATGTTGTCATTTATGAAATGATCAAAAATAGTCAAGGTAGCTAGTATTATACTGACTTCAGGAAGGTCATTTATTCAGTGTCACACTCCTGGTTATTGGAAGTGATTTTTACATAAATATATTCAAAGATGATCTCATGATTGTGAAATTCTCAGATGTAGCTCATGATTCTCTCTAATATTATCCACACTAATGCAAGGGAATCAAAATTTTCAGCATTTTTTCTCAAGGTAAAAAATTTTACCTTGAATGTAGTTTACTTTTTTCTGTTATTAAACTGCCGTTCAATTTGTTAAAATTAGGAAAAAAGGATTTGAGGAGGTCAATATAATACTGAAGTATGCATCTTGTTAGACTTGTCAAGAAGTTCAATACCTATATGTTCTTGAGTTTTGGTCAGGATGAACGTGGGATCAATGGTAGTATATAAATGAATGAAATGTGCTGGAGATGGATGCTCTTAGATAAAATTAGATGAATATACGAGCACGTTTAATGCAATATACCACATCCAGAAGAAGAAATTGTTAACAGTTAGTCTCAAGCTCTGTGTCAAGGCAGTTGAGAGCTTTTAGTTGAACACCAATTTGAAATTCAGACTCTAGAATTTAAGCCATGTCACTTGAATCTACAGTTTCAGAATTGTAAAGAGAATGAGGTTGGATCTAGAAGGCTAAATAGACAAATTTGTAATTGAATATTTACTTGTTGTTATGGGCACATCCAAGAAGTTGCTGAACTTTTCCATCTGATTGGAAAGAGATGAAGAGTTGTTGGTTTCTTTAAGGACAGTACATAATAGTAGTAGATTCTTCGAAACTGCTTCAAAGCAAGATCTCCAGGTTGCATTTCATAAGTAAATTATAGGTACTATTTTTTGTCTATTGTGCCTCAGAATGTTGATTTCATATCTGTCAACTATCTTTTTGAAAATGATAAACTGGAGGGATGATGAGTGTCAAAAAACAGTAATGAATGCTGTGATGAGTGCTACATGCTAAGTTTACTTATCCCTTGTGTACAACTCTATTGATTATGATGCTTCCTTTGTAAGCTATAGGTGGCCAATTTGTTTGCTGAGACTAATAGCTTGGCTTTTGCCATTAGGATTAAACAATCAGATCTTTAAGCTATGGAAAGCTCAAAATCAAAGATTATTTTATCACCTCAGACTTTTGCTGTGTGTAGTATGCTAAATGAGTTCATTGAATACATTATCAGCTGGTGCCAAATTTTAATCCAAGGATTAAAATCCTACTAGTTTCACTACTGTAATATAAGTAAGATCCTCCATCAAAAAGTGCTTACACCAGCCTTCTTTATGTGTCTCCTCTTTTATTGGTATACATCTCATTTTCTATCATTGAAAATTACTGAAATAAAATCTGTTATGAGTAGTCAGATTGTGGAAGACAATTATTATCCTCATGGATAAGCAAGAAATGATTGGCAAAATTGATGCTGCTATTCTGTGGCTTTGAACACCATGATATACTGTAAAACTACACCTCAAAGGATACTAAAAGGTACTAAACATAATAAGAGTTGATAGAATATGTTACAAATCCCATAATAATATGAGTATGATGAAATGTCTGGAACCCCAAAGAGTATTAAGAATAATGCCAATGGTCCTAGGCACTACTGATGAAATAATGGTCAATGTACAACCTAGTCAATAAATGAGTGCAGAAAGACACCCATTTAAATATACATGGTATTAATCATCGCTTCTCGGCCTCTGGCGTCATACTGGAAATTGCACGCATATTACCGGTGATATTTCTGTAATAACAGTGTCGTACATACCCGTCGTCAGGGCTGTACAACGATCAGTGGCTGTTATACTCAACCTACGTTGCTGCAGCATTTTTAACAAAGTAGCAGCGTAGTGTGTTGCAGTAGTGCCACCGTCGGCTGAATAAGGACGTTTCCTTTGCATCGTCAGTGTCCTCTTTACGTAGTTGGTGAGGCCAGATAAGTTTCGGATCCTCTGGCAGGTTCGGTAAACGATTTCGCTCTGCTCTCACCGGTGGTCAATAGGAGCTTTTAACTTTTGACTCCTCAAGTGGGCTGCGGAACAGACGGTCCGGTAGAGGAAGATCTAGTTAGACGCTCACCTGGTCTTGTGGCAGGTGGTAGTGTCAAACAAGCTGTGATCGTAGTGCCTGGCGACACAGCTGGTGCAGTTTTTTCTAGTTTAGCGATGGAGCAACCGGGAGGAGGTTGTTTGGAGGACTTGGTTGGATTGGCCCAGGACCTGGTCTCCGGTGGCCCCTACGTGCCACGAAGGTCAATCGGCAGGTCGCCGCCGTGGCCCCGGTCTTCCGCAAAGGAAGTCTCGGAAGCCCCTCGGGTAGTGGAACGCCCGAGGGGAGTGGCATCGCAGAAAAACCTGCGAGATATCTCAACCTCGAGCGGCGCGGTCAAGGCGAAAGCCGGATCCGTGCAGCAAGGGCATGGCACTGAGAGAGACGCCAGGTCTGAAGTACGCCTCCCATCGAAGTCGGGAAAGGCGGAAAGCGGAAGCGCTAAATCCGCTCCTGGGCCTAAGATCCCGGAAGAGAAGCCTGTTGGAAAGCAGGTGACCTCTGGGGCTGGAAGCATAGGACGGATTGTGGAGATGCGGGCCGAATGGTCCAAGATCTCCTCCAAAAAGGAATCGAGACTCGCTCTTGAGTTTCGTCAGTTAGTAGACGCATACCTGAGAGAATCTTCACTGATGGTGTTGGGTCTGGCATTAAAATGTGAAGGCCTCCAGGGTGCGAACCTTGCGCTAGACTCAGTCGTCAGTCGACTGTCAAGCAAGGTCGACCAGGTTGTGGAGGGAGTTCGGGGCTTCAAGCCGGTAACGGGTGAGGCCTTGGGCGAGCTCCACAAGTCCATTAAGAGAGTGGAGGAGAAGGTAAAAAAACCTGTCTCCTTCGCCTCGATAACCGCCGCGCCTGCGCCTAAGCGGGTAGGTCCGCCGCCGCCAGCCCAGGCGCCGGCAACTAAAAGTAAGCGGGCCACTGTTAAGGTGGCCCCTGTAAAACCTGGTCAGGGGGCTTCGTCTACGATGACGGAGCTAACCCTCAAGAAGAGCTTGGACCCGTGGAAGGAAAGGTTCCAAGTTTCCCAGGTCACTAAAACCAGGGATCATGGAGTAGTACTGGAGGTCGTAAGTGAGCAGCAGGCTAAGCAACTGCTGGAGGCCGATGTTCTGGCCAAAAACGTGCGGAAGGCTCAGCTGTTACCCGAGCGTAAGCCGCAGATATTGGTTTACGATATGCCAAGAGCAACAAGGGTACAGGAGCCCGAAATCCTCAAGGCGATCCACAGCCAAAATCCAGTGTTGGATATGGCTGCATATAATAGTGCAGCTAAACCTGCACCATTCCCGGGCGGCCACGAGTGTGGCCATGAGGCTCCTTGAGGAGTACGACCTCGGGGACCTCTTGGTCCAGGAGCCGTACGCGGTCGCGGATAGGGTCGTCGGCTTCCACGGGGTGAAAGTGATTCATTCTCGTGGGGGACGGCCTCTCTCTGCGATCGTGGTGGGCTCTGACTCTTTGTGTGTCTTCTGGATGCCCCAGTGGTATGACGAGCAATTCACCGTCGTGCGGATCACGGGGGGTACGCTCGATGTCGTACTGGTGTCGGGATACTTCCAGCTTGGATGGAGTAGGCTTATAACCTATGATATTGCTTACGGAGGCGGTCTAAGAGCACCAGATTCAGGTCGCTATAACCTAAGGGGCCTGGATCGACACAGGCTGAGGTGTGTATACGATGCTGCCTTACAGGGATTGCAGTGGCGCATGGAGAGTAGTGAGGAGGTGGAATTGATGGCGGAGCAAATCGGCCGGGCCATCAAGACTGACTGTGATGTGGTCCTACGGCGGCCTAGGCCAATGGAGGACCCATCATAAACAGCCAGTCCGCTGATCTTAGCGTCCCTGGATCCGTCATGACCCCTTCCTGCGGGAGGGGGGGGGGATCTGTGCAACGCAGACGGAGGCCCGGTAAGAAATGGTGGTCCTCTGACCTTAGCGTGCTGCGCGCAAGAGTGAGGTCCGCGAGGATAAGGTACCAGCGCTGCCCCCTAACGGGGACCATCGTTAACCACGTGCGCGCTGGCGTCTTCGGATCTACCAGCGTGCCCGTAATGAATACGTTCACGCCATCAAGGAAGCCAAACTCAAGTTTTGGAAGGACTCCATGCGCGAGTTGCAACGCGATCCCTGGCAGCTCGCAAAGACTGAAAGCGCCGACTGCAAATACGTTTTGGCAATTTTTATTGACATAGAGGCAGCAGCATTTCCTTCCTTGTTTTGGAGTTCTGTCCTCTGGAACGCCGCAATGTTCCCGAAGCCCTGCAGGCTTCGGGAACATTTGTCTAACCGCACGGCTCTGTTTAAGGATGCACACCTAGTTGTGGAAAAATCCGTCAGCAGGGGAAGCTCGCAGTGTTCCGTTCTCGGCCCCCTGCTGTGGAACCTGGTGTTTTTAATGGATTTCTGGGGTTGACATTCCCAGAAGGGGGTCACGGTCCAGGCTTTCACCAATGATTGTCTCCTTTTACTTCGTGGTAATTCACGACCGCAGCTAGAGAATATGGCTAAGGCGGCTTTGTCAACCGCCGAGGGCTGGATGGACATGCAAAATTTAAAGATTTCTGTGCCCAAGACGAAGTTTATACTTCTGAAGGGTTCAGACAAATTATCAAGCAGTCGTAACCCCCACATTAAGTATAAAGGCTGTGTACTCAGCCGAGTAAGGGCTCATAAGTACCTAGGTGTTTTGTTTGATGACAAGTTGCTTTTTAGTAACCACATTAAGCAAGTTGCGGCGGACGCCGTCTCTGTGATGCACAAACTTAGAAGGATTGCTCGGAAGGATTACGGACTGTCGGGCCGTCAAATGTACTTGGTGTACCGAGGTGTCTTCGAGAGCATGATCGCATATGATCGGCGCCAATTTGGGCGCATAGGTTGAATAGAAATAGAGCACTGCTTCAAAATTTAAGGAGTGCCCAGCGCAGAGCCTTAATAGTATGCACTGTTGTTTTTAAAACAACCTCCTACGAGGCTACCACCGTATTGGGAAAGGCTCTCCCAATAGATTTAGTGGTGAAAGTTCGGGCAGCCATGTGGAAGTTGCGAAGAGGTCGGGAAGCCGAGGCATTTGGGATGCGATTTCGAGCCGGGGTAGAACCGGAGCGGAACGGCGATCACAATGCACCGGATCTAAATTTCGTTCAGGTGCCCATTTCCCGCTTGCGGAAGAGGCTATGGAGCCTCGCGATGGAAGCATGTTAGCTTGAATGGCACACCACGACTAAGGGAAGATCCTTGTATAGGTTTATACAGGATCTGGGGGGATGGTATGCCTCGAATTCATTTTTAAGGGCAGCGGGTGCCCAAGTGCTCACCAACCATGCGGATTTGAAGCAATATCTGTTTCGGTTTTGCCTAGCGGCTGATGAGTTGTATGTCTGTGGGGAGGTCCAGTCGAACGAGCATCATATGCTCGTTCGACTGCTATGCTCTTGGGGGGGCCAGAGACCAGGCCACCCTGGAACTTAGAGGTCAAGGGAAAAACTGGCCGCTCATAAACCGCGAGTCAGTGTGGCGAGAGCCGCATTGTCGGACCGTGTGGGAGTTCCTCGATGAGGTTGCGAAGTTCAACCGTCATCGCTAGAATTTTTTAAATTAATCTGGGTTATACTGATTCCTATAGCACCGCTGTGGGAAGTTTTTCCTGAGATAATCGCTGGCCACCAGCCAGATACAAGCTCCAAGCGATTTAAATGGTGGACAGGCACTAGCTGGCATACAGCAACCGAGGCATGACAGCCTAAATTGCTGTCTTTTATGTTATTAACGTTAATGACTTTCAGTAATTAGTAACAAGGGGTGCGCCTCCCCGATCTAGATTTAGTTTAACAAGTGAGCGGTTGGGACACATAAGCGGGTGGTGAATAGCACCCTGCTTAATCCGCTCACTCTGATAGGTAGCTCACTAGGAGCTTTTAGGTAACGAGGTCGCTGAACTGTTTTAGAAGCACAGTAGCTGTATCTTGGCACTGACATTTGGTCTATGCTCTAGGGCGACCAAATGGGGTGGTGGCAGGAGAAATGCCAGTTAACCATACATGGTATTAAAAAGCTTTCTGCATGCAAAAATGTAGATAGTACAATTGTTCAAAGGTGAATTACAAGCAATCTCAATTCTTTTAAACAACAAAATATGGTAGATGAATCTTACAGCAATTTTGGTGAAACAGGAGTAGATTATTACTTTGTCCTATATGACAGATGATATTTCCATAAATATGAAATAAGTGTGTTCACCGTGAAACTACTCGCTATGGATAGGGCTCTAAGTATCGTTGGCCCTAAGTATAAGAACATTCTTATTTGCAGTGACTCGTACAGTGCTCTCCAGGCGTTGGAAAACCTTTATTCTGGACATCCTGTCGTCGTTGGCATTTATGGTTAAATCACTGAGTTTGAAGAACGAAACAAGGGGGTAGGTTTTTGCTGGATCCCTAGCCACGTTGGGATTCTTGGTAATGAGAGGGCGGATTCTGCTGCGAAAGATGCGTGTATTCAACCTCCTTTCACCACCCGAGTTACTGCCTTTGATTTTATTAATCATATAAAACAATCACTGCGAGCAAGATGGCAAAGTGGCTGGACGGCTGTTGTTGATAGGAAACTTCGACGGATTAAAGACTCAGTGTTGCCGTGGGGCTCCTCTTGTAGGAACTCTCGTCGTGAGGAAGTGGTCCTCTGCCGGTTACAGTTGGGGCATACGAGGATCACACACGAATATCTAATGTCAGGAGGAGACCCACCCCTGTGCACACGATGCAACTGCCGTATGACTGTGCACCACATTCTCGTGGACTGTGTATGTTATGCGGCATTGCATCGTCAGTTTAATATACCCAGCAGCATTCGTGATGTCTTGGGCAATGATGGCAGGGTTTTGGAGCGAATGTTTCTCTTTTTGCATAGTACTGGGTTACTGCAAAGGATTTAATATACTTATATATGTTTTAAGGATAGTTTTTTAATAATTTTATCCTTTATTTTCGATTTGATTTTTTAGTTTAATTTTACTATCCAGGGTGGGGAGTTTTGCACAACCAATCAGAGTTAGATAAGTTTTTATACTTTATTTATTCTATTATTTTATCTTTAATGCTTTATCAACTTTGTCTGCGATATTAGTTTTGGGTTTTCTTTTGCCTTCTTGGTTTGTTTTAGTAAATTTTTATTATATGATTAATATTACATTTACACCTTGTATAGCTTCTTATTTCGGAGTTATATTGCACTTTTAATAACTACCGGGCGATGATAACGCCCAAGCGTTTTTCGCCCACAATCAATCAAAAAATAAATAAATAAATAAATAAATATGAAACAAAAATAACCTTTGCCCATAAAGTTCTATGTTGACTGAGAAGTCATAGAATAATAATTATACAGTCAAAATATTTTTATATTAAATAATTTTCACGATTAAACTAAAAGAACTTACTTCGTCTATGAAAGTAAAGAAGAGCAGCTCCCACAATGGATGAAATACAAATCAGAATTATAATTAATATAACAAATTTAAAACCAGAAAATGAAGAAAAATCATTATCTGAAGTAGCAGGAGACAATAAATCTGGCATAATTGTTGCTGGAACAAAAATTTCATATTTTAACAATATTTTTTTAATGTTACTTTTTACATATTTTGAAAAAAAATTGAACTTAATAACCAAAGTTGTATTCAGCTCACTATATTAAACTGGCATTTATTAAACATGTAAAAACTGTGTTATAAAACATGTAATTCCTTGGTTCATTACCTTAAAAATATATTTACGAGGTGTGTGAGAAAAGCAATGAGACTGGTAACACTGCGAGCGATCTGTCAACGCTGTGTCTACCGGTCTGTGCTAGACTGGTTTGTTAATCCCTTCCACATGCTCAGTACGAGTTTCAACTCCGTTCAGCCAACACATTAATTTTGACAGCGCCATCAGTGAAGTTGTGTTATGAAAATGGAGCACTGGAATTTAGAGCAACGTTGTGAAATCAAGTTTTGTGTTAATCTGGGGAATCTGCATGTGTGACCTTTGAAAAGTTGAAACAGGCCTATGGGGAACATGGCTTACCAAGAGTACAAGTTTTCCATTGGCACAAATCATTTTTGGAAGGGCGAGAACATGTTGAAGATCTGAGTACGATCCTGAAACAAAGCGGCAAAGTGAAGAGTGGCACACTTTGTCATCTCCTCGTCTGAAAAAATGTCAAATGAGCAAATCAAAGATCAAAACTATGCTGATTTGCTTTTTTGACAGTAGGAGTATCGTGCATAATGAATTTGTTCAGACATTGCAGACAAGTGGATGCTTCATCATGAAAATGCCCCGTGTCACATGTCAATTTCTATCATGGAATTTTTGACTTCAAAATGTATTCCTATGGTTCCTCAACCCGCCCTATTCACCTGATTTGAGTCCTTCTGACTTTTTCCTTTTCCTGAAATTGAAACATGCCTTAAAAGGACATGCCATTTTGGAACTCTGGAGAACATTCAAAAGACTGTGACTAACCTGTTAAAAGCTCTACCAGTTGAAGCCTTTCAGTGCTGCTACCAGGAGTGGGAACAACGACTCCGCCGATGTATAGCTGCCCAAGGGAACTACTTTGAAGGAGATAATATTGTTGTTTGAAAAAAAATAAAAACTTTGATAAGTAAAAAGTCAGTCTCATTACTTTTCTCACGCACCTCGTATTCTGCCATTCAATAATGTTCTTTTACACCAAAATTACTTAAATGACCTCTGGACATTTAAGTATATGATGATAAGAGTAGTCTTAGAAATGCGAGTTATTTCCACAAGCAGTGAATTTTGAACAAGAATTTTTAGAATATTTTACCTGCAATACTTAGTTTAAGATGTTAAACATTAATTTAGGTGTAATTTTCATAAATTTAAAACTACGAGTTTTTTAAAACTCGTTTTAAAAAAGAATAATGCTGACCAACATGGAGTCACATTATGAATGACTTATTCAGTAATTATTTGCCATGTTTCTGAATTTTATTTACAGAATACTAATTCCATATTCTTGATTCATACCTGCTTCAATCAGCTGTATCCCCTTTGTTTTCATTAACAAACTTTGATAAATTCTGATGAAATTAAAACGATCAAATTTCTTGGAAATTTAAATTTCTTTCTAACTTTTTGTTTTTAACCATGTAATCCATGTCTATCCTTGTCTAATTTTAATAATTTATATCAGAGCATGCACCATAATGCATTCCTATGTTATCCATTACTCTACCAATTCTACTGGACTTTAATTAGCTAAATAAGCTGTCCTTAATGCAAACTGAATAGGGTATATTTTAAAGTTAAAATAAAATTAAAAGCTTAAAACAATTGCTACTATAAAACTAGATATAAATGACATTAATTAAAAATAAATGATTAACTATTTACGTAGTGTTATCTGACCTCCATCAGGGGTAAGTGTTGTAAAATTATAAGTTGCAATATTTGATCCAGCATTATTATGAGCAGTAACTTTTAGAAAGTATCTTGTTGCTGGTAAAAGGTCTCCTATAGTATGAACACGTTCAGTTGGCTGCACATGATTTGAAACTAGCGTCCATTCCCCTCTTGCTTCTTCACGATATTCAACTATAAAATACAATATAGGACAGCCACCATCACCCCAAGCATCCAGCCAAACAGTAACAGCTGTTGAATTTACTGTTAATAACTGACTAGCTTTTGGCTTTACAGGAGCTGATAAACAGAGAAAACAACAATACCAATAAAACAATAGTATAGAAAAATAATTATAAAACAATAAAAAATATTGTAATAACACTGATAGACAAAAAAAAAAATAATGTTTCTCTAAGTGTGAAACCATTTCTTGAATTCTTTTTTACATACATTACAGATCTGTAAATAAAATTTTTCTATCACTCTTAGTTTTAAGAAAATAACGCTTAAAAAAAATTAAGGGAAAATATAGTTAAAATCTGTAAAATTTATAATTTTGCATGGCCACATCTGTTTTAGAATAATTTCGCTGATGCTTATCTTTTATAAATAGCCTCAAGCACATCCTGAATTAATGTCAACAGTAATTGGCTAGCATGTTAGTATTCCATTTCCCTTTATAGTGGCTTTCCATCACTGAAATGTCTTAGTGGAAAAGTTCACAGAGTTTGTCACTTCTGTCTCCAAGGTTGCCCAGGAAAAAATCTAGATGTGAGTGGAGGAAATGTATTTTCAAAGACATACTACATCCCATAACTCTGTATGAAGTAAGAAATTGATTGACAATATTGTGGCAATTGTTTGATTTTTTTGACAAGAAAATTTTTGCAAACATCTCAAAATGAAGCCCAAGCTGCATTTTCTACATTATTTAATATTGAGTTAAATATATCATCTTTGACCAACTCTCTTATTTGAGGACCAACAAATATTCCTTCTTTAATTTTTCCTTCACTTACATTCAGAAATTTCTGCCTGATGTACAAAAATCAAGGACTATCCTTCTTCATTGCATTTACAAAATTTTTCATTAGTCCTAGCTTGATATGGAGAGGGGATAAAAATATTTTCTTGGGTTCAACTAAGGGCTCATGAATAATTTTAAACAAGACTCCAAATGGTGACTCCAAATGTTTACCATTTGGAGTCTAGTTTCTTCCACTCTTTGGTAACATAATGTTTATCCCTAAGCTCAGCTGTCCCACCCGCAAAGAAAACACATGTACTTAGTATAGCCTAACTGCATGCCTAACAAAATAGCTATAAAATTCAAATCACCACGTATGATCCAGCTATGTTTTTTATAATTTATTTTTTCAAGAACTCTTTCATCACATCGTATGTCTCTTTCAAATTAATACCATAAGCGATTAGTATTGAAGGATATTTGTGAATGTTGTGTAGTAGAACCACTTTTAAACTACACTTGGACGAATCTATGAAAAGGTGCTGGACCTCAGGTTTATGAACTTGTCCTAAATGCAACATAATCTCATCAATATTTGTGCAATAAACCAAATTATTTTCATCAATAAAGTACTGAGAAACTTCTTTTTGTTGGCTTCGAAAGCCCAAATTTTTTGTATTTTTTGAAGTGAATCCAACCATGCAGACTTGATGCTAACAGTTCAGCTTGATTTTTGATTAATTTAAATCCCTAACCAAGTCATTTAATTCACCTTGTGATATAAGATCTGGCTTATTGGATAATTCACAATCAAAATCATTGTCTTATTCAGTATGATTCTTCATCATACATACTTTTGAAACATACTTTCAAAGGTGGCTCAGGAACTGGAATAATTTCACTGTGAGATACAGGCCTGATTGCAGACTGTAATGAGGATATTTTACAGTATGTTTAGATTTTTTAGAAATTCCAGACACACTTGTTAAACAAAAGTAACAACTGGTTACATGATCCTTTGGTTCACGCCAAACCATAGGTACACCAAATGGCAAAGCCTTCCGTGTACCTTTCAGCCATACTCTTAAATGTATAAAACAATTAGTGCATACTATATGGGAGCCCACGTCTTAACCTGATCATCAATTTTATACTGAAAGTACAAATGACATGCTCTTTTAATTAAAGGTGTAATGTATTTTCTATTTGATTTTAAGGTAAACTCACCACATACATAACAAAAGGCATCCACATCATTTACACAATTTCGAGGCATTATGACACTGCATTGTTAACAAGACAGCAATATGACTGATCAAAATCAATTCATTCCTAAATCCAATGCTTAATATTCAAAACAATACAGCTGTGTTTTCACATGTTTTGACCCTGCAGACATGATTAATGTTGTCCATGAGGCTCACTCTTCAGTATTAGATATGATGTCATAATATGTGACTATGATATGATTTAATTCTTTGTCTAGTACTGTTTATTTATAGCTTAAAAATTATGTTAGCAAAGTTAATCAATAAAAAATGAGCTAACAAAATACAATATAGGAGCTTAAAATGCTAATTATATGATGAAAAATGAAAAAAACCCTTTAATTAAAATTTAAAGTTTTTTTCAAAAATGGTGGGTGATAGAAAGATTCTGAGTTTATATTCGTTTTCAGCATCAAAAAACAGATTAAAATCAGATATTGCATGTTAGGAAACAAAAATTATGTTTATCAGTGTAATTAATTGTAGGATGTTAACAATAGCAGTACTATATTATTCTAAGCCATTAAGATTAAATTAAATTCTAGTTTTTTTTTAGAACTAATATATTCTATCACATTTATTTTACTATTTTAATGAAGAGGATGAAATGGGTAAAATAAGAGTGAAAAATCCCAGACATTTGCTAGGAATTGAAATTGAGACCAGCTAATCTACAACATAACCATTATATCAATTGGTGGTTGGTCACTTCTTTACACAAAACTACGATCTCGAGCAATAGTTATAAAAATGGATATTTATTCTAAACCAGAGAAACTTCTAATTTGTTCTAGAGTTTTTAAATATGGCCTCTTTATATTGCTTTTGGTAAACAGTATGAAATAATAGATATCTCAACGTAAATATCAGCTAATAGACAAATTATATATTAAAAAAAATAAAAAATAAAAAATAGGCTGAAAACCTATTTCCAGTCTGTCTGGGTGTTCTACTGGATGGATTGGTATGATTTTTTTTTATTCTGCTTAGACTGACCCACAGATAGGTCATCAAGTGTCATTGGACCCTAAACTTGATTTTTCTCTGAGAATTCCTCAAAAAACCCTCAATTATTACTTAATTGAGGAACTTTACAAGGTTATTACTTACAAGAAAATCACTTTGAAAATCTATCTATACTTGACGACATATCTGCGAGCCATTCCAAGTAGAAAAAAAATTCAGTTCAATCTTTATCGATTTTTATCCTATTTCCAGGCTGTTTAGATATTCTAATGGAGTACTGGAAATAGCTTTTGAACACGAATTTAGCTATGAGAGAAAAGGAAAGAGAAAAACAAGAGAGTTGGGGGGACGTGTTGTTGATGAAATAGGTTTTTAGTCAATTTTTTAAAATATATAACATTATGTTGTAATAATAATGCTATGAAATAGTATGGGTCCACTACGTTTTTCCTGATTTTTAAAAATGTATAACATTTCTTTGTAACAATAATATTGTAAAGCAGCAAAAGGTTAACCACTAGTTATCAAGTAAAAGTACTATCTGAATTCTAAATGATGGATCTACAAAAAAAAAAATGTTTTTGATTACTAAAACAGATTACTTGTTTCTATCATTTAAGAACTAACAATAATTTTTACCCACATAGAAAATCAGTTGCAAAATTATCAGCACAGATTTTAATCAAAATTGTAGGAGGTGTTTTAGTGAAAAAATATGTTTTTTTCTTGAACGAAATATTTTTACAAATTTTTTAAAAGCCAAAAATATTATTAATTTTATATATTTTTTCAATTTTGAGCAAGGATTGAGAAATGGATGACCAAGTAAGTATCTGATCAATGGTGTGTATTATTACATTAAATGAAATTAGTCCATTGTAGTGACCAGCCTGCTATTAGGTAGGCTTTGGTAGAAACAAATAACATTTGACAGAAACAAATATCTCTGTCTACAAAGAGACAGGAATGAAACTTTTAAACAAACAAGCAGAATTAAACATTAAAAATAATTACTCTTAATTTTGAGCAATATACTTAAACACAAATCACCTGTTCCTTTAGTAAATGTATTTACAATATCACAAGGTAATCCTGTACCAATTTTATTAAAAGCAGTTATGTACAACTGATACCGAGTGCCACACCATAAATTATGTAAAACATATGAATCAACTTTTGCTTCTATCTGCAGTTCTTCCCAATCACCATGATCTCTTTTATAATTTATAACATAACCTAAAATATAAACCAAAAGTCATTATGAGAATGAAATATAATATACAAAAACAAAGAAATATAGGTGATTACAAAGATTATACAATCTCAAAATAATATTGTTTAACAGTTAATATTATTTACATTCTTAAAAATTCATTTTTAAAAATAACTATTGGATATATTAATTTTTATAGTTACAAACACTGAGAATCTGCCATCTGAGAGTCAGTGGGCAAAGGTTGTAAGAAGTGCAAGTTATTTCATTAATTCTAAATTCTGAATTTTCTCAACTGTGACCAACATCAAAGGGTTATTTTCATTGGTACATTATTTCCATATTTCTAACTGTAATGGTTTTCTGTTACTATAACTGATTTGGATTTACTTCATAAAAATTTGTTTTAGCCATAGTTACTATGCTTTATATTGCAATCATAATATAAAGGGGCTCCTGAAGATTTCCTGATGGCGACTCCAGAATCAGTAGCTTATATTAATTTTTGACTGTAATTGGTGTTGTGTTTTGGTGCCATACGCTAAATAAATTACAATCATATAATAATTTTATAGACTAATGTAAATTAAGAAAATTATGAAATTACAAGTTTTTAATTGTGATATAGTTTTTTTAGTTCTTACTCATTATATTTGAAATTTTGTTTAAAATAATGTAACACTGAATCATTTTCTGATATAATGACAAAATGACTATTAAAATTTGAAAATTAATTTGCTGAAATGTAGCTGGAAATAACAGAAATTTGTGAATGACTGAGTAAATGCTGAAAACCATCATAAAAAATATCATTTTTGCTCATATTATTTTTATTTAAAAAAAAAAATTGTAAGTTTGCTTTTATTCATTTTTTGTTTACATTACTCTGTAATTCTAGAATAGCCTTTATCGTGAAAAGTTAATAATAATCAGTGTATAAGATATGTGCAATTAGCACAGAATATTTCACATTTATAAGGTACACTTTTTCTTATACTTCATAAAAATACTATGTTTTTAAGTAACGGAAAAACAACAAAAATATTGTTTACTGAGCATAAATACAGTTATCACTCACTCTTTTGTCATAAACATGTATAAAAAGAAATATTGATAGAAAAGATTTTCTACCAATATTTTTTTATATTTTTCTTACATTTTTTACAATTTTACTTCCTTGTATGAAGTAAAGGAAGTATTGTGATCATGAAAAATTTTGGTTTTCATATTTCAACGCAAATATTCATTTTGACTAGTTTTAGTGTGATGTCTGTACGTATATATGTATGTACAGATGTACGTCTAATGTCGCATAACTCAAAAATGATTAGCCGTAGGATGTTGAAGTTTTCAAGTTAACTATTGACAATTGTAACAATTTTTTAATGATAAATAATAATTCAATAATAATAATAATAAAAAATATGAAAAAATATCATAAGTTATTAATAAAATAAAATTTTATGTACTTTTCATTTTAAAGAAATGTGTATATGTAATTTAATAGGTGAACAAGGAAGTCATGTGGTGTCCACATCAGATTTTTTTTTTTTTTTGCTAGATATCGCCACATAATCTTGAAGCTTGTGCTTATGAAAAGGTTATCACATTTCAAAATTTTTAAAATGTTTTAATCTAAATTTCAATTTTTTGAAGTAGAAGTCTTTGTGAATGTGCTAATATGAAGGAAAACAAAAAATGAAGCATTAACTACATGATAAAAGTTTATCTTTATAAATATTACTTACCTAAAATTGGTATATCACTCTGAATTTTATCACTCCATTTCAAATGAAGACTATCAATATCATTACTAGCTACACTCAAAACAGGAGGATCAGGAGGTACTAATTAAACAAAAAAGTTGAATAAAATTAATAATTTAGTAAACATAACACTCATAACATAATGAAGTAAATTAAATATAAATAAAAGTGGTCAAATGAGTTTCATTCTTATCTCCTAATAACATGCCATCTTAGTCCAGCTTAAATAATAATAAAGAGTAAGTCATGATTTATGATTTTTTTAAATTCTCAATACTAATCAACTGATAAGACATTTTCAAGTAAAAAAATTAGACTATTTTCAAAGAGACAAAATTTAGTAAAAAAATTCAGTTGTCTTAACACTTAATAACAAATCTTATTACTTGCAATTTCCAAAAATAAAGCATCTGACTAATAAATCATTATATCTGAGTTAAATTACTAAATTCCTCACTTTCAGAATATTAGAACATTTTTCAGTGGAAAAATGAACTAACAATAATTTTACTCTACTAAAACATGCTCTAATTAGCTCAAAAGGTCCTTTGGAAGAAAATATTCCAATATTTTTCATGTCAGTAATTTAATATTTGGTAATTTAAAGTTTAATTACATTTCATCATACTGAAATTCAATTAACCTGAGTTTAATCTTTTACAGTTTTGTCCAGATTTTTGTAAAAAATATTATTCATAAAAATTAATTTTTGTTATTTTTTTAAGAAATCATTTAAACTAAATGTTTTCATTTTAAGAGGCAAACAAAATTATGCATCATTTTTATATGTAAAATGACTAAGCTTTATTATTTAACTTAATTTTTTTCATAAAAAAATTCAGTTCAACAACATGATCTCAAGTTTTTTTAATACCATTATCTCATTGATGAAACTTTCAATAAAAATGTATTATCCACACAGCAATTGTGATTATCAATTATTTTTAGAATTATTTATTTATTTTACCAGATATTTACAATAATTCATTAAATCAAATCCTGATAAGTAAAAGGAAAATAATATTAGGAATATTTAATAGCAGCTGTTTTACATAACATTCTGTATGACAAAATTCTTTTATATCAATGAAAATCTGACTCACTTTGAGTCAGATTTAAACACTTCGAATTGCATGAGAAAAAATAATATATAGAAACTTTTTGGATTATTATTATCATTCTTTATTTCACATGCAAAACAGAATCAGTAATTAATATAATTTTCAGAGAACATAAAAATATCATACCTCTAACATAAACATTATAAGTTATTTCATCCTTTCCATGTGAATTTTCTACATTACATGTATAGTTTCCTCGATCCATATGTTGTATATCCCTTATGTGGAGAATACCATCTTTGCCAATCTGCAATGATAATAAATATAAAAAGTTTATTAAACAGAGTTATTGGAATCAGCATTTAATATTTGTAATATAAAGATATGAAACTTTGGTGAAAGTTTTTCAGGGTAAACTCTGCAGTCACTATTATCCACAACACATAAGAAAAAAGGAAAACAAAAAAAGAAAAATTAAGAAAGTAACAAAAGAATTTTAAATATATAATTATTACCCATGGCACAATGGTATAACAAAAATGGTACAACAAAATATAAAAACTAACTAATAATTTAGCCGGGTTCAGCAGCGCTAGTGGTAGCATCTCAATGCTACCACTCGTGCTATGGACCTCTGGGTGAAAGGCCTCAGCCTTTCACCCAGAGGTCCTGGGTTTGAATCCCGGTCAGGCATGGCATTTTTTACACACACTACAAATCATTCATCTCATCCTCTGCAGTAATGCTTAAATGTGAACCCAGAGGTTAAAAAAGTAAAAAGTAAATAATAGTAGTTTAAAAAAGTTGATAAATAATAGATTAAAAAAATGAAAACTTTAAACAAAATATTATAGTGAGCAAAGATGTGAAAATTGATAAAGAACATGATCCACATTGTAGTCCATGAAAAAAGAGATGTAAATATTCATACTTAAAGAGTGAAGTAAAATTTAAGATAAAAAAACTTTAAAATGACAAGAGTAACACAAAAAATACAAGAAGCAGATGCACAAGAGTGTAAAGGGCTCCAAACTGACATAAATGTGTAGAAACATTCAGATAATTGACAAGTACAAAGTAGCCTACATCTTATGTTATGGTAATAAAATGTAGTTTAAAAATAAATAGTAAAAACACTTTAAATGTAATAATTTAAAGAAAAATCAAATTTTTTGATTTCAAAAACATTAAACTGATTGATCAATGTTAATGAACATAAAAAACAAAAATTTCTAGGATACTAAACATACTGTGACATCAAAAAAGATATTAACAATTCATGAATTTATCAGGTGCCTCAAATGCAATGCCTCAAATGAATGAGGCAGGCCACATCATGTTTACAACTTTTCTTGGTAGTATCATGTCTTACTAGTCTTTGTTTTTATATCTGCCAACAATAAACCTTGTTATTTTGTTTTTAGCTGAAATTTTATAAAGTATATTAAACTTTAAGTAAATAAATTATATAAAATTAGTAGCTTTAAACCACATAAGCATTCCTGCAAGTTGTATGATTAGTAATTCAGAAAAATGATATCGGTAATGTGATTTTGGAAAACAGATTAGATCGATTGTTCAGATTTGATTTAGCAGTACAACTTAATGCTTAATATACTTCCTGTATCTTTAAGTAGTCATTTGTAAAACTGCTTTACACTATAAATCAGGACATTCAGTCATCCATCTAACAGGCATTTGGATCCAGGATCGTTTAAGTGGAAAACTGGTTTATTAAACATGACACTAGCTGCAGATTATGTTACTGTTTCACATCCTTCTATTTTCCTGGAGCTTCCCTGAAACTTTCCAGTTTGGGTGAAACAATGGATAGTAAGAAATGCAGTTTATCAGCTTGCTCAGTATTAGAATGGAGATAATGGTTGAAAATGATGTATATTGTTGAACACAGTACATTCATTACTGGAAAAATTATAGCACATACAGAACATGGCATTAACTTCTTGATATTAAGAGGTTTAAAAGGGACACACACATGGCTACAAATTCAGTGATGTCCAGCAGCTCAAACTTCCATACACTTTGTAGATGCAAAGAAATTCCATTTTATGCAAGTCAAAATTAGGTTGACCCAAATATTAACCAATAAATATATACATATATATATTTGATTATAAGAATATAACTGTTTGCATATGCATAATAGATTAAAGTATACTTGGTTGGAATGTTCTCATTCTTGTTGTTCATTTGCTGATAGATGACATATTGGCAAAGTTGATAGGTTGGAAAAGAAAGGCTGAAGAAGAAGGCTCATGTTGTCAGTAACATTTGTACCATAAAATAATATTGGAAGAATCTGCTACACAAAGTTGTGGAGCAGCTGAGTACATGGAGAAAAACTGATGATGTGGGAAAAATTGATATTTGCCTTTGCTTGATAAATAGCAGTTGAAATTGAAACAGTACAGTGGGAACTGTACTGCTCTTTGCTCTGAATGAACACTTCAGTTTTATCAATTCCTGTAATATAACATACAAATATAAAGTGGAAAGCAGTGAGATGTATGATCAGCCTTTGCGTTAATACAACATTTTTTTATTCCAAGTTGCAATGCATATCACAAATACAGGATACTTTATTGACGCTTTACAAATTAACATCACCCACACACATGCCAGGCCCTATACTATTTAACATTATGTTGGGAAATGCTACCTACGGATGAATGTGAATGTGCTAGTCACAACATTGGTGTTATTCTAAAAAAATTTCTTTCCTGTAAATCCATTTTATAGAACTCATTCCATTTTATTTTCATTGGGCTTCAGTGGTGGTTGTACAAGTCTGAGAACTTTTACCTGTGACAAAGCAGTTGCTCTTGTGTAGCAACATAAAATTCAGTCATTTTTCCAGCCAATGCTGTTCTACCAACTGAGCAGTCAAGCTATCACTAATAGAAACATTGTGGTAAAATAGAGTGAAATTTAATGTAGAAAGTACAAAAAAGTGATTACAACAAGAAGAGTGAAAGAAAGTGAAAAATTATACTTCAAAACTACTAGGTAGGATCTGAGATATTTTGTGTAAATTACAGAAATAATAAACCTGATACAAACCTCATATCTTCCATTCGACTGTATAGTCTTTCCATGCAGTTTCCATATTAAAGTTGGTTGTGGTACTCCTACTTTGCGACATAATAAACTTATATTACGTTTCCAAGGTGTAATTATTTTTTGGCTAAATGATATGATACTAGCAGGTACTAAAAAAAAAAAATAAAAAAAAATAAAATAAATCTTATTTTACAGTAAATTAATAAAATAAATAACTGCAAATTTTTGTATAATAAAGCATTCATTACTTGACTAGGATGTCAGTATTTGTGCAAGATGTGTGATGGACCTTTATCCAACTCTCATAATGAAATTGCAATGCCTGAAGAAAACAATGTAGTTCATTAGTATTCAACAAGGAACCAAGTCTTCTACTAATTCTCACTTCAATAGTCTCTTATAAACAGTTTTATTGCATCTGAGAAGGAAGGACAGTTTAGTAGTTATCTAAATCCATTGCTTTGAGGGTTATGTGGTAACTATTACCTGTATATCCATTATTGACCTGTGTAGATCAATAATCTGATTCAATTCAAAGTCAGCCAGTATCAATAACCTGTTAGTCTCAGTTTTATTGCTTTAGAAGTGTCTCATTTTACAAATGAATAATGAGATTGAAAATCTAAATTGCATGTCAAATGAGATTTGTAATTGCCTTAGTAAAAAATACATGATTGTGAGTTTCACTGACATGTTAAGATAGTTTATGGTGTTTGGGTGAATCAAGTTATGATGTTTGGGTGAATCAAGAGCAGTGATGGTAGTAAAAATTTAATACTGGGTGAGAGAACACCCATGAGTATGGCACTCCTCGTGCCATAATCATGGCCCAGTAACAGTCTCTTGAATATTTCAAATGGGAAGTTTTTGATCATCCATCTTGTAATTTGGAATAGGTTCAACCAATTTCCATCTTTTCGCCAGACTGAAGAACTCATCAGAAAGGGTAAAAGATTGCTTTGCGAGTGAACAAAGAGCTGAAAAATGCATTTACTAAGTTACTGAATAGGCTGGTGGCAGGGAAATATGATGAAGGTGTATAAAAATGTGTTTCACGATATATAGAGAAATATCGATATATATCTAACCTATGTAAAAGTAAATAAAAATATCTTGCTAAATTTTTATTGGATACTTTGTTATTGAAAAGTGATACTACTTTCTGTCATTCTACATTCCTATAAAGAGAAAAAGGTGTAAAGACTAATGGAAGAAGAAGGGATTGTCATCTTAACAGAGGGACTGTGGTCCTCAAGAAAAATAGTTAATGATTGGTTCAGGACCAACATATGATAATTAAAAACAATGGAGGGTATAATTTTATAGAGATAGACAAGATAATTGGTGAAGGTAAGTGGACACATGCCTCTTTAATCAATTTGGGTGAATTCTAATTCCTCAATGTAGTAGAAGAAAGTAGATTTTAGTATTAGTACATCTTAATTCAACTGACTGTCTTTTTATCAAAACTGATTCAATTTTTTTATTCGTTAAAAATAAGCAAAAAATCATTATGGTCATAATTTAAAATAAAAGTGAAGAAAAACTATTGCAAAAACAAATAATATGAAAAACTCATTTTTGTAGATCATATTATACAGATGAATATAGTAAAAGGTTGTAATCTGCAACTATAAAAAAATTGAACAATTCTCTTTCAAATAAATCAAACTTTTTCTTCTAAAGGGCTGTTTAAAACTGATTTGCAGCAATGTCAGTGGAGTATCTGCAAGTGCTATTGATACTGACATGTATCTTGAAAAGGTTAGGAAACCCTTTAGAATGTAATTCATGGGTTATTTTGAGTTTGTTTATCACATTTATTATATTTGTAAATTAAATATTGTTTAAGAGTGTTGGAAATTTGATTTTAATGTGCTATGAATTACACTTTGGATGTATGCTTATATGATGTTTAATGCCTTTGTGTGTGTGTGTGTGTTGTGCATATGTATGTATGTATGTATGTATGTATGTATGTATGTATGTATGTGTCTTGTTTCTATAAGGTAACCAGCAACAATTGATTCTGTTGTGTGTAAAACAAGGTACATGTCTATGGATGAATATACATTCAGTGTGTCTGATGTGAAATTTGTTATTTTCTAAAGGAAAAAAAATTATAGAGCAAACTATCAAAATACTCATTGATAAACATAGAAATAGTATTATCAGTAACTCCAAAGAAAAAGGTGCTGCTGATTAGCTTTGAAAGAAAAAATTTCATTAATTTGAAAATGACTTGTTAATAATTTTGAAGTGACATTGTAAATCATCAAGCTGTTAAGAAAATGAAAAAAAAAATGAACCTAGTAGTCTCTCATGGAAGAAAAAATAAAAATGTTAGAAAGAGAGCATATGTGTATATATAGGCACATAAAACAAATTTACTAGAAGTTACTCTGTAAAATTTCAAACCACATTGGAAAGGATCACTTGAAAACATGTTAAAGACTATAGTCCCACTTAAACATTTGGTAGCAGTCTGCAGATATCACTTAATCTGTGAACTAATGACACTTGTAAACTACATGTATATAAATCAATAACATGAGTGACCACCTTTAGCCTTGTTTGGTACAGCCTTAATGGATTGTTGAACAAAACAGCGTTGAATTTCATTTTTCAGCACCTGCTCTAAATGTACAAGTAAGATATGTTATGAATAATGGCATTCCTTTTTTTTGATAACAATAATTTTAACTGTATCCTGAGAATTTTGAGTTAGTTCTTATTAGTGAAATACTTAAATATCCTAATATAATCCAGTTTATTTGCTATTCCTTGATAGTGACCATGTTTGTATTTGTTAGATTTTCTTTAAAACAGAGTTTCCACCAACACTTTCTACTATAGGTGCAACTGTGCTTTACAAGATGATTTTTCTGGCTGTCCTTCTCCAAACTTTGTGTAGAGGTTCTCATTACCTTTATTCAATTATATATCCTCTTTCTTCATTTAAATACAATTTTCTGGCTATTTCCAATTGATTTATATTGCACTAATCCTCCATCACTTTTCTTATGCATTAGCATGAGTCCAGTTGACATATTTCTGTATTTTGCTGTCATTGATTAGGTTTGTCATTGTGAACAATAAGCCAATAATGTAAAATAAATACAAAATATCATGACAATATAAAACATTTTATATTATATCCTAGAATCCTAGAGAAGTTAACAAGTATTTTACAGCTCCTTCAAGACAACATTTGTCTATGTGCTACTAAACCTGCAGTTTTACATTTTTAATTAATAAAAATGCTATTAATTATTTTTATTATTTTATTTTGTTTATCCTTTGGTGACTATTGACTCAGAAACCCTCATAAAAGGGAAGGAAAGGAATTCTATTTGTTTTTACCTTTGTTACAAGGTTGATAGCATTAAAAAAGGTATGAAATCAATATTTATAAATTAGAAAAATGAAAGAATAAATCAGTATAACCTTTATTTGTTGGTGTTATAGTAACAACTCTTGTACTTTCACCTTCTCCAACTTTAGTTGAAGCAGTAACCCAAAACTGATATGTAGCATCTTCTTGCAAACGAATGGTTTCATGGGCCTCAACTCCTGGCCCAAGAATTCTTTTATGAGTGCCTTCCTATAAAATTACAAATTATTTCAACTATTTTTTAAAGATAAATTAGTTTGTTAGTAAAAAACTGAATTTTTAAAAAAATAATTCTCCAAAACCAAAAAATATAATTATTAAGGTTAATTGTTAAAAAAATGTAATTGTAAATGATGTATTTTAACTAATTATTTAAATAAAATTTTAGACTATATTAAAAATAAAATTAAAATAATATCCTTATTTTTGTTTTTTAATAATGAAATACTATTACTTTTAAAGTGTATGCATTTAATGAAACTCTTTTTAAGTTAAACTTTTCTTATAGTTAAGTTATGAAGTTAGAAATAACTACATTAATCAAGAATAATGCATTTGAAAAGCCATCCAAATTTATGATAAAAAATTACAATTAAAAGGTATTTTTGATTAATGTAAGTATAAGTTCTTTCATAATGAAAAGTTGCAACTGTATTATAGATCTGAGCATTTTAATTTCTAGTCTTGGGTTTGAAGTTCTATTGAACTTTAATTAGAAATAGTTTTTTTTATTTGTTCCTGATATAACTTTCACAATATTAATGAAAAATGTATTAAAAATTAATTCTAATACATAATTACTTTTACCCACTATAAATATATTACCCAATTATCAAAAATTATGAATTCATAACCTAAGTTATTGTACTATAACTTATCTGCCTGGATATGCCCCTTATTTTAAATCAGAGTCTGATGTTCAAAATGATGTAAAGTTACAATGGATAGCTGGGGAGATAGAAGTTTTATTATAACAGGTGAAATTACAGTTGAACAATTTACACTTATACTTTAACAAGCAGTGGGTTTGAGAGATTAAAAATTACTATTTATAAGGTTTAAGTAAATATAATTTATGCTAAAGATAGGGAGCTCAGAAAAAAGATATTAATATATTCCCTTCAAATTACTTATTATGGTGAGGAGAATATGGATCATCATATTTGAATTTTATGAATACAGAGAGCTGAAGTTGTCTCTTAGTGATCGGCAAGTTTTGGAATTGTTGAAACATTGCAATTCTTTCACACAACAGTCTTCTAAGGAGCATATTACATACTGGTATAATTTGCTACTTGACATACTGTTTAGCTAATGTAAATATTTTGATACTTTAAAATTAAATGAACAAGTAAAGTGGATCTCAAAATGTTGAATGGTTGCAGCATTTATAATCTGGATTATCTGTAATAATATTCAAGCATAATAATATTTATGGTTCAGCCAATTTAAATAATACAACATAACATGTGAAAAAATTAAGGGAAAAGTTGCCAAATCTTTTTAAACATTTCAAGAGATTAAACTGGTATTTAAAAATCATCAATTAAAACATTACTGTTATAGAAAGTAATGCATTTTGGTTAAATATATATGAGAATTTCATGATTTATTAACCATTTAGTTTAACAATATTATAAAATGAAATTTTCAGGTGATACAGAAAAAATACTAAAGCATATCATGTTATCAGTTTATTTTGACTGTTATGGCTTTGTTTCTGTTACTCAATTGTTGACTTAAGACTACAAAACCAACTGAATAGTATAATTAAAATTATATTAACAGTCTGTCATAAAGCAGAATAATATTAAAATAAATAAAAAAGCTGTTGTTAAGTTTTAATATGAATTTCCATATCATTGGTCAAACTTTATTGAAAAATTTATAGATATAGTGTTTTATTGAAAAGTTTCTTATTGAAAAAATATAAATAATTAATTACTAGCCTCTTTCCCATCATCAATGATACCCATGTAGAAGGTATAGCCAACAAGTTCTCCATTAGGATTTTCCGGTGGTCTCCAAGAAACAATGATTTTGTTAACAGAGCTCATTGCTACCTTGATATCTGCTGGTGGAGATGGAACTGAAAAAAACACAAACAACGTTTTTATCCTAATTAGTTATTTTGATTAAACTATTATGTTATATTTATATGTAAATAGAAACTGCATTTCAATACATTATCACCATTATTCAGTTAATCATCCATTTGTAGAAATTGGGATATACATAAATATAAAGACTGTTAGCTTTAAATAATGTAAGCTGTTGTTAAGGTAGATTAATGGATGTAATCAATTGTTCAAAAACAAATTTCATTACATATCAAAAGGAAAACTTTTCAGGATATTCTCAAAGATATCTCTAAATTTTGAATTTTGACTGCAAATACTAAAATTAAATACATAGTGTTGAAAGTTTCCTTTTAATTTAGTATATGAAATATTAAGTTAAAGTTTACTAATACCATAAACTTATTATAAGCAATTACTGATACTTAATAAAAATGCAAACTAAGTTTAAAGGTGACTCACAAAAAAAGAATTTGTGAAAATTATTTTCTAGAAGAATTGGGTTAATGAATCATATAAAGCTAGATTTGGTTAATTTGATAGTAGAGAAAAGTGTAAAAAATAAAGATTCAGAAGGGAACAAAGCTTAGAGTAGATATGAAAGCATAGAAAAAATGTTAAAGCAGGATTAAAAATAAAAAATGGAGAATTTTTTGATGAGTACAGAAATGAAAACTTCTGCACTAAACAGCAGATCATTATGAATTTAATTCAAAGTAATCAAAGAACAATGAAATGATGAAATTTTTTAATTTCTTACCCATCTGATGTGCACATGTGTATGTGTGTTTGTGTGTTTATAATTTCTTATGATCTGTTTTTTCATTTTCTGTGTTAATATAAATTGCATAGCAAGTATTGGTGGCTGATATTCTTAATGCTTTGTATCTAATGAAGAAAATCTTTGTATTCTTAATGAACAAAAACGCAGAGAGAAAGGTGAGATTTGATTGAGATCTTATTTACTCTATTGATAATCTAATTTACGAAGTAAAAAAAATAAAAGTAAGAAAAAAGAAAAGTAGATCAAATGCTTAAAAAAATCACTTTGTAGTTAATTTAACACAGGCTAGTAGTAGTACATAGAAAAGACCCACCGATTTGGCCTAGTGGTGAACGCGTCTTCCCAAATCAGCTGATTTGAAAGTCGAGAGTACCAGCATTCAAGTCCTAGTAAAATCAGTTATTTTTACATGGATTTGAATACTAGATCATGGATACTGGTGTTCTTTGGTGGTTGGGTTTCAATTAACCACTTATCTCAGAAATGGTCAACCTGAGACTGCACAAGACTACACTTCATTTAGATTCATATATATCATCCTCATTCATCCTCTGAAATAATACCTTACAGTGGTTCCAGAGGCTAAACAGAAAAAGAGAGAGTAGTACATAGCTGATAATGCTTTGAAATGACTGAACAACCTCGACTATACTCTTATTTGGATCAGTCAAGAACAAAATTAATCAGGTTATATTCGTATAATTTTTACTACAAACTGATATAGACACAAAATATCTTCAAAACTTTCTTAACTGGCTATCAAATTTAGTATCATAAGCATACTGTGAAAAAACAATTATTTTAACTTACCATCTTCTTCTGTTCGGCAGTATATTAGCGGGCTTTTTACTCCATCACCACTGACTGTAAAGGCAAGGACTGTTATACTGTAATTTGTATATTTTCTTAATCCTGCTAAAGTTGTCTGAAGCGCAGTTGTAACTTTAGTTTCAATTTCATCCTTTTCTGAAACGAAACATACTTGCATTACCAATAATTTACTAATCACACGATTTAAATAATTTCTGCAACAAATATTAAACTAATTTAATCATAGTTATATTATTACAGAATATATTACAGTTGTAAGTATTATAATATATATATAACAGTTTAAAACTCCATCAATTTTATTTTCTTACAGTTATTTAATATCACTTCTAATTTGCATAATCCTAAGTTTCAATAACATATTCTACCTGATGTAACAAGTTACTATTTTATGTGCAGCATGTTCCTTTGATGTTTGCTCATGCCACTCTTTTCTCTAAGTTATGATTTTTATGAAAAAAAAACTAATAGTTATTCACAGATTATTTTTCTCATCTTTTATATAATCGAACCTATATGGATCCTTTATGTTTTTTGTCAAGTAATTTGTTTTGTTGTCAGTACTTCTGTATTTAAATTTTATAAAATATTATAAAACATAAAAAGAGTTTGACAAGTCTTTTTTTTGATTGTGTATTTACTTCCTTTTTGGTCAGAGATCATACAAATCCTATTCTGTGAGTCATTCATCTTTTATTAAAGGCGTGTAATAGATGATATCTGAACATTTAAAAACTCGGACTGAATATATACATTAATAAACATTATTTATTACATAACCATAAATATACTTATATCTATTTTTAGAAATTTCTCATTAACATAGTGCAGTCCTTTGAATAAAAATTCACTTCATCTCTTTGAGTAAAATCTGATTTTTGTGGGTTTGGTGTGATGATAGATAACAGAATATGTGGCTCTGTTGAAAAGATCACTTCACTGTTCACTTTTCCTGGTGAGTCAGACATGGAATGTTTGGAATTCTTGATAGAGAGCTATAACTCATGTCAAGTTGTGTATAACTGCTAACTTCTTTCCCCAATTATCTTTCAATAATTTTGTTAACAGAACTCATTGTTACTTTGATATCTGCTGGCGAATATGAAACTGAGAAAAAAAACAAACTATGTGTTTATCCTTATTATTTATAACTAATCTTGCATTTAAAATCCTTTAACATAATTATATCTTGCATTTCTTCAAGAAGTAGAATATATATTTCATTTTCTGTTATAATATTATGTATTTTCATAATTTCAATAGAAAACAATTTAAAAAAGAGATCTTATTTTTGCTGAGCTGATGTACTGTTAAATATTTCATGGCTGATTTGCAAGATCAACAATTTTTATGTTAAAAAATATTCATAAAAATCTTATATTATAGATTTAATTCTGTCTTTTTTGTCAGTGTTAATTCAGTATCAAATAGCTTAACGAAGTAACAATGATGCTTGGAGATTAGCCTACACTTTTAAGCTTCTTCTTTTGTTAAATTTAATTAGAAATTAATCTGAAAGACAAAATGTATTCTGGAGTAGCACAAAGGATGTTTGTAAGAAAATATTTTGAAGAAAAAAGAAAGATCAGTGTTTTTGCATATCATATCTTTTTTTTGGTATTAATCGAAATGGACACAATAATTCATATTATTATTGTTACAGTTATTATTACTTCAGACATGTTTTTAAATGTGTTTTAATGATGAAGATGTGATGATTGAAATGAGAGATAATAACCTCTTTTGAATATTAAAATAATATTGTTAGATATAACTTTGTAATCATTTCCAACAGAATGAAGTATTGATTTCAACTAGAATACACGATAGTTAAAAAATTATTTAAAGTAATAAAAAAAAAAGAATAGCTTCGTCATATTTAATTTTAAATGGAAGTGTGTTTTATGATATTAATCATAATCTGTTTTGTTGAGTATAATCTGTTTCATATATATAAATCCATCTTTTTAATGAGTATTATAAATTTTTAGTTATATTTAAAAAACAAATACAGTTACAGACTATGTCTGCTTGACTAATATGGATGTATATATCTATCAGTAATACTGATGTTAAGACAAAATTCTTACTTATTAATAGTCTTTTAAAATCTGTTTTTATTTCCTGTTGTATTTTTCTTTATAGCTTTTGTAAGTCCAAGAGTGATGGGAAGAGTAAGACAGGTCTCATATGGTGTTTTAATTTCAATTGTTTATTGGCTAGCACTAGTGTATAAACCAACCTAGCATTCTTTTTGGAGAGTGTATTCTTTATCGAGCATACAACAGCATACAGTTAGAAAATGGAAAACATAATCTTACCATACCAATCTTCAGCAGGATAATGAGATACTTTGTACCCTTGTAATGGACCATTTCGACCTTCTACTAGAGGAGGTTCCCACCATACTTGAACACTTTGTGAAGTTAAAGCTGAACAACTTACTTTTTCTGGGGCCATGCTGGGCACTGGAATAAAATTAAATTACTATTAGATCGCAACTATTTTGTTTAATGGTTACACATGGAGAATAGAATTTAACTCAAAAGCTCTTTAGATCTGATATATTTTATTTAAATTTTTTTATATAAAGTGTATATTATTCATTTAATATATATATATATATATTTTTTTTTTTTTTCAACAATTTCCATAGTATTTTAAGCACTTTTAATCAGTTTTTTATTTGTAGTAAAAATACACAACAACAGCAATAAACATAACACGTTGTAATTTTATGTGTGTTGTGTACATTTTGCTATCATTATAGAGAATGTTCAATTTAAAAAAGGCCCTATCACTCAGCAGTTTATACTAAATGCATATTTTTGTTAAAATGCATATATTGGTGTGAGATGGGTAAAATAATGTGGAAAATGTTGATACGACTGGAGTGGATAGGGCTGCTTATTGCCTGTACATTTGAGTATTGTCAGTCTGTGTCAAGTACTGGCTTCTGAACAAGGTTGTGTAATTGTGTGTTGTTGTTTGTTAATATGTGGTTAACTGTTGAAGAACATATATTCATGATGGAAACTTATTTAGAGCTGAAATCTCATGTTGTATGTCAGCAAAAGTTCAGGGAGAAATTTGAAAAGAAAACACTATGAAAAGTGCTGTTCAGAAGTTAATTAAAAAATTTTGTGAAACATGTTCAGTATTTGAACACAAATGTACCTGACATAGATCAGTTTTAATGATGCAAGTCTACAGAACATTAAAGCAGCAATTAGAAGATGTTCTCATAACTCTTTGTGGAGACTAAGCCAGAAAAAGAATGTTTCACTAGGTTCAGCCCATCCTGTTGTGAGGAAAATGCTGAAATGTTATCCCTATTGCATGCAGGATTTTCCATGAGCTAACTAATGTTGATTAAGCTAAAAGGGCTCACTATTGTCAATGATTCAAGAATTTCATTGGAGGCAATATGAGCATTTTATATCAAGTGTCTTTCACAGGTAAAGCATTTCATCTAGTCTGGTATGTTAACAGTTAGAATTACTGGACCTGGAGTACTGAAAACCTGGACATTTTTTTAAATCTCCTCCACACCCACAAAAATAGCCGTATGATGTGTGGTTTCAAAGCGATGAATAACAGGACCCTTGATTTTTTTTTGAAAAACTATGGATGCTACCGTCTACCAAGAAATTATCCAACAGTTCATAGTTTTACTGCAAGAGGATAAGTGGTGACTGCTAGTTGAAACAGGACAACACCACTTGCCATACAGCTTTCTCTAATATGGAGGTGCTACAGGATGTTTTTCGTGAAAAAATCATTTCTGAAGGATTGTGGCCACCAAGACCCCTTGATCTGGATTAGTCCAGACTTCTTTCTGTAGATTACTTAAAAGGTATTGTTTATAGCAGCAATCCAGATGCCTTGCAGGAATTGAAGACAAATATTACCAATGCAATCCAGGAAATAGACAGGGTAAAACTAACAAGAGTAGCTAAGAAAATGGTCAAATGTGTTGACAAGTGTACAGAAGCTGATGGACAACATTTTCAACATCTTCTGTAAAATATTATGAAAATGAACTAATAACTGCTTTATAAATTAAACTGAACTGATGGGGGTCTCTTTTAAGTTGAACACTGGATTATATTACCTCTAGTGGTTGTTTATCACTGATTTTACTGTACTGTGCTGTTTGTTTTGAAGTAAGGCATTGTTGCAGTATATTTAAAGTATATTGTAGTGAGATGATGTAGAGCAACTATTATTTTATTTATTAATTCTAAATAACTTAAATTTACATTTAAGGTAGTTATTTCCTATTTAATTGCATAATTTTTCAGAAAAAACTTTTAATTAAAAATTAAATTAAATTATTAAAAAATATAATGTAAAGTTAAATATATAAAAAAAACAACAAAATAACATACTAGATAATAAGTTTAAGCAAAGTTATTTATAAAAAGTTTAAAATTTTCACTTCAGTTAAAAATGTAAATTTTCAGTATTAACTTTATACTTAACAATCATCTTTTTCATTTTATTTTTAATTATTAATAAAACAAAGACTTATATGTTTTTGTATTTATTTTCTTAATGCATCTTATGACCTTTTTTTTGAAGGGGAGTAATGTATTTTTGTTTTTCTGCACATTATGAAAAATAATTTTAATCCTTCAAAAATTATTATACAATTATAATATTATAATCATATCTTCAATATTATAATACATATAATACACAACAATTTAATTTATATTTCAGACAATAAATTCATTTAACTAAAACAAATTTCACAATATATTTCTTATTATTTTTGCAGTGTGCTAACTAAATTTAAATAATCCATTTAGTAATGAGGAAATGTAGGGATATTGTACTGGACAATAATCAAAAGGATTGATCTTATAAATATATTCATTCAACAAAAAAATTGGTAATATATATTAAAAATCTATTCAAATGTACATGTATGTGGGTTGTAGCAAATTTTGCATGCATACATTTCTGTTCACTGGCTTTAAAGGGCTACGAAAAACCAAGAAAATATTTTTGATAGAAAAAAAGATAAATTCAAATGAATAATTTTGATACTGCTAGAAATTAGTATTGAGTTAGAGCAGTCTATAAAACATTGTCTCACAAGGGAAAGAGGTGCATTAAATAGTTGTTTTATACTGTTTATTTCAGTCTTTCTTATGGTTATCATGCTCATAAATCATCTGAGTTACAAGAGGCACCAGTCAGCATTGTTTTCTTTGAAAGTAATATATTCACTATACAAGTAGTTTCTGTAGAGAACAGAGTAAATGTGCTACTTAGGGCTGAATATCACCTACATTTTGATGAGCAAGGCATTTGAATATACAACAGCATTTGGCTAACGAAAAATGCAACAAGAAATTATTTACTGCTCTTATTCTCTGGTAATCTGAAGTACTGAAGCATTTCAAGCACCTCCCAATATAAAGTAATCTGAAGTACTTCCCAAGTAATCTGACTTCAGATAATTGATATTCATGAAAATGGTTGTCTTTTTCAAGAATAACTTGTGACTCATTCAAGGTCATGTCAGGTCAACTGTTATTGTTATGGTACTTAATACACATCATATTAATCAAATCATAAATTGAAACTATCATCTACAGTAAATTCAGAACATAAAATAATTATTTGGTGCATCAGTTATGTCCTTTAAGTGTAACATGAATAGTAGATTAGAGTGAATAACTGTTGCCATGAAAGATATTTTCTCTACTATGAGTAATTATGATAGAAATTAGGTAAACCTAATAAATGTATGATTTCCAGATATAACTTCAGATTTTCAGGATACATCTGAAAAAGTCTATGAAGTATTTGATATACATTGATACTGTTTAAAAATTAAAAACAGAAGCAATAAATTTTTTAATTGATATTTATATATTAACAATCCTTTAATAATGTACTGAATGGAAAAACTAAATTATACATGATTTTAAATCTTCTGCAATTTTAAATCAATACTTTATACAAACATTTTTAATTTTGCATTAATAAAATCATAAATTATATCAGACTATTTAAGCTGTTATATAAGAATTGGTACATTGAGCGAGACACCATTTTACATTGAAGAATATTACTTAGTCCAAAAGACAATGTGTGAATCATGTTGGAAACTGTATATGTGTATATGCATTTTTGCAAATATACAGTATACATTGGGTCTTTTATAGTTGTACAATACATTAGATAACATCTGTAATGCGTGGAAGCTGCCTTACAGATTGTAATATAATGTATACCTAATGGTGGTCCCAAATTATAGGTTGACTTTAGGTTTTAGTTCTTGTAGATTTTTATTTAATTCAAATTATAGATTTTAGTTCTGTATCAAAGTAAGTTTGGTTATATGAATTTAAAAAAAATATGTTAGGAATGCCAGCCCCTTTTTGATAAAAAGCACTGATTTTTGGTACTTTCTAATTTGAATATTATTTTAACAAAATAATACTGTTAAAAATAATGTTCATAAAGGTAACTAGGGTACGATTTAATCTTATAAAATTTGTAACAACTTTTGTCTAAAAAATGTTTAATTATTGTTACTGGAAAATAAAAACAAAGTTAAAATCAATCATTCTTCAGGCTAACAGAAAATAAGTAAATGAAAATAAACAAGATCAGTATGAGGCTAACAAATAGTCAAAACTGTACTGAAAAACTATTAAAATTATTTCTTAAATTAAACTATTAATATTATATTCTTAAAATATTTAATATTGGCTTGCTTATCAAGTATTTTTTTTTGTTGTTTTTTTTTTGTCTTCAGTCATTTGACTGGTTTGATGCAGCTCTCCAAGATTCCCTATCTAGTGCTAGTCTTTTCATTTCAGTATACCCTCTACATCCTACATCCCTAACAATTTGTTTTACATATTCCAAATGTGGCCGGCCTACACAATGTTTTCCTTCTAGCTGTCCTTCCAATATCAAAGCGACTATTCCAGGATGCCTTAGTATGTGGCTTATAAGTCTGTCTCTTCTTTTAACTATATTTTTCCAAATGCTTCTTTCTTCATCTATTTGCCGCAATACCTCTTCATTTGTCACTTTAACCACCCATCTGATTTTTAACATTCTCCTATAGCACCACATTTCAAAAGCTTCTAATCTTTTCTTCTCAGATACTCCGATTGTCCAAGTTTCACTTCCATATAAAGCGACACTCCAAACATACACTTTCAAAAATCTTTTCCTGACATTTAAATTAATTTTTGATGTAAACAAATTATATTTCTTACTGAAGGCTCGTTTCGCTTGTGCTATTCGGCATTTTATATCGCTCCTGCTTCGTCCATCTTTAGTAATTCTACTTCTCAAATAACAAAATTCTTCTACCTCCATAATCTTTACTCCTCCTATTTTCACATTCAGTGGTCCATCTTTGTTATTTCTACTACATTTCATTACTTTTGTTTGTAAGTATTTATATTAAGTAAACTCATTAAATGACAATTGAGATTATGTTAAATTTTTAATATTATTCACTTAACATAAAGTATTCTTTCATGCCACATAATGTAACATTTGACTCCAGTTAAAAGATCTAACCTTTAACAATATTTATTAGGTACTAAGAAAATAATTTTAATATAAAATTTTGGTTTTATTTTTTAGCATGGGATTTTCAAAGTTTCAAAGAATTTTATATGCTGATATAACTTAATTCTAAGGAATATGAGTAAGATGACAAATGAAACTATACTAAGTTGCTAAGAACTGAACACAGGAAGTGCTATATATCGTTAGTATTTTTTGTGAATGATAAGACTTAATGAGCAGCTAATTGATAAATCTCATGAATTACTTTCTAAAATTAAGTTATAAATAAATAATATGTCTATTATTGCATTACTTAAGTCATTAAATTCCGAAACTCACCATGTCCATCAAAAGTGATATTGAGAAAAACCTCTATCCCAGTTGTTAGGAAAATAAACGCATACATTTTAAAAAAACATTTCATAAAAATATCAGTGAAATATAAACTATTGAACAAACAACGTTATGGAGATTAACTTGGGTGTTGGGGTTTTGAAAAAAATAGTAAACCTAATTTTTGTCAACTTAATTCTAATTAATGTACATGTTAATGTATAGTAATGTAATAGTTAATGTAATAAGAAACATATGAAAATTGCATTATATAAAATTTAAAAAAAATATTACGTATGTTATACTCATACATTTAAAAATAAAATGAAAGTTAATGAAAATCATATAATAAAAAATTAATGTTTAAAATTACAAAGAAGTTTTAACAAAATAATAGAATCAAAATTATTTAAGCATAAATTTATCAATAACAAATTAAGAAATTTCAAAATAGGATTAAAACAGCATTTCATCTTCACTGTCATCTTTTCACAGTTATCATAATCCACAGAATTATTACTTTTATCATTGGCATTTACATTATTAAGATTTTATAAAATAGCAATTAGCTATTTTCTTTCAATTTTCACCATAATGTTTAGGTAGAAGAAAATTTTGTTCTTTTATTTTTGCTGGTTTTCATACGTTTTCCTGTAAAAATATTAATTCAGGTTTCATCATGCCAATATTTTTTCCTTTCTTACGAATTCCATTACCTTCCCCTACATCTGACATGTAATTAGGCTTGCCTCGAACAAGAATTGAATCACTAGGAAGTTTTTTAGTAAAAACAAAATGTTTGAAGGATTGAATTTAAAATGGCATAATGCTTCTTCATTACACAAAGACACTTTTTTAAAATCATATACACGGCAGTCTTCATCAAATCTAATTACTGGGGAGTATTTAGCAACAATATTAATATAACAATTGATATTGTTATATTGTTGGTGTAACAATTATTGTTCTTTATCAAAAGTTTATTTTTAATCAAAATTCTGTTCAGAAGACATGAAATGTTCTACTACTGAGAAAATGATTTGAATTTTTTTCATTTGCAGAGGAGATTCTTTGTGAAACCACAAACACAATAACTAATTAAAATGGTATTCTTTTTCTGGCCACCACAGACATCAGCAAACAAATGAATTGCGTGGGATGTAGATAAAGCTGTATTTTTTAATCTATTGCTGATGCATGATGCAATCTGATTAGCTGAAGAAAATTCATTTTCTAACTACACATAAGCAATTTATTCTGTACAGTCTGAGAGGATTTTGAATGATCCTCTGAAATAATGAAATTGTGCAAAACAGTTGACTTATTAACCTATATAATATGCTGATTGGTTTGGCAATTTTAGCAAGATTAAATTTTTAAGAAAATCAAAATTAAAAATTTTAATACCCTTTTCATCTCTTAATAACAATGATCAGACTTTGCCTCATGAAATCTCAAATACTTGATGAAAAAAATCGTACTTTATGCTTAAATTATAGTTCATGTTATCACTGTATATTGCATATTGTTTTTTAACTGATAAATCACTACTTAAATATTGTCTTGTATTATTTCATAAAAATAACTTCAGTTTTGCTCTGTGTGTCTTGGGGTGGCTAATTATCGTGAATAAGTAAAACCAAAATGAATATAAGAACATAGTGGATTTTTAAAAAAAAATTATTCAATAATAAATATGCTGGACATAGTGGATTTTGTTGCAATACAAATTAATTGGATATAGTACATTTTGTTAGTTTTCTTGTAGCACATAATGGTTTCTGGAGACAAATATGATCTTTGAATGCTATTGCAAGGCATTTAGAGTGGGTTTAGGAAAAAAATAACTTCACAGCTATGTCAGGCGTAAAAAATACTAACAAAATAGATGTTTCACTTCATCAATCAATTTGAGGTATATACTTTCTATATTAGCTAACAAAAGTTGGTACCAATCATAGTTATGGAAGATAAATGAACTTTGCGTCATTCCAATATTATAAATACTAGTATGAAAAGGTGAGATCATTTTTTCACTGAAAGACAGACATTACTATGACACTCCACTATGAAAGTCGGTGAAATGGTGACTTTTCCTAGATGTGGTGAGCTGTTTCTATTTATCATGTAAGAATTAGCGAAGATAATAAAACATTATTATTTTACCTCCTTCCAAAGTCCTGGCTTGTATTGGTTCAGATGATGGACCGGCACCCCTACTATTAAATGCTTGTACAGTAACAACATATGTTGTATACATCGCTAATCCTTGCAATGTTACTTCTCCTGTCCACTGCATACCGCCACCTGTTGTTACTTCCACAGTTTTAACACTAGAAGGTGTAGAAGATACCTCTGAAGTAGTAGAAACTTCAATATAACTTACGTAATACCCTAACAAATTTCCATTCCATAGTTCTTTAGCCGGAGGTTCCCAGGTGATTACTAACTCTGTTGAACTGTGGGCTTCTGCTCTAACTTCTCGAGGAGCACCACTTGGGGCTATAAGAAAGCAGATAAAAATTTATTAATTTTTTTTTTTAAATTTAATATAGATTGTAATACTGGCTTTATATATTATCTTCCAAATATTAATTCAACAAAAAGTTATAAAAACGTGATGATAAATTATGGAATAGAATTCTAATTTATACAAATAGATTATTATTATATATACAAATAATTTAGTTTTTATTAATGTTAGATCAACTGGTTATTCTTAGAAGGGGATATATGAACAATACTTAGCAAATAGTATGTTAGAAATTGAAGGAATGAGGTGAGATAAAAAAAATGGCCAAATCACTTTTCACAAACCAGTTCCTGCAGATTACTAAATTAAGCAATGTTGGGTGCAGTTTTGTTACATGCTGCAAGGGCTTAAGGCAATCGACCGTGGCAGTCAATGGTCCTTAAAAATAAATAAATGTTCTTAAAATAAATAAATAAATAATTTCTTATAAATAAATGAGAATATTTATAGATGAACACTTTTTTATAAAAAAAAACTGAACTGTGAAAACCTCACATTAACACATTTATCTAAAAGAGCAGAAAGATTATTTTTTTAGTTGAAAGTGAAATACTTTTTTTGATGATAGTGGAAGTTTTTAGCCTGGTTGTACAGGAGCATAACAAATATCTTAAAAGTTAAACAAGTTTTTTTAAATAAGTACGTAAAATGTGAACCCATGTTAATGCAGAATGTAAATGAAGAAAATATTTATTTATTTTAACTTCAAAATTAAAGAATATAAAGTAAATTAATGTATAAATTTTATATGTATATATATATATATATAAGAGATACAATTATAAAAAGTTTATCACCAAGAGTACAGAATTCAGTAATGCTTCTTACCTTATGCTTGTTATTATATAAAAACTCTTTCAACAGTTAGTAAAACATATTCTTTTTTTAAAAATCACACATTAAAAATTTAAAACTTAAAATTATAAACAAATAAGAATAAGTAGTCATAAAAAACATGATTAAAAACATTTTTATATGTGGCTAGCCACACATATAGTACTGTACTCCTCTTGTGGCTAGCCAATTATAAAAAAAAATTTAATATTTTTAACTTTTATTTTTATATTTTACAATTTTAAGTTTTAAATTTTTAATGTGTGATTTTTAAAAAAGAATATGTTTTATTAACTGATGATGAAGGAAACCCTTGAAAGCGCTTTTATATAATAACAAGCATAAGGGAAGAAGCATTATTGAATTCTATACTCTTGGTGGTAAACTTTTTATACTTTTGTATTTGACATAAACTGTACAGAGGGGAATATGGACAAATACAATAACAAAAAAAGAATTGGCTTTTCTAAGTTAATACGCATGCACACGAATACACACACACACACACACACACACACACACACACACACACACACACACACACACACACACACACACACACACACAAACACACACACACACACACACACACACACACACACACACACACACACACACACACACACACACACACACACACATACATACACACACACACACACACACACAAATATATATATATATATAAAGCAGAAGTTTGATATAAGTAACAAATTTGCTAGTAGAGTAACAAAAGCCGGATTTTTCAGGAAAATAGAATTCCAAAATATGAATATTACCTTCTTCTTGTGTTGAAACTTGTATCATTTCACTTGGCTCACTAAGACCCAATCTATTCTCAGCAATAATTCGTAAATGATAAGAGCATGCTGGACTTAAATTTTGGACTGTTGCTATTGTTTGTGTTCCAGGTACAACCACTTTAGCTGGTTGCGTAGGCCAGCTATCTGTAGAGAAAGTATAATAGTAATACAAATACACTACTAGTACATAAAATTATACAGTACTAAATGGAAAAATTTAATTAAATTTTTTTTTTTTTTGAGTTCAGACAATAATAACTTATTTTTTGTTCATCAATAAAAAAAATATAATAAAATAAGAGATAAAATAAACATAGCCATTAAAATAATATTTTGAAAAAAATTGAAAATGTAAAATATATTTATTTGATAATTACAAAACAAATCTTTTTTAAAAGGGTCTACATTTTCTCATAATTAAATATTGGAATTTAACATAAAGGAATATAAAAAAAAGTTATTTTATTGTTATTATTTATTTACCAAGAAATAATAAAACATTGTTCACTGATTTACTTAAGATTTGAAGTCGCTATAGACGACCACAAGACAACAATGACCACTGTTATTTTAATTTTTCCTACTAGTTGATTTCAAAAAAATCATTTTAGAATTGGCTTTTTAAATTTCTAATGATATCAGTACAGCCTTAAACTTTAAAAATAAATAATCTGTTTTCACTTGTGGTTTCACAAAACAGAACTGTATCAATAGTATTTAAGTATATTTTTTGTAGTATATCAATGAACTTTTATAGAAACAAAGTAGAAGTTTGAATTCATAATTAATGGTAAAATATAAAAACCCTTTAATGAAAGTATTTCTGAAAAAGAGCATTAAAAATCAAAATATGAATGATGGTCTGTTAGCCAGGTATACAAAGTATACTAATTTTCACCTCTAAATTTTAATTTTATGAAAAGTAAATGGTTTTGGAAAATGTAACAAAATTTGAAGAATTTTATATAATAAAGTTCTATATTAAGTGTTTAGAACCACATTACTTTGAATAAGTGGAAGAGATTGATATAGTCATAAAAATTCTATGTAAGACATATCCTTCAGCTATTTCAAGTTAGTTTATTTACAAGGAGTTTAAAAAGAAAGTGCAGTCAATAATAATAATAAAACCTAGAAAATAATTTGATACAATATTCACCTAGGAATTAAAATGGTATCTTTGTTATGTTTTAATTTTAATATTAAAAAATTAATACCAAAAGTTGCTTAACTTAATAGATAGGTCCATAAAAATTTGTTCTACAGGATATTTTAATGAGTGTTAATTTGGATATTAATGCACAACATTAATCACACCATGGAAGTTTTTTCACTTAACAAATAAACATCAAATTCTTATCAAACATAAACATTATGAAATTTACAGACTTACTAATTTTTATGAAAACAACATATTAAATGACTAAACTCAGCATAGATTAAATTTACTATTTGATTTTATGCTTAAGAGGTGTTCTAACCTTAAGATGGATGGCATTAACAACCGTGATAATGGAAACAGCTAAAGAAGTGATAATAACAAGATCTAAAAGTTTTTGAAAAAATAGATTCTAGTAATTTGTAAGCAAGTATAAATATCCTTGCAATAATTTTAAAACAAAATAAGAGGAGTAAAAAATGGGATATTATTTAAAAACCTATCTTAAAATAGAAAATTAATTTAGTTCAAAACAAATAAAATTAATAATTACTTCCTCAGTGATAATGATGTTATTTTACCTTGAAAGAAAAATACATTTGAACACACCTTCAACAACTTTATACTGTATAATGTAGCTTGTTATCGGGCTATTTCCAGCATAAGGTTGAGTCCAAGACAGCTGAAGAGATCTGCTCTGCTGGTCATTGACTCGTATATTCTTTGGAAATTCAGGAACCTCTGAAAGAAAGTATAAAACAATAATTACAGCCATTTTCTGCTTTAATCAAATATGCTACAAACAATATAATATTTTGCTTTTTCTTTTATTGTAAAAAGTCATATAGTATAAATTCAATTTCACAGAGGGAGCAGAAAGCAGAGCTAAATGTTTTGAGTAGAAACTCATTAATGAACCGTTTTCTGATCTGTTTATATGAACTTTTTTTCTTATGTTTAGCTATATAATGATCATCTCTTGAGATATTGTTGTGCAGTTTGGAATCATTCTGTGTATAAATCTTAGTTAAACATTTGTAATAATTTGAAAATATACATGCGTACCTGCATAGAAGGAAATGAAATAAAACAGGCTAATGAATGAAAATCCTTAGCAGGAATCATACCCAGAAGCATTAATAGAACTTTTTTGTTGCAATATCAAACTAATTCATACCAAAATTTCATGTAAATATTCTGACACAAAAAAATCTGAACAAAAGTAACTGATTTCTGAAGTTTACATAATTATAGATTACTTCATGAGCGGTAGATAAATACCTTGAACAATCAATTGAATTGCCATATCATCTTGGCCATATGCATTGCTGGCATGACAAGAAAATACACCAGTATCATGTCTGTAGGCTTGCATAATTCCAAGTTCTGATACCATTCCATCATCCAACAATTGTTCACGAATTGTGTATCTGTAACATAAATACAATTAAAATTCTGCAGATTAACAGTTTCTTCAGTTTCCCCATTGAATAGAAGCAACATACATAATGCAGTGTTTCACATCAGGTAGGGGTACAACTATTTTGTAGCTTTATACAATTTGTCCCAATCTTTTTTATGGTCGAAATACATATTTAGAACAGTCTTTGTTGTTTCTCTGAGAGTAATCATGTTACCTTCTAGAGTACATGTATCTCTTGGAGGGGGTGATTATCATTCTTTACCTACCTGTAGTTTAGTCTGCTGCAATGGTTCTCAAACATTTTATTTTTTTACATACCACTCATGTGAATACAGATCAGTAGCGTACCACTGATTTATTAAATACATAATATGTCATTAGGGTAGCAATAGATTTACATCTCAGAATGATAAAACAATAAAAAATTTTAATATTTTTTGAAAGAATCTACTTATTTTATAAAAAAAATCATGTATTACAATTTTTTTATTTATTACAAATATTTTAATCATTTAAACATTTATTTACTTTACAAAGAAATGTTAAATTATTTACTTAAATTATTGATTAGAATATTGTGGAAGACTGCAAACTCGGTGAGAATGATGATGCTGCAAGCTTAAAAAAAATGTTAATAACAAATCATATGATAATGATTCCAGATTTGATAAAAGGGAGTACACAGTCTTATTTGTGATGATTGCAACTTGATATATGTGGGTATGACCAATCATAAATTTTCCACACGAGCTAAAGAGCATATAAATAACATTAAAGATAATAAACCAGAAAACTGTAACTTTGCCAGACATATAATAGAATACAGTCATACATACAATCATAATAATTTTATGAAAATCTTACATATTTCTTACAAATATTATAATACTTCTAATTTGGAAAAATATTGTATATATTTTAATAATAAAAATTTAATTAATGAACAAAAATTTTTTAAAAACGATATATTATTTAAAAACATACTAAACATAAGTATAAAGAAGTAATAATCTAATCTAACAATTATCTCTTTGATAACATGGTTCCGTTTGATTTCATTTTAATCCACCAGAGTACATGTATATTCCTTCAGTATACTAGTAGGACCAGGACAGTCATGACTGGTTTTGTTAAAAATCTTAACTATGATTTTTTAAACTTTTGAATTTAAATATATTAATTTTAACTCCTGAGCTTCCTGGGCTTCCAAGTAGGCTAAAAGATTTAGAGTAAATATCAATGTACTGGTAAGCTGGATTACATTAATTGTTAATTCATTTATATGAGATTATCTTTCATTTCAATTTTGTGTGCTGTAACAAAATTTTCCAAATTCAAAAAAGATTGTAGATTTTTATTCAAAACATTTTATTCATTATTTGTCATTTTATGAAAAACTGTCTTTGTCACCTATTGTAAACTGATTTGTTGTTTCACCTTGCAAACTAAAATTTAAGTCACTGAGACAACTGAAAATATCTGGTAAATAGGCTAGTGTTGCGATCTACTGCTCGTGAATTGCTGATCTACTGTATTAATAATAATAATAATAAATAAATACTACTTCTGATAATAAACATCTGTTATACTAATAATTTTGTATTATAATAATTAAACAGGAAATTTTTGTAATTATAATAGTTTTTTTTTGTATTGTTGTTGAGTCTGTTTGCATACTACCACAAGAAGCTCTGCTTACCACTGGTGGTAAATGCATCACACTTTAGGAACTACTGGTCTACGGTCATCTTTTCTTGATTTTTCCAGATTCTTAATCATATGTATTGCTACTTTCATGTAGTTATTTGTTTAGTATAAAGTAGATTTTTTGTTGAAAATTTCAGTCAGTTTTTGTTAATGGCTAGACATAATTTAAAAAAAAGAATGTTTTAAATAAAACAGTAGTAATTTTTAGCACTTTAAGTATTTACTTACCCCTCATCTTGAATAAAGAGAGATATTTATCTATGTTTTTCTTATTAGTACTGAAACGTGTTGTCTGGTTTATATTTTACTTGGAATCTCTTTGTAATACTATTTTGCTAGTTACATCCTTTTTTATTTTAATTTTAATGTGATTTGTAGTTAATTGTAAAAATTGTTCTGACACTTAAACCCATTGCTTTAGACTCTGATTTAGAGCTTAGGTGTTAGTTTGCTATCAAATTTTTCCTTCTCAGATAATTAGAAATATTACTCAAATTTTTATAATTTTATGTTTTCTTAACTAGTTTATACAACTGGTACAACTAATAATCATAATGTATTTAAACCAAACTTAATAATCACAACATGTATGAATAACTTATTAAAAAATAATTGATAATAACCATGAATAACACGTTTAAGGTTAATTTTTAGGTCTTAGTCATTGTTTATCATAAATCTTGCAATATGCATTTTCCAGCATGCAGCTGAAATGTGTGATAAGTGTAAATATAGTAAAAGCAATCAGATGTATGAAGTAGTGGGTAATGAACACAATAGTTGCAATACTTAAAACTTTTCATGATCTTTTGAATTCTGGAAAAAAATTACAAACTGTGTGTCAAGAGAAAAATTTTTTAGTTGAAGGATCTAAGTACAGCCTTTAACTCTCAACAACTAATAATAGCTATTATTAAGTGGATATTTTCAGTAGGCCACTGATGTTAAACAATGCTATGTGCAGTTTAATTAATTTGGTTTAATGGCTTATCATACTATTGATGCATAAAAAAAACAATCTCCTAAAGAAATAAAGTTGTGTTTTGGTCATTATGTATTTACCTTAAAAATCTATTTAAAGGACATTTTTATCATTATTTTTCTAAATTTCTACTGATTGTAGTATAGATGAAAATTTTTATGAAGAGGAAGTATTTACTTTTATATGTATTAGTGATACATATACTTTATAAGAGATTTTATACTCATAGAGTTTAAATTTTCTAAAGATAATTAGTATATATACATTATAAAATGAATCATTTCACTGACACTAGTGTTTACAAAAACATTATGCTATGAAAATCCACCGAGTTATTTAATTAACTTATTATTTGTAATTCTACTAAAAAAAGAGATTAGCTTTAATAATTGTTGTTAGATTGGTCCAATTTTTTTGTTGTTTAATGTATTTTTGATATTAAAATAATTAGAATCTTTATTTCTAAAGACTGACTAATGATAGAATCAAACAAGACCTTTGATCTAAATCTTCTGAAATCCTTTGTCCACCAACTTTCCACATGATCTCTATTGGATTATCTCCTAAGGCAGTACACTGTAGATGAGCTGCTTCACCCTTTTCAACCTGCATTTGTTTGGATTTCTGTGGAAAATGAGCCGGAGCTGAAATTTGAAAAAAGAATGTAAAAAAATATCAATATTAACATACAAATTTAACAATTTTTTTCTCCTTATGTGTTCATTGCAATCTGTTCAACTAGTGATCAATAACCAATATCCCCATGGCCCAATGAAATGAGGGTGATTTGTAAATAAGGTGGAGATTTATACAGAATTAGGCCAACCATTATTGCTGAGATGTGTGGTTAATTGAACCCCAACCACTAAAATAAACTGACATCCATGGTCTAGAATTCAAATCCATATAAAAGGGACAACATTTTACTACCATTTGGACCACAGAACCTTCGACCTCAAAAATCAACTGTTAAGCAACTGATTTGTGATAAGTTCCTCAACAGACAAGCCCATTGGGCTCAAAGTTAAGTAACAATAACAGTAATTAAACATAAAAAAATCACCAGAATTAAAAAGATTATTATGAAACTAAAAAGTGGAACAATTCTAGCATTTTATAATTTTAGCTTATAAAGTGGAAATAGTTAGTACTATTTCCACTTATTAATCTGTTCTAATAAATAAAGATTATTTTGTTGTAGCTGATTCAAGTCTGTAAATAATGATTGATGATCATGGTCTGCTTAAGAATATAGAAATTACAAAAGTAATATATAATCAATATAGTGAAATAAATATATCTTTTTAAGCCTAAAAATTAACAGTTCTGTATACTAGCAATATATTACTTTACGCTATTAAGCATAAGTTAGAAAACGAATTGAAATGAATTTGATTTCAGGGGAAAAAAAATTTATCAGCACTTTATAAACACATATGGAACTGAAAAAGCACAAGAAATCTACTAAGAAACATATTCTTAAGTAGGATAAAAACCAAATCGTAAGAATATTTTCTTACGATTCTGTAACATGTGTAGCAATATAAAAGTCAAAATTATTGCCTGACATTTAATTATTCATTTACTTAAAAAAAGTTGTCAAGCCATGAAATTTTTATGGTGGTCATAAATAATATTAAAAATGCATTTAAAAATTTCACATAAAGATCTTAAATTTTAAAAGAAGTATTTTTTTGTTTGAATATTTCCTTAATTTTATTCATAGATACCATTAATGATATATGCACTTTGTATAATAAGAAATAAATAACATGATTACAAAGTCAAAGGATCTGAAATCCAATTAATTGTCAGTTGCAATAGCATCATCTATTAATGAAAATGTGTATCATCTATTAACAAAATGATTATTTATATTCTTTCAAGAGGGTGATCAATAAGGATTCAATTAGTTACTTGAAAACTTTGCAGTAAGAAACAAATTGGGAAAGTAATAATAAAATTAGCTATGGTGGAAAATTTAACAATTTTCTTAATGAGTTTCAGAATGCTTTTTTTCTAGCTTGCCCTTAAGGTAAAAAAAAACCAAAAAAAACAGTTTCAACGTAAAAAGGAAAATGCATGGATTACTAAAGGAATTGTAAAATCTAACTCTATGCTAAGGAATCTCTGTGAAATTTCCCAATGTAACTTGTCTAATAACTTCCAGAACTATTTCAAAAGTTACAAAAGAATGTACGCTAAAGTTATTCATACTGCTAAAAGATTGTATTATGATAATTTAATATCTAATTCAAATAATAAATTGAAAACCTTGTGGTTAGTTATCAAAAGTGAAAATGGTTTTGAAAATAAAAAGGTCAGATAACGTCACCAAAAACACAAAAGGTGCAAGAGGAATCTCATACTGTATTCAGGGGATGAGAGTTAAGTTAATTTCTTTTTCAGTATTTCAAACAACAATAATATTGATCCATTTCATACAAAGCCATTCATCTTACTTTGTGCTTTTAAATGAAAATATAAGGGCCCTTTACACCCTTACATATGACGACCCTGATGGTGATACTAACCTCATTTTAAGAATGTGATGAGGGCTAATGACCATTAGCAGTCGATGCCCGTAAAAAAAAACAAAAAAAAAAAAAAAAATAATAATATAAACATTAAATTAATAAAACAATGTTATCAGAATTATAGAGGGGTATTAAATTTAAAACTTACCATTAACTTTAAGAAAAACTACTTTACTAACACCAGTTCCAATTTCATTTTTTGCTTCGCATAAATAATGACCTTCACTTTCTTTGCTGATATGTAAAAATTGAAGAGAACCATTTCTATAAAAATTAATATTTGGCTCATATAAGAAATCTTTGTACTCTCCAGGATGATCACCTAAAATAAAAAAAAACAACCAGTATTATTTAAGAGCAGTTCTTTATTAAATGAATTAAACCTTCTTACATTTTTGACAAGAGAAAGAGTGCATATTGCTTTCATATCCAATAATTTTTCTTAACAAAATGTTACTTTTATGATTTCATACTGAAATAAACCATAAAACTTCTTAAGAACTTAAGATTTATGTAGCAGCATAAATTTTTTCTAGAGGATAATTAATAAACAAAGATTAGTTTCTGATGGCAATAAACAGCAGCAGTGTGCATAAACTGAAAAAAGGAAAATTCAGTTTTTTGACAAACATAAAAATAATGTTTTTACATCTACAAACAAAAACACTTCTTGTGGAAGTCTGACTGTATAGTTTGTAGTTCAGTTGGATACTTCCACATGCTGAAAAATTCCAGGAATGAGTAAATTCATTATTCCTTTAGGAACCTGATACTTGTTCTCAGGCAGCTATTTCATTTTTGAAAGAAAATAAAGTTTTTTTGCTGGATTTATTTAAATTGGTCAATGTAAAACCCATTTATCAATATGTGCTGCTTCCATCAAGATTAAAAGGGCTTTCTGATCTCTCACAGGATCATGAGAGACCTTCCCCACAAGTGGGTGTGCTACAAGTGGGTCTGATCTGTTGAACTAATATTTGGTGTGATCTGTTAGGGAAGCTGTCTGTGGAGCATATCAGGAATTTTGTTACTGCTCATTAAGCTTAATGACTCAAGTGCCTATCAGGTAAAGCCAGGCCTACAAATCCTCCAAAAATATAAATAAGAATTCAGTATATGAATAAAAATGAAAGTCAATCTTACTTTCCTTTTTATTCAGGGAAGATTAATTTTTAGAGTTTAAGAATTCTCGAAATTCAAGTGTATCAAGTGTCATTCAACAGGGTTTTGCTTTTGATACCTTCAAATTTTCATATCCATGAAAATTCTAAAATTTCTTAATTTTGTAAAATATTTGCAAATCAGATCTAGCTAATTTATTTTTGTTAACATATTTTTGTGCTAAAAGTACAACTTTTCTTTGCTTATTTCTCAGTTGCAGTTTTAAACAACTTCCATTGATCTAAATAAAGTTTATTTTAATCCTAGTATACTACACTGACTTTATTTTTCATGATTTCTGCCAATACATCTCAGAGATGTACATGTTCAAAAAGTACATCATCTAGCAGATGATGTCCATTTTCTTGCAAATGTATTTCTTTCCATGTAATTAACACATATTCTGAATATGAACCAAATTGGATCATAAATACAGTTTTTCAAAATATCTCCACCCCAGCGCCACCTAGTGGGTCCATTTTTTGCAAAAATATTTATTTTCATGTTACTAATATATATTCTGAATATGAGCCAAATCAGACCAAAATACAATTTTTTGAAATATTTTGACCCCATTACCACCTAGCAGGTCCAACTAATTCAGAAACCTTCGCGGGCGTGTGCACAACTCACCAAAGTTTCATCACAATCAGATGAATGGTATAGGAATGTGTACGGGACAAACAAACAAACATTCATTTATATATATATATATATATATATATAAATGAATGTTATGTATATATATATATATATATATAAATGAATGTTTGTTTGTATATAAGAAAAAAATATATAAAAAAAAATTACTGAGATAAAATCAAATATATAAACTTCATATCATATTTCATTTTACTCATTCTTCTTATTGATGATGGGCAAAAAACCACAATAATTTTTTTTTGCTTTTTAGAGTTTTTACTGCTGGTTTAGCTTTAGTACCTTTTATCCCCAAGCATTTGGATATATCTCTCACAGATCCCTTGGAAGAGGAGAGTTAAGTCTTCTTTTTATCCAAGGCCTAATTAGACTCTCCACTAAGCTGTTCATAAATTCAAATCTAGAATAGGGCTTCAAATTATTGACAATTTTAAATTTATAAAAGTTGTGTAAATATACCAAAAAATGGGTTGTATGAACCAATGTTGAGCATGTTGTAAAAAAATGTCACTGGCCACTGTTTGGTCTTCCTTTCACAATTCATACTTCAGATAAGTTGGTTGAAGGTATCCACAGCTCCTTTTGTAGAATTGTATGTGGTAATTATTTCTGGATTTCTTGGATTTTTATTTACGGAGTCATTATCATCTACAGTAGATACCAGAGTTACAATTTTTCTTTTTTTTTGGCATATGTGAGACTGCTGTTAAATCTGGGTTAAAAAAAAGAAAAACTGTTGATCCAATTCTGTGATTTTGTAAGAAGGATTTACGAAATCATTTGGAAACTCAAGTACGTTTTGTTTGATAATTCCTAGTGTGGTTAAATTGTACTGCTTGAGAAGTTTCATCACTAATACTATGGTTATATTCCTTCTTGATCTTTTGAATTCTTCAAGAATCGTTCAGCAATGAATTCTACCACTGGTGTATTTTTTGGAGTAGTTCCTTTGCATAGGTAGGGTATATTGTCTACCATATATTTAGTTGATTCATCACAAATCATTACAACTTTTATGCCATATTTATTTAGTTTGCTTGGAAGATGCATTCGAAAGGAACACTTTCCTCTGAATCCAACTATCTGTAGTCAAATAGACACTTGGTTTGTAACATGATTTACAATTTTGTATGAATGCATCCCATGTATCTTTGACATAAGCAAATTTTGACTCTACTCACCATTGATCTCTGGTTTCCTAATCATCAATCCTTAAAGAGTTTATTAAAAAATTAAACTGAAACAATGACTTAGTGCTTCAATATTTATCACCACATCAAGTACAATTGAAAAGAATTTTTGTTGCAAGTGATTATTTTTCATGGTTCCAGCTAAAATTATGAGTCTAAAAACTGCTTCAACCATTAATTTGTTAGATTTTTCCTTAATTTTCAATGTGTAGATTTTTTTTGGTTTCATCGTTTCCTGCATTGGCTGTTTTCTTTTATGTTAAGAAGATTTGATACTTTTTCTGAGCTTCGTATATTTTCATAAATAATATTTTCTATTTAGCTATCAATATCACATTCCATAGGTTTTTGATCTGGATTGTAATTCAATCAAGATCGGAATCATCCGAAAAAATTCTTCTTTTATAAAATTCACTTCTTCAACAGACAATTGTATATCATCTAGTTGTTCTCCTAAACTGCAAGAATCTCTTGCTCAGTCACTGCTGAACTTGAGGCCGTTTTCCTTTTTTACTCTAATAAAATAAACAAAAGGCCTAGTTAATTGTTATATTTGTACTGATTATTAAAAGATCCAGGGTAACTCTCAATTATTTTTAAATCAGAACAGTGTGATGTAGTTTTGAGTTAAAAAAACAAACTTAATATTTACCCACAAATTATTGTTGGCATATTTATAAGATGTACATTATTAACAATGTAAATAACTGACCATACATCTATAAGACATAAAAAAAAAAATCAGACTGTAACCGTCAGTATGTCTACAAGATCTGCAGACTATAAAATATTAGTTTACTTACCTTTACATGTGAACTGTGGACTTTGTTCTGTCAACTCATACAGAACTAAGCAAGAAAAGAATAATTTTTGGTGGGAGAAAAGTACAACAATCAGGTGGAATGAGAGAATAAAAGTAAAATGCCGCTTACATCTCAAAGACAGCATTCTAGGGTTAAATTATGTTTTCACATTAAACTTCAAATTTACTAATTTAACATAAAATTTATTTAAATTATGTTTTCACAAACTAAAAACAAAGTAATAATTAGTTAAGGGTATGTGGGAACTAATGATATTTTTTAAAACAGATTTAACAAATAAATAACTTCATTTCTAACTTTATAGAAATTCTTCCAGAATATCTTTTCAGCTATTTTTCTGAGGGTTGCAGATATATGTATAGCATTTACTTTAAAGTAATTCAAACTTCTTTAGTATTAATGAACATAAATCTATCATTCAGTATTCATAATAGAAAATACGATAATTTAATAATTTCAAAGATATATTAAGAAAATATCTAATTTATCTTACCCACAGCTTTCCGCCACATTATACTAGGCAATGGATATCCATCTGCTTGGCAGTTAAGAGTAACATCTTGACCTGATGCTACGTTTGCATCTGTTGGTTCAACAGTCCATCGTGGCGGCACTGTAAAATACAGTAAAGTAATTTATGAAACAGTTTCAAGTCATTAGTTTTTAACTATTGTTGTTTGTATATCTGTATACTAAAAACTTAGATAAGATATAAACATTTATTGAGCTAAAAAGTAATGTTACAAAATAGAATATACAGAAGTCAGTTTTAAATAAAGAATATAATTTCTGTCAAAAAATATACCGTACCAGATTTGGAATGGATATTTATTTATTAAAGCAACAATTTCTCTTTTCAATCTTATGACTTTGTATTCTACTGACTTTTTGTAAGCTTTCTGCATTATTATGAAAGAACTATCCCACAACTTCATATCAAAACACTCTGCTTTGTTCTATTCATTATTTGCTGCTAATTTTTATTATTCAGACTGTTTTTAATTGATGAAACATACCTTAATTTAAAATTGTTATAAGTTTTATTAAACCATGTCTGTATTTTAAAGTAACGTTAAGTTCTGTAAATACACTTCATTCCATACGTAATTAAAAATCTATTGTATTTCAGTACGACCTTATATTCTTGGAAAAAAAAAATGGAAGTTAAATGTTCAATTTTTTTACCTCCAGTGATTTTTGGGCAGTTGTCCAAGATTATAAGAAGTAGAATAAGTTTTTAACTTAAAAATCAACTAAAATCCTTAATAAGTGACATTGTGACCAAATCATCAACTGTCATGATGAAACATATCAGTCTCATAAATATGTTTGTAATTGTTTTGAATTATTTCCTATGACAGTTTAAATGAATTGGTGACTCTTTTCAATGTGCAATAAAATATTCAATAACTTTAATGATAATCCATATGATTTCAATATAGGCTATTTTAATTGCCAGACATTTAACAAATCCAGAACTTTTTACTATATAGAAAAGGCAGAAGTTAAATTTTATTTTTTCAATTACACAGATGTTAACTTTAATAGATGAATTTTAAAATTATGTTAGCTAATACTTAAGAGAACTTTGATTCACTCAATTAACCCTTTTTTTATCACATAATTTAAATAGAAGATTAATTTAAATGACAATTCAGTTGTCCAGTTGCAAATAATTGGATAGTAGTAACGGGTGTTGAGATAGTTCAGTTTTTAATTTATTAATATTTGTATTTTGAGTATTTGTTGTTTGTGCTGTCATACTGGGCAGAAAACTTCAGCCTAACTTGCAATTTATTGCAGAATCTCAGTTCAGCAAATTATCCAACTTCCTTGAGTGGTCAATAACTACATCAAAAGTAGATAAAAAGCATACACACAGAATATATATATATAATTATTATTATTATTATTATGCTTTTACGGCCAACATGGGACCACTTAAGTCAATTTTAGTTAGATCTTTTCTGAGAAAAGCGTGTTATTTTACTCTTCCGAGCTGCCCAGTATTTCTTCATCCGTTCAGATCTTGCTTTCTTTTCTTCATCTGTAAACACCCTCTTTGTTGTATTTTGTCGTTTGTCTGTCTTTTGTTTAAATCTAATGTTTTTGTCCTTATGTATACATATATATATATATATATATATATATACATAAGGTCGGGATATTACTGTATATATATATATATATATATATACATAAGGTCGGGATATTACTGTATATATATATATATACAGTAATATCCCAACCTTATGCGATAGGTGGAACCAAATGATAACTAAATCGAATTCGCATAAGTCAGGTTACAATTTTGCTTATAAATACATATGAATTATGTTTAATTGGGATCGGAAACTAAAGAATACAATAATTTAGAAGAAAAATTTTAATAAAATCTTAGATAATACAGTACTTACAACAAATTATATTACATATTATGAATTGCAAAAACGTAAACCAAAGTTATCTTGATGTAGATGGCTTCATAAAATCAAAGTCGTCTGATGGATCAACAGTTTTTTCTTCTCATGTAAAAATTCCTTGCAGCACGCTAATAATTTTTTTATTCCTTTATTGTCAGCTCCTGATTGTGTGAATCCAGCAGTTCTTGAACGTCATCACTAGCCACTTCCAAATTTATTTGCCTGGCAAGATCGACAACCTTTTCAATCACATTACCAATTTCATCAGGCTCTAGCACTGATTCAACCTGAGTTTCAGTGGTGAAAAAAATGGACACAGTTTTTTAAAGTTTATACTTTGTATCAAAATACCAAATTTAATTGTAGTAAGAGCTTTTTAAAAACATTTTATTGCAAAATTTGGTTTGATGATTCATTAAAAATAAAACATTTCAAAAATATGCGTCATATGATGTAAGTTTGTCATGTAACAAAATGACACACTAATGATATATTACCCATAATTTTACAAAACTACACACTGATGACTGAACTAGACATTAATTCCAAAAATATCCTCTGAACATGTACTATGATTATATTTAGGAAATGAGATTTTAGATTACTTAAAACAATTTTAAAGCATATTTCAACATTCTGATTAGTAAGGAAAACACAACATTTATCATTACTATTTCAAAATCCTATGTATTGGTAAAACATTAAATTGAAAAGATTATAACAAGTAAATTAGCTCAGAAACAATAAAATTTTACGAATACAACTAAGTTTTAAAAATATTATCCAAATTTAATAAAAGTGAAACATAATAAGTATCAGTTCTAACAATTTAAACACATATTTTTAAATAACACTCTATTCCTGTAAAGTCATACTTAATCTTGAAGGTAATTATATCATGTTTAAAATTATTTTCTTACTGGTGTCTTAAAATGATAAAATACATTTTTGATAAGTATATTACATATTCTATTTTAATTTCAAAATGTAAAAATTAAAACATATTTTTCTTCTTCTGTGCAGTTTACTGCTCATTAGAAGTTTTTACTACTATTTTTTTTAAAGGCAATAATGAAGTAAATCAATGAAAATGCATCTTAGAAAAAATGGCTATTTATGATTTTATGTGAAATTTATATTGATAACAACATTAATAATTATATGTAAACATACTACATGTAAACTATTTATGCCTAGATGAGTTGATAACAATAAAAAAAAAACTCAAATTGGTTATTTACCATTAACAGTTAAAGGTACAGTGAAACGTTCTTCTCCTGCAACATTCTGAGCAATGCATGTATAATTTCCGCTATGACTGGATGAAATTCGTTCAATAACAAGAGATGTTGAATATTCATCTAATCTTCTAGTGGTTGTTCCTGGTCCCAGCTGTCCAAATCCATCTCTTTCCCAACGAAATGTTATTGGTAAATCACCTTCTAAGATTTGGCAAGAAATTGCTGCTCTCATTCCCTCTCGAAGCAGGTTGGTCATCTCCTGGATTGGAAGAATTTTTGGTGGAACTAGGAATCAGAAATTATTTATAACATTTATAAAAATGTTACCGCAATAGTTTTAATCTTAATTAATTATAAATTTTTATAAAATTTATTAATAAAAATATTCTTAATGAAAAAAAAATTACAATTTCAAAAGTAAGTCCATTACATTAACATTCTAATGGAATGTTACACTTTCCAGAACAAGACAGTAAACTTTATTCCTTATAATGATTTTATAACTCGTGGAACTATTTCAGAAAATAGCATCTTTAAAATATAAGAATGCAGATTAGGTGCATGAATACATTTAAAATCCATATTTAATAAATTACTTTTCATAAATCACTAAAGATAAGTATTCTGGAAGCAGTTGAAATTTAGGTGTGTCACATTTATGAATGACAGTTTTAAAAGAAAAAAAATATTGGAAATTAATTAGATCAATCACAATATTTTACTTATATTTACATATTAAAGTTCAATTTGAAAAATGAAAAAAAACTAATAATTAGATAATAAAATAAAGCAAAATTATTATTTTTAATTATGATTTTTGAATCACCTTTGGGTTACTTGTTTAACTTCATAAACTTCAATTTTGAAAATTTGATTCAATAAAATTGAACTCCCTCACTAATATAGAACTACAGAGATAAATGTAAGCATAACCATTTTATACATAAATAAATTTTAAAATATATTCAGTACTACTAAACTATTAATAACTGTTTATATGATGCTTTCACATAATTAACAAATTAAAATTGAAGAATAAAATAATTTTAGTATTTATTAATACCTTGGAATGAAATTTTTTTAAAATTAAGTACAAGTACACTGAAAACATTCATAATGACTACCCAATCATGATTAATTATTAATGAAATTCTGTAAAACTGAACAAATATATAAATGTGTTAGAAAGATTATAAACTAAAAATACAAGATGACTTTTTATAAATAATTTTGAATTATTTATGGAAGAAATAAATCTGTGGAAATCTGTGGAAGAAATAATTCTTCCACAACCTGCTTAAGAATTAGTATTACATACTTTACCTAGAACTTGAACTTCTACATCTCTTCTAGCTGAATGTTTCTGTCGATTCTGAGCCTGACATGTGTATGTACCAGCATCAGCTTGTCTTTGTACATGTTCTATAATTAAAGTGCCATTAGAATAAACCCGCTGTCGACGGTTTACCGGTAGCACATTACCATCTAAAAAAAAGAAGTTAAGATGAGTAAAATGGATTCAAATATAACAGTTCATGAAGTAGAAAAGAAGTTTAAAATGTCTGTAAATTGTAAGCAACTATATCTTTATATTGGGAATCAATCTGAGACCGTGATATCACATAATAGCTGCCATAATAATGATGCTAATAAATACCTTATCTGCCAAAATATTATTTTGCAACAATTTATAACATTTTATAATTAAACTTACCCAATAATGCTCTAGCCAGGAAGATGTAAACTTTATAAAAAGTCTGAGTATGTAAAATTCCCACATTGTAATCAACTAATAAACAACTGAAGCTTGATTATTTATAAGGGTTTACTTTGATGTAGTTTAACTGCGACACTTCCATAAACACTAATACATAAAAAAAGTGTTGAAATAGTCTTTCATTATTCATTATTCACTGAATAAGTTGTCAGAGTGTAGGTGGGGTTCATTATTTCTCTTTCTCTCTCACGCGCACGCGCGTGTAATCCATTTTCAGTACATTCAACTATGTCAGTAGCAGGATAATATTTTGAATGATTTGCTTATTTAACTTAATTACATTAGTTAAGTTTAATGTAATTGCACTGGATAGAAAACAAGAACTACTAGATGAAAACAAAATTACATATTTTTGAAAACCCACCTCATGGGGTACCACACAAATATAATTAATTATATCAGATTTTGTAAGTATTGTACAGCTTTGATATAAAAAATATTACTTATCAAAACTGTCATAAAGGTTATAAAAATAAATAAATTAGTAGAGGTGATCATGAAAATAATAGAAAAAATAATTGAAATAAATCTGAAAATAAATCAATAAATTCAACAATTAATGTAAAGAAATAAACTAAAATTAATTTTAAAATATTTTATTAAGTTTTCTTTTCTTGTTTCCTAAAAAAAATAATTTTTTATTCAACTGATTGAATTCTGATATTAAGTTAGTAAATATTAAAAGCAACATTAGATTTTTCTGCAGGCAAGTTTTTTGTACAGTTTTTAATAACTGATGCTTATTGAGATTTATGATATTAATGTAATGGCCAGCAGTAAAAAAAGCATGTCATGTTACCATTTTTGGAAAAAGGTTATTTAATTTTTTAATCTTTATTTGATTTTAACACTAAGGACCATCTATTCAGTGATTGTCTCTTCTAAGCCCTTTGCTTTAACCATAATCCTTTCATTTCTAAAAGTGATCTATGTATCTGTTTAAAAATGCAAGTGTAGTGCTTGTGTTACTATTAATATATATTAAACTCGAATTTCATCTTTCTGAATATAATAAATTTTGAGGGTTTTTTATGTATGTATTACAGTTAATTATTTTCAAATGTTGATTTTTAGATTAATATTAATTAAAAAGTGAAAGTGGTAGGGATAAAAAGAGAAGAAGCCTAAAATTAAGATGGAAGGGTAAGGTAGCATAGAACATGAAAAAGAAGATTTTCAGATGTGAGGAAGACTAAAATATAAAGGAATAATGAAGAATTAAATATGAAAATGGCATCTTTGATATTTATAAAGAATAGAATTAACTATGGTTTCTGTGAGGCATATTTGTAATTTCCTCTTAATCACCATTATTATAGGTAGATGGAGTTGATTGTGTAGATTCTTTTTATGTAGATTTACCTAACTTACCTTTACAGACTTTCTCCTAATGATGATATTTATCAATTTGTAATCTTAATCACAAAAAAAAATAATAATAATAATTATGAGTGTCTTAACTTAGGTTTTAAGAAAAAAATTTTCCTTACCTTCCTGCTATGCTTTTATTATTAAACAAAGTTAAGCAGATATTAAGCAGATATTCTTTTTTCCATCCCATGTTATAAACTACTAAAAATTAAAATATACTACTAAGTAAATTAATATTAAAATAATTGAAATCTAATTTTTATAAGTTATAAAAATTCTGATAATACTTCTATTTCAAATAGTTCAGTGCTTTCTGGGTTCAATACAGCGTAAATATTGAAACAGATTTATGAACTGTGGTCGTAAAAAAAATAATTCCAACTATTATAATTATTTTGTTGTCACAGAGTAATAATAACAATAATCATACATTTGTTTGTAATAAATTTATAACAAAAATTTACCTTGTTCCCATGTAACAGATTCTATTGGATATCCAGCTACGGGACATTTTATTATCAAATCAGCTCCAGCAATAGCAGTAACTTTTGGCATAACTCGAATAAATGGAAGACCTAAAAAAATAACAGTTATAAAGTAAAATAGGATTTTTCCTCCTTAGTAATATAACAAGTTGTATTTAAATACTGATTTAAATTTGTCATAGTTCAAATAAAAATTAAATAATTAACCTGGTTGAAATCATTTGCAAAAATACATAACAGCAGATAAAACAAATTAAAAGCAAATATACCAGGTATCAACCAGAAAAAAAATGGTTATATCCAGAGAAAAAAACTGTTGAATATTGAATACAACTATTAATAAAACTACAAAATTAGATAGATAATACCAGCTCAAATAAGACAAAACCCATAAAGCAAGTTAAAACTGGTTAAACAAATGTAATGTACACCTGTAATCATAAATAATGAAAAATGTTATTAAAAAAAAGATACAAACTGATTGAATCAGCAAAAGACAGATAAAACTTTTTTTAAGACTGATGAAAATCTAGTTATAAGGATATAACTATAACAGGATAAAACTGTATTTAACAGGCAAAAACTGTGTAAACTCAGTTAAAAGCAGATAAAAATAGATAAAACAGTTTAAAACCATTATTACTTAATTACCATTAAAAACCAGAAAAAGTAATAAAGCTGGTTAAAACCAAAAAAAAATCTAATTGAACTGGTAAAAACAATAAAAACTAAATAAAACTATGCTTAATTGAATGTTACTGATGGTACTTTGTTAAAACATAAACATGGTGGTCATTCAAAATGATTTTTTCTGTTGAGAATTTTTTTTACCTAAGCTGAAAAACACTATGCAAAGTATCTAAAGTTTTCTTGATTGCTTAATGTATATAATAATGCAATCAAAATCAATACAAAGAGCATTGCTAAAAATTATTGAAGTTAAATGAAAACAAGATTGTACTCAAAATCTGTTAGTTTATTCTTTTAAAATCTAAACTGAATTTGTAGTTAAAATGTAAAACTACAAGAAAAAAGTTGTAAATGGTTTTTGAGTGTAATTTAAAAAAAAAAACTTATGTGCAAAATGAGAAAATATTCTTGAAACAAAAAAAATAAACAAAAATTTTGATACAAATAATGAGAATTTTTTCCAATTAGGATTATTTCAGCAAAACAAATGCTTAGAATATATCGTAGTAAAAAGACAATAAAAAAAAGTAAATGTCACATTATTACATTTCTTTAATAATATTGACTAGGCAGACAAAGAAAAACTGAATGAATTATATTTGAAATTTGATTTTATAATACCAGGTGTCTGAGAATTATCTGAACAACTTTGATATTGAGTAAATAATTTATTTATTAAGATCATAAACGGGTTTTATGAATTTAGAACCATTAAAACTGAAAGTTTTTTTACGTGTGATCAAAGACATTCAATGAGTTTACCATTAGCATGAGTAATTCATGAAATTCTAACTGGTAATCAATTTCATGCCATGTTCATTGTAACATTTCCACATCTATGAGTTCAAATGCATTAACAATCCTTTCTTAAGTTCATCAAAATTCACTGCAAGAGTTTTGTATTACGTTATCCTTGATGAAACCCCATAGGGAAAAATTACATGGAGCTATATCCAGTGATCGAGGTGGCCAAAACATCAGTCCACCACGTCCAGGTCAGTAATTTGGGAATGTGTTGTTCGAGAGATGTATGCACTAATAAACCGCATTGTGGCGGCACTCCATCATGTTAGAATATGATTTCGGGTGTAACTCTTTAAGTTGATGGTAAACAAACCCTTTTCACAAGTCCAGGTAGATATTCGCATTAACTGCTGTTTCCGAAAAGAAAAAAGTTTCAATCACACAATTGTGAAGCAGTCCACATCAAACATTAATTTCTGCACTATTTCTAATATGGTCAACTGTAACATGTGGTTTCTCTAATCCCTATGTTTGAACATTCTGATGTTCACTTTTTCAGACAGTGAAATGTAGCCTCTTCTGAGAACATAATTTTTTAAGGTAGCAATCATCATTTTCAATTCTTTCAATCATTTCCACGGCAAATTCCTTTCTAGCAGTTGTTAATTTATAAGGATGCAGTTTTAATTGTTTCTTCAAAACATTGTGAATGGTAGATTGCAGAAGATTTAACTTCTGCATTGAACCTAACTGCCAAACCTCTAAGTGACAATTGGTGGGAAAACTACACCAATGGTGTAAGAACAATTCGATTTGAACTAAAAAAATTTATGAATCACTTCAAGAAGTTGTTAAAACAACTAAAGAAGCATTTTAAAAAATCAACATCAGAATCCATTCCAACAAAAATCACAAATTTTAACTTGCTGTAATCTATTGTGATTTGGTATGAAGTTTTATTCAAAATCAATATATCAACAACCAAAATCAATCACTATCAATGCTTCCAATGCATCAATGTCATTGGAAAAAAAACAAGACATTTTTGGAACAAAACTATAACCAACAAAAATTTGATTCCATTGTCACACAAGCCCAAGAAATTGCAGATATTGCAAATACATACAGGTATTTTAAATACAATTCTCCTACAGAAAATTTGGGAAGACAGAAAAAAAATAAAAAGATCTTTCAAAGAAATAGAAATTGTAATGGTAGAGGTAAGTACAAATACACAAGAAAGAAGTTTTTGATTTCATTTTTGAAAATACAATAAAAGCTTTTAATATTGTTTTGAGGCTTTTCAAATAGGTATTGAATCATTCAAATTTCTATTTAATATAAGAAAAATTTTACCAATGTCAGATGATGATTTAAAACTATTGTGAAAATTTGGATAGAAAACTGACTGACGGAGTTAAAAAAGATATTTCTGGAGCAGAATTGCATTTTGAATTAAAGTCTTTAGCTTCACGACTTGCCAAGTATATGAGACCAGAAAGATTATTACAGTTCATTTATTGCTAAAATGAATTTTCAATCTTACTGAAATTGCCCATTACTCGGCAAAAGCCGAGAGAAGCTTTTTGAAGCTAAAGCTCATCAGAAATTATTTAACATCCACCATGAGCCAAGAAAGACTAAACAGTCTTGCAACAGTTTCCATCAAAAATAAAATTGGAATGAAAAAAATATTGATGATGTAAGATTAAAATTTTCCCAAATGAAAGCTAGAAAAATAAATTTTTCTAAATGAAATTTACAAAAAATTTATATTAACTTTTAATATTTAGTATAATTTCTTTTTTTTTAACCTCCAGGTCCACCATTAGGTACTGCTTCATAGGATGAGATGAATGATTTGTAGCGTGTGTGAAGATGCCAGGCCTGACCAGGTTTTGAACCCGGGACCTCTGGATGGAAGGCCAAGATGCTAATTTGAACCTGGGACCTCTGGATGAAAGGCCGAGATGCTACCATTCGCGTCACAGAGGCTGGCAGTATATAGTATACCTAGTATTAATTTAGTATTATTTTGTATTACCTACTGTATGGATAAAAAAAAAATTAATATATTTTCCTTAGCACAAAGGTGCTAACTATTTTTTTTCCTAGAGCCGGGCCTGCATGAATGAATACTTGTTCTAGAGGGTGGCTCTAAGTTACAAGAGTTCTAAAATTGCGTTGAACTTGTGTGTCTGATTTTGTTTCAATAAACCACTCCATGCATTGTGCTTCTATCTGTGGATTCATGGTGAGTGATGTGTGCATAGTATGTTTCAATGCTACAAAATTTCATTTCCATATTCTACATAAAAGCTTCAAAGCTTCTGTGGCGAATTAATTCATCAAGAAAAAATTTATTAAAAGTATTTTTTAAAAGTCAAAATATTTCCCCCTTAAATATTTTATGACTATTCTTGTTGTGAACTAAATGTAAATGAATATTGTTCACTGATAATTCACTCCTTGTCTTTTGTGGGAAATGTCTTAGTGTCTCAGTGCATGATCATAATTTTCAAAATTTTTGTAACGAATCTCAGTTGATTGTTCTGAAATAAAGCCTGATATTGAGAAAAGGATTGTTTTACAACAGAAGTCATTTTAGCATATTTTGAAAGAGTTACATCATGAACACTTGTTTTCAAGTGAAAACTTAGACTTATTTTGAATGAAAATTCAAAATAAGTCTAATGAATGCATTCAGCATTCTGAATAATATGGCACAATGAAATTTGTTTGAATCTATTATAACTGATCCAACAACTAGAAGATGTGGCAAAGTTTAACAATGAGAGAGATCTCAATTCTCTGGTAGAGAATTGTGGACGTGTGGTGAATTTCATTCTTGATTACACTGAGCCAGAAATATTTAAACACTCAGTGTCACGATATAATAATAGTCCTGGAAAGAATGGAAATATCATGTTTTGATAAGACACTGCAATATATAATATAGTAATCAAGTGTACACTTGCTAATATACAAACATGCATGTGTATTAGTACTAATACATAAACATATACATGTCATTTAAAATTCTTTTGTTTTGTTATTCCCTATGAACAAGTAATATACTTGTTCATATACTGGGCAAGTAATATACTACAAGCAAAATTTAAGTTTTAACATGAAAAAGTTTAAAAAATATGAACTATTAATAAAAGTTTTCAAAATAGCCATTTTCATTAAAAAAATTACAACTTAAAGATCCTTTCCTTAGTGAAAACACTTTTTAAATATTAAAACCATTTTTGACAACTTTTATTTAAATTATTTTAAAATTACTGACAGAAGATCGTTTCAGAGCTAACTGTGGTTGTGTTAATTCACTGGTAGCACTGCAGGTGTTGTTAACGGTGCTTTTAAAAACACCAATAACTTTAAATAAATATAATTTATTCAAACACAAGTTGAATTGTAATAAATGAATGGTAGTACTCATTTTCAAAAATAATTTTTCAATAATTCTGTTTATTAGTCAAGAGAATTCAGAATAAAAGAGCATATAAAGTAGTTAATAAATATTCACCATAAACATTAATTTTGGCACTGTGAGATACTTGAGCAACAGAATTTTTGGCAGTGCAAGTATATTCACCACCATCTTCCTCTTTCAGAGAAGATATATTAACATGACTAATAACATCATCATGAATTGTAACATACTGTCCAACAAGAAATCTGAAAAGACAAACAAAATATATAAGTAATGCGTCACAACTCATAAATGCTTTCTATTTCAATGATGATTTTCTCAATTAAGATTTAAGTAGCTTTTTGAATCTTTCTTATAAACCACAAATGTTAAAGTATTGAAATTAGAAATCAACACCAAGATACAAAGTTTTATTTATTTATTTTTTTTGCCTTAAATATTAATATTGCTATTATTACTACTGGACTATTTTATTTTAATATTTTATTTCTGATATGCAAGTGAATAAAATTAAGAATCAAGACTGAAGGTGATGAAGGACTGAAAATATCTTTTGGATAATGTTGTTGGAATTGTTTAAAAATTTTATAATATATACAGTATATATCAATATGAATGAATAAAATGTCTAAATGGAATAATAAAGCAGAATTCACTGATAGAGTTTTTTGTTACTTGGATTACCTTCAGTCTTTATTTTTAATAATTAAAACTTAAAACATTTTTTTATGCATTATAAGAGTTATATACTCATACTATCATAGCCTGGTTTGGCAGTATATATAAAGTAATTTAGAGGAAGTCTGAATATCTGACCTGCTAGAATCAGGTACAGGAAAGCCATCAAGTGTCCAAACAAACTGTGGTGGAGGATTACCAGTTGCAACACACTTGAGTGACAAAGGAGGTCCAGGTTGTAGTGTTTGCTCTGAGAACCAGTAAACTAACTCTGGACTTGCATCTAGAAACATAGTAAACGAGAGAAAAAAGTTAATTAAAAAAAATTATGTGTTTTAACTAACATCATCAGTTGGATAAACATTTTCAAATGTCAGATTTAGCATATTAATCAACTAGAAGTGCACACTTTTAGATTTTTACACGAGGAACAGCATGAAAGTATTTATGAACAGTAACAGCAGTTAACATGTTATAATTATCAATACCTTGTTAACTGTTTTACACTTTGAATTGAAATGACAGTTACTATAAAGATTTGCAATTATTCATGAATTGATAATTATTTATGATAGCAGTTTTATTTTGTAGAATTTAATTCAAAAGTATTTCAAAGAAACATGTTCAAATTTAACATGAAATCATATCTGATAATAAACTATTAGATCCAAACTTAATTTTGTTTTTTACAAAAAGTTGGCACAACAACTAAAATAAAAATCATATAATTGCAAATTTTCTAAACATTAAAACTACACAAATAAGTTTTCATTCAATCTATGGATAGGATGTGAAATTCTAAGTATTAAGATTAATTTGATACAGTTGAATGAGTGAATCATATCCTCAACTGTGACTATATATTATCACCGGACTGTTACATTCAGCAATTTTATAAATTAGTGGAGATTTGATTAAACCAGAATTATTTATCTGTTCATAAGAAATAGTGATTCTTATAACAGAATAATCTGTTTCATTTCATAAGATTTTGGCTAGAATGTGTATCAGGAATTGGCATTCTCTGTTTGAAATAGTAATTGTGATAAGGAAATTAGGTTCATAAGTTGGAAGGAATTATGAAATTACAATATGGTGCTTTTGTTTGCTTTTAAAAATAGCAATTGCTATATGATTGAGTAATAAGTATTTGGTATCAACTCAGTCCATAATGTTTGTCACTGAATAACATACAACTGTAAAACAGACCGTACTCCACAGGGTATAAGAAAACGGCCTCATGCCGAATTAGACGAACCACCATGAAGAGGCGGTATGAAAATCAAAAAATGACAAACCAGGCTTAGGAGCCTCTATATCACGTAACCTATAAATGGAAACCACCTGAAAATTCCAGCCACGAAAGTGACCGTTTTCGCAATTAAATTTTGTTAAAACTATAAAAAGCTAGACAACATCCCACACCGTCCCACGAAGAGACCACAATTTCATTTAGTCAATATATTAATTTTATTACTCATATAATTTTTATTTTATTTTTTTCTTCATCAGTACAAGTAATTTTGTCAATATTATATTTTGAATCTATTATCGGGCTTTTTGTAATTTTATTTATGTTATTATTTGGTAAGTTAAATTTAAATGAATTTGCAATTATTAATTTTTCTTCATCTTGAAAAAACAATTTTTGTTAGATTCACTAAATTATCATTTATATTAAATTTATCTTAATTTTTCTGTATATTATCAATATCTGTACAAACTATACTATCTTTATTTATATAATTGTTTATTATTTAATTTATATTATCAATGTTATCTGTTTTCCTCCTACCATTTTTCACTTCTATCAAATCATGTAATTTTTTGGAATTTGTTTTTTTATTTCTTTTTTATATATATTAATGTTAATTTTTATAAAATCATATATATAATTGAACATGATATTACCCAAAATTTTAATAAATTTAAATGTGAATTGTATAATTCAATGTTTATACAATTTCTCTTGAAATATGCATATTTTATTTTCTGCTTTATTCTAAAAACCTTCCACATATGCCTTAGTTTTTATTTATGATTTTATTATATTGAAAACTCTTAATGTTTATTTTTGCATACTTAGGTATAAGATCTAATTCCAAACATTTTTATTGAAGTTTACTGAATTAATAACTACATAATTTTTTGTAAAAATTGTAAAACCTCAAGGACAACTTTGCCTGGTCCATTATAGTCCATTTTTTCTCTGTATGTAAATATCTATATATGCAATATAATATTTCTTCAGCCTCTGCAAAGCACGGAAGTAGAGAAACACTTTTACCTTTACTTTTTTTACTTTATCATAATGTAATATATAAGAATATGTATATATATATATATATGTTTATGTATATGTTTATGTATATGATGTTTTTCATCTTGAAAAACAATTTTTCTTAGATTCACTAAATTATCATTTATATTAAATTTATCTGACTTTTTCTGTATAATATCAATATCTGTACAAACTATACTATCTTTATTTATATCATTTTATATATATATATATATATATATATATACCTAAATAGCAATTCTTTGACACAATAAAATCTAGTCCTATATATTAATCATCTATCATTCCATTTAAATCAGATAAAATATATTAAATTGTACTAGCAATAACACCAATAATACCATTAATATCCGTTCTTTTGTTGATAGAATTATTACATTTGACAATCTATAAAATTTCAAGTATCAACCTCCTAGTACTGTTTACATCATAATCTAAATTTTTAACTTGTTCATAATTAGAACTGTGTTTATTTTGATTATGATGTAAACAATACTATCTAAAGAGTTATAAAATAAAATATTTGTTGTTTATTATACATTAACCAAGAGTAATTTTTTTTTACTTCTAAATCTTAAGAAATTTAATTATTTCTATCATTATCTTTTTTTAGTGGGTTAGTAGATTCATCTGTTTCAACGTTAAATAAACAATAAATTAATTGTCAACATTTCACTGATCTTTCTGTACTGTTTCCAGCAATAAATATGTTCCTGAATTTGATAGTCTAGTTTTCAGTAATTTTAACAGTGTATTTTCCCAACATATTTTTGTTTTATTTAAGACAAAGTAGCTTTTAATTTCCTCTTTATATCATCACTGTTCAAAATTTTTCTCTATTAGTTAAACAAGAAAAAGAGCCTTAATAAATGTCCATTCTTTTGGAATCTCAATCACTTCTGTACATCAGAGTGGCTGTATAATAAATTTTGTTTGTGGATAAACATTGAGTAAATTAAATCGTACAATAGTATTAAAAAAAAAGTAATAAAAATAATTACAAGTTAGGAAGTGGCAGTGGGCATACATTTATACCTCCGAGTTGGAGTTGAGCAGATGCCTGAGCCATATCCCAGTCATTAGAGACAAAACACTGGTACATCCCATGGTCATCTTTTGTTAAAGGAGACACTGATAGTCGTTCAGGATTGCTGAGAATATGAAAACGTGAATCACTAGCGATTGGTCTGCCATCACGATACCATGATACTCTAGTAATTGGTGCTCCTCCTGGTATACACTGAAATGATGCCTCTTTACCAACATCTACTATCTGGTTTAGTGGTTGGATATGAGCACTTAGTGGAGCTGAAAAATGAAAAATTAGGCACATACAACTTTCAGCAACATATAATAAATACAGTAAAATAAAATGTTCAAGTATTTACGTATTTTAAGTCACACATATTCCCCTAGTGGGGCTAAGAAGAATGGAGTTGCTGTTTCATGTGAAAATCCTGTTATGTGTATGAAACAACCAAAAATACAGTGAGTAAGTAAATGTTTTATTCTGTTTAGTACATAAAAGTACACTAATAAATCATATCAGAAATGGGTTGGTGTACTACTCAATTGATAACAAAAGAAGCTTCTCCAGGATTTTCCTGGATGGATCAAGGGAAAATATGCTAAACTTTTATCAGAACATCATAAAATTCATAATTAATTATAAAATAAATAATCAACAGAAGTAATTAAGGTCAATATCCATAATTTAAAATATAAATACATTAAGTAATAATGAATTAAATAAGTCAGGACAGTAAAATAAAATAATTCAAAAATAAATGAAAATTCAAAAGGTGTAAATGAAAATTAATTGAGCACTATTAACATATAAGTTAAAGAGAGCTACAGAAAATTCAGGAGTTTAAAAAAAATTAGAAAAATTAATATAATTTAAAAATCTCTTGCGGGGTAATAGTGTTTATTTTACTACATTATTGGAAGATCTTTTAGATGGGTCAGCAATTTATAAAAGATGGTAACAGAAATCTCTAAGCTGAAGTACTGTATAGGGTTAAATGAAAACAGCTGTCTCATTTGGTTCATTGACTATTTAAACTACTTGCCTATTGAATTTGATATTTGTTGAGTAGTAGTTTACTTTTAGTTCTAGAACCTAGAGTTTAAGAGCCTAAACTCAAAGGCACTGATAAGAAAACAATTCTACCATACACCTGGACATAACTGTTCTGGTTTGGGAACACTTAAAACACATGGATTCATGCTTATGTGAAACAACTCATGTCAAAAAAATTGATTCATACACAAGCCTATGGGTTTTATTACTGATTCATGGGCTGGCCAGTTCAGTTGTAATTACAAGACTACAGTTGTCAATCTACTTAATGGAATGAACTGCACCACTGGTAATATGGCTTTTGTCATGTGTAGTTCAGCTATTTGTTACAGCAGTGGTAATAATAAAATTTGAGGTTGCATTTAACAGGGTTCTTACCCTACATATTTCAGTCATACTTTAACATATTATGATTAGAATCAAAGAAAGAATGCAGAATTATATTATCTATAGTTTCTGTAAGAATTGAAAATAATCAAGATTAAATTTGAAGGTAGAATATTTGATGGTTAAATATTTTAATCTTGTAATATTTTCTGATCATTACGTAATTGAAAATAATCTGATGAGACTACTTCTTCCTATCACGCTGAATAACTTAGTAATGAGCCAGCAAGACAATTTTAAGGGTATCCTGTTCCTGATGACTCAATATTTGTGCAACTTCAAAAATGTGCAAAACTGCTCTACTCTGGGTGGCTTTTGATGTTACAAGTGTATGTAAGTGAACTGTAAAATGGGATTTTATATTTCTTGCAGGAAGGGACTACGACACAGTTTTTACCAGGTGAGATTCAATGAAAGGTTTTATTTGTCAGACGATGATTAGTGTCAGGCTTTGTCTATGAATCCATGTCAAGTTTCTGGATGTGGGAGGGTTGAGTAAGAATGTATGGAAAAATTACATAAATGAATTGCAATAAACAGTGTGTAGGCTATTGTTTATAGAATGTTGCATTAAATGTAGCAATTTCTAGTCTTTTATTTACGATTCAGTCAAAATTTGTGTATTGATTGTCTTAAAGTGCATTGCAGTGAATACTGAATTATAAGCCAATTATCTTTGAAAGGAAAAGATCTTTGCTTATAGTGGATTCTGAAGTCATTACAGCTGTTGTGGTAATGGAAGAGTTGTGCAATTAAATAAGATCAGATTCCCAGAATCTTATCAGAGCTGGGCCCATTACCACTTCCATTTATGAAAGGTGGGACATTCACCAGCCAACATACTGATTTTGAGTAGTGTTAATTGATTATGACGTCTCAATTGCCATCACATATTGAATCTCAACTGGACTGGGGAGTTTCTCAAGCAGTTGCCACTGCACATAGAATTGGGACAGTCACCTTGGATCACTGTCACATCTATATCATTTCCACCTTACTAATTCTCCAGATTTTCAAATGTGTCATGGGGTACAATGGAGGTCTTAAGTTCATATTTTTACTTTCTTAAGCAACAGTTATGGAATCAAATGTGTACAAACTGCCAATTAAATAATTTCCTTCATTCTGTTATGGTAGGTGAAAAAGAATGAAAATGAAAATTTCAATCATTTAATTAAACCATGACTGGAATTACAAGAAATTAGCAATAATAGTTTGAAGTGGAATGGAGTGTATTGAGAGAGTAGCTGCACTGTAGCTGTGATATTAAGTAATTTTTTATATAAAATTAAACATTAGATAATTTATCATACCCGTAACAGTAAGTGTAACTTGCACAGTTTCTTCACCAGCAGAGTTGTTTACCCAGCAAAGATATTTTCCTTTATCATCTAGATGAACTTTTGAAATTTTTAAAAGTCCTGCAGAAAGTAAGGAAATGCGATCTCCTATACTTACGGGTGATAATTGTTCTCTCTCTTCTCTAAACCATCTGTGAAATGTGGTAATACATGCACAATTTTTACATCTGATCTTAGAAGGTAAAAATACACTTAAACATATGAAAATATATATTTTTATTGTTGCTAAAAATGAGCCACTTATTTTCAAATCAATTTCAGAAATCCTTTCCATCTAAAACATCATTTATGATCGTTTTTTATTTATCTTTCACTTAGTTTCAGTTTGTATTAATTTACTTGTACTTAGATATAAAAGTTGTAGAAGTACTACAAATCTTTTCTGTTTTACCACTTCAATTCTAGTTATTCTAATAAAAATATTTTCATTTTATAACAGAAAATAAAATAAATAAAACTATGGTAAGGATAATGTCTTTTACTATTAAAAGTCCAAATTTACTTTATATGGACAAAACATTAAGAATCAGTTTTAAACCTGTTCTAAGCAGTCTTATCAAAACTATAAAAAAATTACCTAAAATTCATAAAATACTTATTTGTGGTTTTTTAAAATATTTATTATGACTATGTAATTTAATCTGTTGATATTTATGCAACTCATTAATTACAAATAACTCAGAAGGAATGCTGAAATATTTTATAAACTCTAGACTAGTGAAAGCTAGCAAGCCTAGTGAAAGCAATTAATAGGCTATAGGCTAGTGAGAGCAATTCATTGAGCAATATGAAAGATTTCATACAATGAAATGCTCGTTTTGAGTGAATCTCTTTCAATGAATGGTTTGATTAAAATGAATCAATGAATTACTTTCACTAGCCTATTTTGAAAGGATTTTTTTGTTTACTTTCTTTAGAACTAATAAGAAAATTTATGACATCCTTCTTAATTTCAATACCATTTTATTCAGTGGCAAGAACGTAACTGATTTTGAGTCCATTGTTTCATCAAGATATACACATTATTAAGCATAAGATGGAGAAATGCAGCAAAATAAATTAACTAATTTAAAAAAAAAATTGAATTTAACATCTTCATTAAGTTTAAATAAATTCTGAACAAAAAATAGATAACATTGTTCTCATTTCATGAATTTATTTTTAAAAAATGCTAAAGATTAAAATAGGAATATACTAAACATTTTACACATTAGAATTTATACATATATATATATATATATATATACACACTTATTTTCTTTCTAAGTCAATATTTATAAGACTTATATTCCTCTGTACGATATATATTGTATTTTTTATAATCAAAAACCAACCTGAACAACCCAAGTACAGAATTACAAAGTAAATGAAATGACAGTGACCTTATTTTTTATTCCAAAACCACTTTTGCAGGATCCCACATCATCAGTTGTATATAAAATATATATTTATACAAAATTACATATCAAACACAACTTTTTTTTTTTAAATTAAAACTAAAAGATAAACATATGAAGTCAATTAAATATAATAACTGATTTATGAAATAGAATTATGAAAAAAAATTATATTTAATAATTATAAAATATAATTGATTTATGCACATAAATCAATGATTGATACATATATATTATAAGATACATATATATATATATATATATATTATATATAATTGATACATATCAATCATATATTTGATATATAATTTTGTATAAATTTATCTTTTATATAGAACTAATGATGTGGGATCCTGCGAAAGTGCTTTTGGTATAAAAAAAATAAGGTAAATGTCATTTCATTTACTTTGTAATTCTGTACTTGGGTTGTTCAAGTTGGTTTTTGATTATAAAAATTACAATATATTGGTACAGAGGAATATTGGTCTTATAAGTATTGACTTTAGAAAATCATTATGAATGCCGACCAGACAAAGTTATCATTTAGAAACTTCAAAATATAATAGACTTAATAACTTTTAATAAAATGTGTTTTAAATTAAACATCATCCCTAAATATGCTCGGATAAAGATAAAGAATTCCCAATTTAATAAATGTATAACAAAAACTAAAGGTTTTGCAGAAAGATTTAGAATGAAGCAGGAAATCAAACTTGCATATTATAAAAGAAATTTAATAGATATAAAGTTATATAATATACATCTCCAGTTAGTACTGGTCTTGGGAGTAGTAATGTTTGATTACATATTTAATTTAATCAAGACTAACATTGAAATTCTTAAAAATAAACTTAATGAATACAAACATGTTAAAATCAATAACTTGATAAACACTAGAAATAATAGTTATAATTACAGGGGTTTGGATGATTATAAATTACAGAAAGACATTGTAACAAATGATGCTCATAATGATTTACAATTCAAAGATGTACACGTAATTTCAAAATTATTTAATAGTAATTGTCTTGATTTGATTAATTTTACTAATGTTAACCTTGATGATAAGGAAAAGTTTATCATTAAATTTAATTTGAATGATGGTGATAAGAAAAATGTTATTAAAAATATAGTAATTGATTCTGAAATAAGTAATAATAGTATTAATAAGTATTAAAGTACAAAGAACAATTATGTAACAACATTAGTAGTAAAATACATAAAATTAAAAGTAAAAATTTGAATTGAAAACCATTTTCCAAAAATATTAATAAAAAAGTAATTTACCCATTAAAAAATTAAATTAAATAGGAATAATTACATTGTCTTAAAATCGGATAAAACAACCTGTCATTACTTATACCAAAAAATATAATATGATGAAACAGTATGTTAGAAAATAATTTCCAAGAAATAAATGACCCACTAATAAATTTCTAAAAGTACTAAAAGTTTAATAAAAAAATACCATACAATTTTTAGTTATAAAAATATCTTAAAAATCATTCTAGATTATACCCGTTTGAACCAAGTGCACCAAAATTAGACGGACTCCCAAAAATACATAAACCTGGCATACCTATGCGATCTTTAATTGATTTCACAACTGTTCCATCGTATATTATATCAAAAACAATAGATAAAATACTTAGGATAAAAATGAATTTGAATTATAAATACAATATAAAAAATAGATTTGAAATAGTAAATAAATTAATTAAAAGATTTAACAACTGGAGAAAAAATTGGGATTATAAGTTATGATATTAGTAATATGTATTCTAGAGCATACCCATAGATAAAGTAGTTCAAATAATAAAAAACAAATTAATATACAATATTGAAGACCCATTGGTTATTGATAATATTATTACTATTGTTAGAAATGTTTGCCAACAAAATTACTTTAAACTTAATGATAAATATTATATTCAGGAAAACCAATGGGTTTTTCATTATCAGCTATCATGTCCGAAATTTATTTACAGGATTTTGAAGATAAAATTATTTATGGGATTATTCATACACATGATATCCTATTATGGACTAGTATGTTGATGATGTTTTTGTAGTTTATAATCCCATTATACACAATGAACATTTAATAATTTTGAATAAAATTAATTCATATTACAATAGTTTGGAATTTACTTTTGAAATTGACATAAATAGAGAAATAAATTTTCTAGATGTCAGTACCAAAATTAACAAAAATAATCTATTTATAATGTCAGTATGTAGGAACCCATGACCAATAAAACCAAAATACATAGAAATTCAAATCATCTGTGGTCACACAAAATCAGTACGTATACACACATGGTTATTAGAGCAATTATTTATACACAATATAATAAAAATAAAAGTAAATTAAACAAAGAAGTAGATATTATAAAACAAATTGCTAAACATAATGATTCTTTAATTGATAATATATACAAAAAACAAAATTCAAAAATTAATAAAACTACAACTCTTACACCTACAAAAGATACACAAAAAATTAATAACATATATTTAAAATACTTATACACTGATAATATTGTCGAAAATATAACTAATATTTATGATAAAAGTAAATTTAAACCGGCATACAAGACAAACAATCATATAATAAAATATTTAAAAAATAACAATCACATTGACTTATATAATTCATGTGGAATTTATAAAATAAAGTATAATGATTGCGACATATATACATAGGTAAAACTAATAGATCTTTTAAAACTAGATTTTTAGAACACATTAGAAATGATAAAAATGGTAAATTGGGTTTATCTCGTGTTGGTGGCCACCTTATATATAACAAAGATACTGTATTTGATATTCAAACAAATTTGGAAATAGTAGAAATCAAAAAATTTAATTTAAATAATAATGGTAAAAGTTTGGATATTTTGGATAGATTTTATATTTATTAACACAAAAGAATTTTCAACTTGATCAACTTTCAGACAAAATATGAAGATGATACTTTTATAAAAGTGGCAACAGATGGCAGAACATTTTTAGATAAAAATAGATATAATCATAATGTATATAAATAATTTAATTCAAATCCTATCAGTAATGTAACATTGGCTGGCCAGGTTACATAGTATAAATTTTCTGTATTTTAGTTTAAATTTTTAATTATATCATATTTACATATATGTAGTTATTATATTTAACTGACATCATATTTTTTTGTATATATTTTAATTTTAATTTAAAAAAAAAATTATGTATGATATGTATTTTTGTATATATTTTTTATATATAACTGATGATGCGGGATCCTGCGAAAGTGCTTTTGGAATAAAAAATAGGTAAATGTCATTTCATTTACTTTGTAATTCTGTACTTGAATTGTTTAAGTTAGTTTTTGATTATAATATATATATATATATATATGTATGAAATTGAATAATATGTTATGGGGTGAAGTATGAAGTATCTAGCTACAGGTTGGCTTTAACTTTAAAAATGATAATTTTTCTTAAAAACAAAAATAATAGCTTAACCAGAAAACAAATCTAAGTGCCTGTTGCACTTCATTTACTGTAAATATATGTCAATGCTGAATATATACTTTGATTATATCATCAATTTAAATTAATGATATCATTTCAATTAATGGTATCGCCAAAAGTAGACCATACGTCCCCACTTTTGAACAGGGTTATCAATTCTCTCTTTATTCAGTTAAGTCTGCATGATTTAAGAATTTAACAGGTAAAGAGATTACACAAACCAATAATGTAATTTCTCTTTATAGAGGTAATGAACTATGTCACACATAATGTAAAGGCCAAAATTTGTTTTCAGTCATGATTATGGTCGAAGCTTCTTTTGTTTTGTTGGTTAGCATGAAGTAATATAGTTTAAAGCCTTTAAAATATTTTTAAATGCAACTCGCTTCCTAGATGCATGACCCTACCCAAATCTAGGTTGTCCAATCCTAAGGCAGAACCTTTATTTGAAATAGAAAAGGCCATGTATGTTACTAATGCCAAAATAAAAATTTGATTAAAAGTTCTTTTCTTATCATTAAGTCCCTTGATGCACTTCTTTATTCTGGAATATTTTATCAGGTTATTTGTTACAACCTACTTCCTAAATTTAATTAATTAATTAATTTAATTTATGTATCCTAATCGTTGGTTTCTCTTTTACACAGTTTGTACTTTCTTTCTATGGTTTCTAATTACTACATTAATTAGTCCAGAGTGCATCAAGGTTTGAACCCTAAATCCTCTCATAAGAATTTGTATCCAACTAAGTTTATTAGAAAAGGTTTTTAAAAATATTTAAACTTTTATTCTTTATGGCAGTGAAACAACACCTGTAAAGTCGGAATAAGAAGAAATGTAGATTTTTTAAAATGTGGTATTATGTTACAAATGAATACTGAAAATTAAATTTTAAATGTGAAATAAGAAGTCTTAAGACATACTGGAGAGAAAAGAATGCTGTGGTTGACAAAACATTTTTACTGCATAAATCTCTCCTTCTAGTGCAAACCTACCTTTAACATCTTCCTTTCATTGCTCATCTTTGTGATTTTACTTTTGAAATAATAAAATTTTTTGAGTTCTGTTGTATAAAGTTATTACATCTTAATATTTAATTTGCCATTATTTTCAATTTAAAGTTTCCCCCTACAATTTTTCTCATTTTAGTTTCAATTAAACAAACAATGTCATCACTGAATTTTATTATCATTATTTTTTCTCCTTTGATTTCTAGATAGTTACTTTGCAGACAAATTTGTCTTTAAACTTGTTATTGCCTCATTTATATACAAGTTGAAATCTAATGGGGATAGACCTTGGGGATAGATCTAATGGGGATATTCCTTGTTTTGTCTTTTTCTACATAGAAGCCTACATATTTGCCTATATTTTTAGAAGCCTATATTTTTGGTCTTGTATTCTAATCACAGCTGCATGGTTGTTTTTTTTTAAATTAAAGGTTATACAATTTTCAACAGATTATATAAAGTTTTATTCATAAATGGTGAAGTGATTATTAAATACCTGTTAAAATGCAATGGTATTTTTTCTTACCTATATGTTGGAATAGGATATCCCTGAGCTACACAAGGTAACGTTACATCATCACCCATCTTTACTTGTTTTCTACTATGTTTTTCTACAGTAATTCTTGGTTGAACACTTCCTTTTGGTTCTGAAACAAATAACTGATTAATTAAAATGAACTGATAATATGAATTTAACATGTTAATATAAAGGAAGTTAGGCACATTAACTCTGAATTATACTTTTACTAAGGTTGCACTATAAAAATTAATTTTTATTAGGTAGACTGCAAAAATTAAGCAGTTATTTAACAAAGAGTATCTGATTAAAAATATCTGTTTCTATTTGTTAATGAACTCATTCTGAAACAAATTTAAAGTGAATCAACCAATTATTAGATTTTGTTGAAAAGTTAGATTGTTACTAATGGTTACCAAAATCTAGCTTGTTATAATAAACAGACCACTGAAAATTATGTTAGTTTTTTTAATCTAAAACTAAATTATTCTTAAGATTAATGAATACTATACATGTGACATGGATATAAGAATGAGAAATGAGTTGTTCTATAATTTTTGTCCGGGAAGTAAGAAAATTTTTCATATTGATAAGTTTTGAAGATGGTTTTTAGGATATATCGCGTCTTGGCCTTTCATCTGGAAGTCCTGGGTTTGAATTCCGGTAAGGCATGGCATTTTTTGTACACTACAAAAGTCAACTACAAAAGTTTACTTTATATTGAAAATTTAACATGTAATTCTGTCATGTACTTATTACATAAAATATATGAGTTCAGTACTATCATCTTATTTCTTTATTCATCTATTTAACAACTTCAGATACAAGGAAGGATTAATGACAGTCTTTTACAATAATGTAAACAGGAATAATATGGTTGAATGTGTAAGAATCAATTCTTTTTTGTTCCAGATGAACTAGGCTACATACATTTTTCTAAAAATAACATACTTAGAATTTTCTTACTAAATATTAAACCAGTTATTATTTGGAGTTGCTGCATATTCTCAGATGCAAATTATATTCTTTGACTGTTATAAAACAAATGCATAAAAACTATAAACTGTAATTTACTTTTTAAAATAAATTTTAAGTACCACCGATTTTTATGTTTGTTAACTAATGATTTACTGTGATAATAAATGTCAACATGCAGTGAAACTGCAAATGAGATTATTTAACACCATAATTTATAGAAACTTTCAAATGAGACATCTTATGGTTAATTTATACTTTTTTATTTCCAGGATGTTATTCCCTGATAAGCTTCTTGTGTTAAGGAATGATCAGGTTGTAAGTTGCCTCTCAGGATGCAGTTAACTGTTTTATCTAGGGAGTTATATTTTACAGGTTATTTGAATAAATGTGTTGTGTAAGTGTTTATTCATAGTATTTATATGGCTCATCCATTATCTACTACAATTCATATGCACTATAATAATTATGGTTCATAAAAAACATTAATAATAATATATTCTAAAATATTCTTGCTACCTTAATTTACTCTTATTATTTAGATTGATATCTAAAGGAAACACAATGTTTGTAATACTATTTCACCGTATTTATAGTAACTATAAAAGATTATTTCATATTAGATTTTTATTTATTCAATTTTACAGTTACCTGGAGGTCTTTTAAGATATCTAATGATTGCATTGTAAAATAACTGTAACCAATATTGTTATAATAAAATTTAACATTATAATGTAAGGTAAGATTATTTGATAATAACAGATTGTTTTAAACCCACCTGTAATTATAATTCGACCTGGGTATGAACTAGCATGAACATCACCTGAAAGTTTATGTACAGTTCTACATGCATAACTTTTATATCCATCACTAGGCCCTGCATTATAAATATATAAATCACCACTGGTTAACACTGTATATTTACCACCTAAAAAAACCATAAAAGTATATAAGTAAACATTTAATAAAGTAGTATTTACACAGATTAAAAACAAAAAAAAAAACAACATAAAAATATTTAGTACTTTAATCAATCATCAATATTTTAAAAATAAAATAACTTTAATTTTCAACCTTTTTTATCTGAGAGGTGTCAAATATGATTAATTTAAAAAAAAGAGATTTTACCGGCTTATTTTAACAAATTTTACAATGTTAGAAAAAATAGTAATCGTTTTTGTAAACTAATAAAAAAATTAGTATCAGTATGTACACAATCATCATCATTGTGATCATTGTCATCATCAAGAAGTTATCTTTCCTGAGGCTGATTTTTGCACTTCATTCTGTCTCCAGCTAAACTTCTTAGCTTCCATTTTTTCCTTTTAGATCATCTAACATTTTTACTATTTTCTGTCCTCTCATCTTTACATCTTCTTCTGATGACCTTCTAGTACTGATTTAATCAGTTTTTCTCTTATCATGTTATGTCCCAGCCAGTTAGCTCTCCTAGTCTAAATTTTTCCGATTAAGCTTCAACTCTTATTCGCCCTCCTCATCAGTTTCTTGTTTCTTATTTTGTGTGTCCATTTAATTTTCCCCAATGCTTTATGACTGTATTTCAAATGCCTCTTTCTTTTTTCCTTTTTGTGTTAGTGTTCATGTTTCATATAGCTACTAAGAAATATTCAAAAATAAATTCACACTCCAAATTAACACTTCACTAGATACTTCCTTAACCCTAACTGTATCTTACTGCATAATATCAGTTTCTTTTTATCTAATTCTTCCCTAACCATTGCTATTATATTTTTATTTCATTTTAATTTCTTTAATCTTCTGCTAACAATATTCCTAAGAACATGTACAGTATGACTTCTTCAATTCTTTCTCTTTGTCACCACAATTCTAAATTGACAGATATAAAACAACTCTATTACCACTGATTAATTTTCTACTTGGTTTAGTAAACTATTAAATGATGCTGTAGAGTTATAATTAAAAAAAGGATGTAGTTTTTAATTGATATTAGGTGGTAGTGGTGCACTGTGTCTTTGGGATCAATTTAATAGTACTATCTCATTAGTAGATTCTTTAAGTTGGAGGTCAGTTATAATTTATTGTACTAAAAATATTTTTTTTTATTTTCCTTAAAGTAAATTTGAACATTGAGAATGATAAATAACCCACATACGTGTTGTAAACACATATCAAAATAACCGTTTGAAAGTACAATTACAGTAGTAAGTTTATATAATAGTAATAGTAAATTTTAATTAGTAAGAAATAAAGATAGTTCTGAATCTAAACAAAATTAACTGCTTAAATTTAACAGGTAAATTGTGAGGTTAGTATAGTGTCAAGTCAAAAGAAATTATTTGTTATGTAGGCACCACTTACATTTTTTTCCACTTAAAAATAATGAAGTCATTTCAATGCTGTCTTACCTTAAAAATAAATAGTAATATAATCATAACGATGGGAATTTTTTGGATGTATTCAATTTATTTGTTACTTTCAAATAAGCATAAGATGTAATGTACAGAGACATTTATGGAGTATAATACGTAACTATGTTTTCCTTGGTGGGCTGTCTGAATTTGGTGGGAAGGAATGGGCAAGGTATAAAGGAATTATATGGTGTTTTGAGGGAATCAAGTGAATCAGTAGGATTAATGGAGGTGGTACAAAGGAGTGTGGTGAACACTGCTCCATTTGACTCAAGAGAGTTTTTGAAAAAGTTAATAACTTTAAATATGTGGGTTTTGTTGTGAGAGATATGAGTGATATGAGAACAGAGACTGGAGCTAGGATTAACTGTTTGAATAGAATCTATACAGAACTTAGAAGTCAGTATGAGCATAGTATTAGTCAAGGGTGTGTAGTAGCACAAGGATGTATTAGTCACAGGTGTGTTGTCAAGGGTATTTGTCAAGCTATATATTATATAGCTCTTGAGGACTACATGAGCAGTTAACATTTAAAAACAGAATCTAAGGCATATTCTTGGCCAAAAGATTGACAGCTCTTGTTGTCAAGAATAGGATCTAATGAAGAAACTTAGCTTACTAATGTAGCAATCATTAATTAAAAACATAATAAGCAGTTGCTAGCTAGCATAGATACAAACTGTTGCTATAGCTGTAAGAAATAACAATATCAATATGATTTTCAATTCACATCTAGTTGGAAAGAAACAGTCAGGAAGACCTTGAAAATAGCTGCAGGACTACATCAAGAGGGATTTGAAAGAGCTTGCAGAGAAAAAACCACTAGAGGAGGCTGAAAAAAGGAAGTAGAGAAGATCTGTGTGGCAAACCAAAATTCTGCACAGATACATGGTCATCTGAAATAAGTAGAAAATAATTTTTGATCATATGCTTATTAATTTAAAACGATAATTTAATTTTACTTGTAAAAATTTATGTTATCACAATAGTTTTAAAATTGAATACGGTGGATTATATTATTATTAAGGTGAATTTCTAAGATTCTATTTAATATTTTCATGATTGATAGTAGCAGTGTTGATTTCAGGAGTCTGCCATCAGGCACATAACTACAAATATACCGCTCACATATATACAATACATAAATATGCACAATTGTCAAATAATCTGCTACCTTGGTTTAATACCATGGTTGGGTTAAAATTATTCTAAGTATTATTTTATTTGCTGGTTCATTGAAATAAATAAAAGTCTTTGTTTTAATTGTATATCAAATTATTTTTATTGTAATAATCAAACTTATATGCTTTATATACGGAATGTTGTTATAAATTAATTACACATGATAGTTAAATACATGTTTAGTCTCTGATGGCTGATACTAGACTGACTATTCTAGTGGGAGCCAGCATAAAATAAAACTTTGCTTTCAGCATGTAGAGAGCTGATTGCAGCTGCCCGGAGCTGTGTGCAGCCCGGACTTTTAAAATTTAAAAGCCCTTTTTTAAATAAAATTTAAAGTTACTCCTAATAAAATTGGTTTATTATTCGTAAAATAAAATTTTACTCCTAATAAAATTTAAAGAATATAAAATGAAATCTGAATCTTAACACAATAGTTATGGCAGGAAAATTTATGTAAGAGTGGGAGTAAGGTATGAATAACTCTATCTGATGTACACATCTGTTTTTAGAAACAGTGATTCATGGTAATGTGTTACATTCACAAACAGACTCAACTATTGCTCTACATTACATCAGTACACTTGAGCTCCCTTGTACATCTCCTAAATCAGCCCTTGTAACCTCTCTTCATGCAACTATAATTGAAATGCCTTATAAATAAAATGGCAGCAGCACATTTAAAAAAGAAAATTAATATACAGCTCTACTTTTTATTTCCACCTTTTTCACAACATATTACTTTCTAACATAGATAAAATTTGATTTTCATGTGATAAAAAATAAACATTAAAACAAACACAATTAATGACAGCTTTCATCATTATCCAGCAATAAGTAGATGTTTTTTCTTTGTTACAGTTACTAACCTGTCATTATACAACAATGTAGCATATTGTTATAACTGTTTGTTGTTTCTCCAAAATAGCTGGAAACAAGCCTTAATATTATGTTCTAAATTATCAACATAAGTTTGGCTATTATCCTATATCTGTTTAGTATCTTAAAATTATCAGAAATTCAGTTACTGTGTTTTCAACTGACATTTGGAAACCATGGAAGCACAAGTATTTCTAGCTAAGATGTAATTTTATTAGTTTGTTAGTTTAGCTACAAATGTTCATTTTGCTTCAAATTTTGTGTTTTCAAATTTAAAATTGCAAATCAGAAGTACAGAAATATATTAACTTGATTTTTAAAGTTCATAATTGTTTCTCTTTATCTCTAAAAGTCTGATGAACAAATGCATTTAATCACAATACAAAATAATTTCCAAGTCTATATTTAGGATTAAGTTACCAAAAGATTTTCGAAGATAAAATTTATTAAGAATTCTAACAAATTCTGTATTAGGTTCTATTAACAGGTTTGTCTAACATAATAAATATGTTCAAACACTTCAAGTAATAAATATTCTGTGATCAAGATTCAAGTAACAAACTTGCCAATCAGAGGTTGGTTTACCAACATAAAATGTTTAAGATTTTTTTTTAAAGCATATTAAATAACAAAGGCTTACTTTCTGTACTGAATTTTTCAATATTTCTTTTTTTGGCATAGATTCAGACACATGAATCATTTTGATTTTGCTTCATATATTGGAAAAGAACTAGTAAATTTGAATAGACTCAATATTTGAGTTTTAAGAACCAAATAAACAAATATATTAAATGAGTAAGTCTCTTCTGTAAAACTATTTCAGTGTTGAAAAATTTGAACTCTCTTATTATCTTGGTATATGAAAGGTAGCATATATGAGTTAATAATAGAATAATGTTACTTTAAAAACTTCTAATATAGTTAAAAACAAAAGTTTATAACCCTGAGATATAATAGTAAAATAAGAATATAATAAACTACTACCAATGAAAGTTAATAAATAAAAAGAAGTAAATCACCCATATTAGACTAGATCACTATAATACTAGATAACTTGGAAAGAGTGGGTTAATTCTTGTAACAGATATATTATTAATCCTGACATCACTTATTAATTTTTAAGTTTTGATAACCATGTAATAAACAACATATTATTAATTTTTTTTTTAATCTACAGCAAAACAGTAAAAAAAAAAAAAAAAAATCAAAATTGCAGCAATATTATTTTTTTGAATCTGGATTACAGGATGACATAGATGATACATGAACGATATCAAATAATAAGTGATTGTAAAAAAAAAATAAAAATAATTATGAGAAATCAAATAAAAGAAATAATAACCATGTGAAGACGACTAGCTCACATTTCTTTTTATTATTGCAAGATGTATTTGTTATGTTGTATTTTGATTTCAATTACTGATTATTTTGTTTAAAATTACACCTTGTTCTAATTATGATAATTAATAATAATAATAATAATAAATGTCAACACAACCTGTATCAGTGTTTGGATAAATGTTTATGATTCCATCTTGTATCCAAGACGTTACCATAATATATTCAGTCACATAACTCGGAACTTGACATCTTAAAACTGCTGTATTACCACTTATAACATACTCATCATATACTTGCACTTCATATTTTTGTTTGACAACTGTTAACAAAACAAAAATAAATGTATGAATAGTTACAAAAAATAAACATTTAGGGAAAATTGATTATTCTTTCTATTCTTTATATCAAGCACGCAATTAGATTTAACAATAATTATTGGTCTCAACCAAAATTTTGTATTAACAAAGATAATTTTTCTTGTTTTTATCATGAAAACCTAACACAACAAAAGATTAATATTTTCCATTATTACTTAATTGCATTCCTTCTTTTTAGAGAGGTATGCTCCTCCTTAACCATTAACAATCAAATAAAATAGTTTACTGCAAGCTGAAATAACTGCACTGTTTTACCCGTACAACTATCCATTAGAATTGTTTTTATATTTTTTCACATTTGTTAATATTTCAATCAGATTTTTTTGATTTTGTTATTTAGATCTTACTTTCTTAGTTTTTTCAAATTCTTCAGCTATCTCAAGTTGATTCATAATATATAATAATAGTTTGTAGCCTATGGTTCTCTTGACTGTTTATTATTGGAGTTAAAAATTTCACGAAAAAACTAAAGGGTTTTGAACTCATTCATAAGAGTTTCACACAACATTATACGTTTTATATTTAATAGACAATATGGAAATGTGTGATAAAACAAAATTATTAATTTGCTAAGATTAAATAATTTATTAATTAATTATTAATTAATTTTTCAAGAAGAATTCTTGTCCTGGTCTGAGTCTCATATACTGACCCTGTAAGAAGCTGCTACTTATGCTGACATGCTACATATTTATTGGTAAGAGATTAACAGTTGTGTTTTATTCTGCATTTTTCTTATGATGACATGACATTATTATGTATAAATAATGTAACTAATCAATTTTCCATGTCAACAAAGCATCTGCGTATACGCATATTTTAAATCATGTCCCTGAGTTTGAACAGCAGTTTATTGCATTAATCAACAGTGCTGGTATTTTAAGTTATGCATTCTGAATTACATTTTAAGTTATACAATCTAATTAATTTTCATCCATGATGGAACAGAGACAGTATATACATTAGGGGTAAGAGGTTGTGCGCACGCACACAAGCGCGTGTGTATGTCTGTTACTATTTTCTTTAAAAACTACTGGACCGATTTTGATGCGGTTGTTTGCATTACATAGGTATCACTTCAGAGCAAGTTCTTAGACATGTTTTACAGTTATACGCCACCAGGGGGTGCTGCAGTAGATGTGTTTCTCTAAAATGGTGAGTCGATTTTCATGCGGTTTTTGTATTATGTAAGTATCTCTTCAGAGCAGGTTTTTAGATTACTTTTACAGTTATAAGCTGCCAGGGGGTGCTATAGTAGATATATTTCTTCAAAATGGCTTTTGAGTGTTTCTAAGTCTTTCTAACCCCAGCAAGGCTACTTACTGAGTGGATTATTAAATAATTTGTGCTGATCAATTATAGTAAACTTTCATCATCATCAACCGATAAATGGTCCCACTGCTGGGCACAGGCCTACTAATCTTTAAAAAGTAGTAAAGATAAAATAAAATAATTTAAAATTCCCACGACAAAAAAACCTTAAAAAATGTGAAATAATTAAATTACTTATTTTCATCTTATGTGATTTACCCCTGTGACATTGTGATATTGATTTTAAGATAATAAAATATAAAATTTTGATTGACCATCATGCATGACTTGTAGACTGCATAGATAAGCTTTAGTTATCATCATAGTCACGCATGATGGTTAATCAAAATTTTAAATTTGATGTCTTAAAAATAATATCACAATGTCACAGAGGATTATAAGGTAAAAATACAGTTATTTAATTATTTCACATTTTTTAAGGTGGCTTGTCATGGGTTTTTAAAATTTTTAATTTTATTTTTTATTATTACATAGTAATACAAGATTATCACATCTGATTAGTTATCATATGTTTCAGAGTGTTTTGAATGTAATTTTGTATCTTTGAAATGATAAAGTTATAAAAAATTCTATTGTATTTATTAAATCTTTGAATACATTTGTTAAAACTTCTACATTTTTAATAAAATTACCTTTGTACAAAAATATCACAGAAAGAAATGAGAAAAATTCAATTTTTTCCTTATAAAGTCTCTGTAGTTTAACAATTAACTATTATAAAATAAGTCTTATCATAACTAGTTTACCAATATTTTAAGATAATGACTGCATCTTTGATTAAATGTTCTTTACAAATAAAACATGCTTTTATTTATTATTTTATGTGAATTCATAGAAACTGGTTTTTTGAACTTCTGAAAATTCACATGCTACACAAGAAAAGCTCTTCAATGCCAAAACATGGAATACCTAGGCGAAGGACTATGGATTTCATATTCTTCATGGAAACAATAAATGTTATCTATTATTTTAAATTTATTCTAAATCCATTCACTGGTGAGCTCAATGAAAAAGAAATTTACAAAGTATGATTTTAACAGGATGTCAAATATATATATATATATATATATATATATATATATATATGTATATAAACATAATCAGATAATCAATAAAACTAACAGAGTAGGTAAAAGAAAAATTTATTTGAAAAGGCATCTGTCTTGTTCTCTTGATCTAAGTTAGCTAGACTTTTAATTTTAAGATTTAAAGAATTAAATTTCCTTCAAGGACTTCCAGATGTGATTATTGACTTCATCAGTAACAAGTAATAAAGGTTTTTAAGAATAAGACTAGTTGTTTGATCACTGATTCAAAAAATTTGATGTAAAGTTAAGATGAGTCTAAATCATAATTCTACTGAAATTATTTTCTATTGCAACAGGTGTGTATTTTATTTCTGAATGCTCTATATGTATTTCTCTGCATAGTAATGTCTGAACAAAAGTTAGGCTATTATATGATTTTGTGGGACTGCTATTCTCAAACATATTTGTCCATATATAATTTATTTGAAATTAATTTATTGTGTAATGAGTGTTACCAATTGTGTTTACTACAGTTATAGAGAGAGCATAATTAAAGATAGTACGAATGATAAAAAAAAAATTAATGAGAATCAATCTTATCTGAGGGCATGCAGCAAAGAGTTACTGTAGAAACTTAAGCAGTGTCACTTAATTATATTAAAAACTTTAAGTAAGAACTTGTCACGGGTAATAACAACATGACTGAAGTGTTTATAGCTGAGATAAAAGTTGTAAGTTCATAGACAACGAAGCCAGTTAGTGTTTTACATCATTTTTCACCGCATACGCCTTCAGAACATTACTGGTTGGATTTCATATTTCTAAGCACAGTGGAATTGTAAAAAAATATGCCCATCACCCATCAGTAGGAATCAATTCTGGCAAATCAAGCAATCTTACATCAAAATAAAGAATGTAAAAAAAAATATAGAGTTGGAATGGTTAGACATGCACACACACACACACACACACACACACACACACACACACACACACACACACACACACACACACACACACACACACACACACACACACACACACACACACACACACACACACACACACACACACACACACACACACACACACACACACACACACACATATATATATATATATATATATATATATATATATATATATATATATATATATATATATATATATATGGCACCCTAATTTTGAAATGTGCATTAGTAAGTATGACATTAATGAATAGGTGAAAATGGAAAAAAAGACAAATCTTATTTATGACATAAAATTTTTAATGATGCTGGAATTATCTGAGTAAAGAAACAGGATGCATGCACAGTATGGAAGATAATGTTGATGAAAATTAATAAGTTTCTACTGAATGTGCAAACTTTAATAAATAGTTTAGTAGCAATGTTTCATAAACTGGTTAGGTAAAATGATTTTTATTTTGCTTATTAATATTACGTAATGTATCTTTAATGATAAAATTGGAATTAATGAAACAAGCCTGCTCATACTAAGAATATAGCCTGAATAGAATAATATTCAATATTTATTTCAAGTAATTCAGAGTCAATATTTTTAAGTTTATAATATATATTTTTTCTATTTTATAATTTGTTTTATTTCATACATTGTTAACATTCTAGTTCCAAACACAAGTTTTCAAGTTTCCACTGCTGTAACCTAATTAATTAATCTATTTTACACTCTTTCTATCAACAAAACATAAATTTGAGCTTCTGAATTTCTCAGTAGAGGCAAACACTTGAATTTTAGTTATGAACCCAGGAAGTATAACAAATAATTCTTATAACTCTTGTCATAATTTAAGTACAAATATAGATAAAATTAAAAGAGTAACTGATAAATATAGATCAATCATGCATTTTATCATTTTTATTATAAACTGATTATATAGTATTTACGAATTAATTCACATTTAAATAATTTTTATACTTCTCACCTGCTCTAACGTGGACATCTCGGCTAAGAATTTGACCAACAGGATTCCTAGCTCGACATCTATATACAGCTGTGTGTACATCATGTCTGTATTGTTCAGCAGCAAAAGATGGAAACACTAAAGATCCATTTTGGAAGACAAGACGTAAATCTGGAATGGGCAGTGCTGGTGAGCCATCACCTGTAAGAAAACTTCTATTATTAACTTTTTTTTCTACTTAAACAATATTATATTTCATAGATTATTTTATTTCTTTACACATTTAAAAAAATATTGTATCCAAATGAAAAAGAAAAAATGGATCAAATGGTTCATGAATTTTATGAATATGGAATTTTAAATAAGTGTTAAACTCATGTCATACCATGAGTCACAGACTATGATAACTTAGTCTGAAATAGGTAGGGTCATAAACATGGTAAATAGGTTTGATTTATAAGATATAGTTTTTTTTTTGGTACAGCAGGCACTAGCCATACAAAAAATTATACTTTTGTTTCACAATCAAAGGACATTTAAGACACAAAATATACTTTTTAAGAGGCTAGGGAGGGAAACCTGGCTGATTAGTGATTGGGTAATTGGTGGTGAATATCAGATGTCTTTTTTGCTTGAATGGTTTTTAAAACTTTAATGGTTTTTCTGTTTAACTTTAAATATAACAGATAACTGTAAAGATAACTAAAAAAGATAAATGTAACAAATAGAATCTGAATAATTAATTAAAAAAGTAACAAATTATGGAAGAAACATATGTACATGTACACAAACTACTTTCCAATTATCTATTTTTATACAAATTGAATACATTTCTTTATAGAAGATGTGTAGAATATCTGTATTAGCAGTTCTAATTCACTTCAGCGTAAACTTATGATGGTATTAAAAGCTCCATAATGTTGAGGGGGTTACCTACTACTTTACTAATTTATCTAATTTAAGTAGGCTATCCCTACAAAATTTCAGTTATAGACTTCAAGCTTCAAGAAATTTACTCAAAAATTTGTATGTAAAGTTGTTCAACATTTATAAATTAAGCACAAAAATGCATTAAGTTTGCAACACAAATGTATTAAGTAGTCTAAAAAGTATTGAGCCTTTTGGGATTGAGGCAGTGTTAGCGTATTGTGGCAAAAGTAGAGGAAGACTGGCATGTAAGCAGTCATGACATTACCAATTACCTAAACATTCATAACCAAACATGTTAAATTATTTGAAGAAAGCTGGCTACAAAAAGAAGTTTGATGTTTGGGTGCCACATGATCTGCTTCAGAAAAATTTACTCGATCTAATTTCTACTGAAACGTAACGAAATCAAGCCATTTTTGAAATGGTTGATCTTATGTACTTATGTGGTAAGTGCATAACTTACTACAATAATGTGTGAAAGATCTTGGTCAAAGTGAGGAGAAGTTCCAGAGTGTGTGGAGGAAGGTTATGCTGTGCATTTGATGGGAGTGGAAGGGTTTCATGCATCATGAGCTGCTCCTGCCACCAGGCAGAATGAAAAATTCAGACCTGTACTGCTGACAATTAGCACGGTGGCACTAGCAGTTCAAAAGAATTGGACTGAACTGGTCGACAGAAAGGGTGTTGTATACCACACTGATAATGCCAGATCGCATATATCTTTAATGACCCATCAAAAAATGATAGAACTTGACTGGGAGGTTTTAATGCATCCACTATATAGCCTGGACCTGGCACTGTCAGATTATAATTTCTTTCAGTCTCTGCAGAACTCCTCTAGCGATGGTTAACACACCAAATTAGCACTTTATAGTCAATTTATCATCAAACAAACTATTTGGATAAATTTTCTACTTAACCATTAATTGAGTCACATAATGAAATTATGGATAAATAGTTAAATATTTTAAAACTTCTGCCATGATGGTAATCTTCTGACTAAGGTAACAACCAAAGATAAAATCAATGTAAATTATGTCATTTATTATAATAGAGTATTGTTTTCACATAATACAAATGCTAATACTGGTGCCCTATTTTAAATCCTAATATTTGTTACAATAAGTAAATGTTATTATTTAAATCAATGTTGTAGTTATATTACAATAATTGATATAATATGGTAAATACACTGTGTATGATATTATTACATGAAGTAAACTGTAACATCACTGGTGGTATTATATATACAGTAAATATATTTACAGTAATATATATGTGTATTGTTTTATAATGTCATGTAATTTACTACCAGCTTGGGTCTAAGGTGTTACATGAAAACTCAATAAAAATAAATAAAACATCTCAAACTAGACTGCAATTTGGCTGGAATAATTAATCTTATATTGCAAAAATTAATAAAATAAAAAAAAATTATAGGCTAATTACTCTTTATCAATCTGAGTTATTTGATCTCATACTTTTAGTATACAAGCTGAATTATTCAGTATTTCTCCAGATGTCAGTTCTTATCTGTTATCCAGAAGAAAATGCCAGTCAAGATTTAAAAAAATAAAAATTATTTTAAATTCTATTTGTTTTAATTTTTACTGTTTGGAATGAAAGATGAAATTTTCAAAAAAAGCTGTTTTAAATTCTATTTTTATCTGTTAAGTTAAAAAAATGTATCTTCTAACTGCTATAAATTGAAAAAGAGTTACATCAAAAGTAAATGGATTTCATTTTTTAAATCTGTTGCTAAATTTTTACAGAATTCGCCATGATTGGGTAAATCCCAAAAATGTATTTTTCATCAAGAATGGAGAGCTCTGGTAAATGTTTTAAGTTAAGACGTTTCAATAATTCTTTTTACTTCCTTGTACAAAGTAAAGGAAGTATTGTGACTACAAAAAATTTTGGTTTTCAGATTTCAAAGGAAATATCCATTTTGACTATTCCTGAATCTATTTTTACTAGTTTCAGCATGACATACCTACATACTTGTGAACGTATGTATTTTGCATAACTCAACATGATTAACCATAGGATGTTGAAATTCTGGATTTAGAACTGCTGTAACATCTAGTTGTGCACCTCCCCTTTTGTTTGCAATCAGCTGAACCAAAAGTGTCCAAAAAAGCCCAAAATTCAAAAAAACTTGGATTTTGGACTTTTTCTAAACTGCAGTAATAAGACCTTGTTGAGAACTTTTTAATGATATATCATAAGTGGTACTTATTTTCATTGGTTTTAGAGTTATAGTCAAATAAAATTATAATTAATGAAATATTTGAATCTTAGAGGAGAAGGCACATCAATTCAAATCAGACTTCATCTCCTTTTTTCAACTTTTTTTTAAATTTAAATATATTGATTTATTAATAATTATTAACCCATGATTATAAAAAAAATTACAATAAATAATAATTCAATAATAACAATAAAAAAAAAGAAAAATTAGAAGTTATTAGTGAAATAACACTTTATGTACCTTTAAAAATGTGTATATGTAATTCAATAGGCATTATTACTTATGAGTATATGTATTAGATTTGGTGAAACATTTGATTATTTAATATTAATTAAAAATTATAATTAAAAATCTTATTATTTTTGAATTTTCTAGTTTAATTTTGTTTAATTATTCTGGAATATCTGTTTAATTTTATCATTTTATCTACATTAAAGTTAACTACAGAGTGACTGAAAAATAAACCCTCTCAATAACAACGTATACACTGAGGCATACATGCTCAATCTTTAATAAATTGCAAAATATTCTTACCTTTTAGTTCATTATTCCTTAGATATTGTCAGACAATATTCTCCCTAAATCAAATTTGATCATCATTTCATTTATTTGTTTCTTGTTGCCAATCAATTAATTGCCCTTTGGTTTGATATAATTCTTCTGATCTTAATTTGTATACACGTTCTCAAGTTTTCAAATTTTCTCTGTCTTTATATTGATCATCCTCTCTTAATCTTTTTATTCTTTCCTTGATCTTAACATTTTTTTCCTCTTTATATTTATCATCTTCTCTTAATCTTTCTATTCTTCCTTTGGTTTCAACATTTTTTCCTCTTTATATTTATCATCTTCTCTTAATGTTTTTATTCTTTTTTTGTTTACAACATTTCCTTCCTGTTTATTTTTTTTGGTTTGCAACCTTTTCTTCCTCTTTATTCTTTCTTTGGTTTTAACATTTTCAAATGAAATAATTTTAAATGATGCCACAACAGATTTTTTGAAAAGCTCTAAAATATTCATTGCATCTGATTTTAAAACATGTATTTGTTTTACGAGTGAATGTATAATTACAATGCCACATTTAATTTTATGTATTTCATATCAGTTTGGATTTGAAGATTTTCTTTATGAATGTATTGATCATGATATTTTGTGATTTTTGTACCACAGTGTATATACAAGGCGAGATCAAAAAGTATTCGACCTTGACTAACACAAAGATATTTAAGATATTTAGTTCAATGATTTATTTCCTTTGAAGTAGGCCCCCTTCTAATGTAACACACTTCTCCCAGCAATGTTTTTATAGTTGGAAGCATTTTGAAAAAATGCACTAAAACTAAAATTCACTAACTTTTAGTGAACAACTTAAGTCCTCTTTTGAATTTCTTTTGATCTCTTCTCTGTTTTCAAATATCTTTAATTTAAGTGCAGTTTTAAAGTTACAGAAGAGCCAAAAATTGCAGGGAGCTATGACTGGCAAGTAAGAAACCTACTAAAGTTGTTCGATGCCATGTTTTACCAAGAATTTCTGGAAACGTTATGAGCATGGGTTGGAGTGTTGTAATGAATTTTCCAGTTGTCATTTTTCCAAAGCTGTAGTCATTGAACAGCATCTCTTAAATGATGAAAAAGTTATGTAGTACTATTTATTGACAATTTGTCTTTGAGGAAATTACTCGTGATAAAACATGCCTTGATAATCAATAAAGACCGTCAGTATGGCCTTCATATTGTTATGAAAATTCATCACAACAACGTTCCAGTCCACACATCACAACTTAATAAGAGATTCTTGGTAAAACACATGATTGAACAATCTCAGCAGGCCCCTTACTCATCAGTCAAAGCTTAAAATAAAAACATTTGATGACAAAGAAGTGATCAAAAGAAATATATGTGACAAGATAACTTACATTGTTTTCTAGAAATGACTTTGAAAAATGCTTTCAACAATGGAAATAATGCAGGGTTAAGTGTATTGTATCAGAAGAGGGCTATTTTGAAGGAGGCAAGTCATTAAATTAAATAGGTATTTTAATAGGTATTTTTGTTTTTGTTAGTCAGAGTTGGTTACTTTTTGATCAAACTTTTGACTTACATCGCACTTTTGACTTACATCGCACTTTTGATCTAAATTTTTTTATTTATATTATAACTTTTATCATTTTCTGCAGTTTAGTTAGTGTATTTGTTGCTTACAAATGTCAACCTCATCTTCTCAGGTATCTTCTTAAAGTAAGTACAATGTCCACATTTCCCTTTTCATTAAGTTAATGAAGAGTGCAATTTTATAAAACAATGCAAAAAAGAAATCCTTTATGAAGAAGTAGAGAAATGTAAAAATAGACTGAAAACGAAAGAATGGAAACAGATGAAATTCTAGAAAGAATAGATGAAGGAAGGACATTTAAAAGTGCTAATAACAATAAAGGAAGAAAAATCTCAAGAGATTAAACAATGAAATAAGGAGAGAATCAAAAAAGACCATGGAAGAATAGATGGATGAACTACGTGAAGGGATAGAATCATTGGAAAAATATGGAAAAGCTGAAGAAATGAGAAAAAATTGAGTAAAGTACAGATAACAAAAATAAATGAGAAAGGAATAATGAATAAGCAAGGAGAAATAGTATAAGACATAAAAGATAGAAAAATATTTGGAAGGAGTGCATAAGAGAATTGTGTGATTTGTTAAATAACCATGTAAACCTACATATCAGTAACAAAGAAGAACGTAATGAAGAAATGAAGGGCCCAATCTAAAATGATTGGGCCCTTCATTTCTTTTAAAATAAAGCAGAAGTAAAAAATGCAATCAACAGGTTAAGATGTAGGAATGCTGCAGGTTCTGATGAGTAACCAACAGAGGTGGTGTTAAAGACCTTAGGGGAAGGTGCAATAAATAGATTAATAAAACTTGGAAATAAAATCTATAAGACTGGTCAATGACCATAAAATTTCCTTCAGATATTTATGATCCTGTACCAAAGAAGAACAATGCCAAATATTTTTAGGAGAGTAGGACTATCCCATGTCCCAGTCTAATATCCCATGCCCTAAAAGCATTAACAAGAATAATATTAAACAGAATAGTGGGAAGGATAGAGAGAATGTTGGATGCCAAGCAGTTTGGCTTTAGAAAAAAAAAAAGAAGAGAACTAGGAACGCAATGGGTTGTTTGAGAGTTTTTATGGAGAGAATGATAGATTTAAACAAATTTTGTAAATATGTTTCATTTACTGGGAGAAAACCTTCAGTAGGGGTAAATGGGATAAACTAATGACAATTTTGAGGGAAATAGGATTGAATTGGAGGAACAGAAAATTTATTAAGGAATTATACATAGGACAAAGGATACAGATTCGAATAGAAGGAAAAGAAATAGAAGCACTAAAGAAGGGAAGAGGTGTTAGATAGGGATGCTGCCTGTCACCAATCCTTTTTAACATTTATGGAGACCATTAATTGAGGTAGCTTTGGAAGACTTTGAGGATAGTGATTATATAACAGTAGGAGGTGAAAAAATAAAGGTAATTAAGTATGCAGATGACCAAGTAGTAATGGCTACAGCTGAAGATAAGCTACAAAAAATGACGGTTAGAGTAAGCAAGGTAGAAAAAAAATACAAAATGAGAGTACACTGATAAATTCAAAGTAATGAAAATATTGAGGGAATATGGTGCAACAAACAATACTATTGAAGAGAAACAATTAGAACAGGTTGGTAGTTATAAATACATCGGAAGCATAATGAAGTTTAATGGAAGCTGCACTGAGGAGATTAGAAGCCAGAATTGAATATGTAAAATGGCTTTCAGCAAGGTTAGAAACCAGGTTACAACTAAAAGTATACTTATTGATATGAGAAAGAGTTTTGCAAGATGTTTTATTTGGAGTGTGGTATTATATGGTGCAGAAACATGGATAATAAAGAAAAGCGAAACTTGAAATATGGAACGTTTTGAAATGTGGCAGTGGAGAAAAACGCTAGGCATCAATTAGCGAGAGAAAGTAACTAATGATCAGGTCTTGACAAATATAAATGAGACGAGAAGTACGATTAAGACAATACAGAGAAGAAAAGCATATTAAATAGGCCACATACTAAGACATGACGGTATTCAAAAAGTAATTATTGAAGGAAAGATTGTTGGTGAGAGGGGAAGAGAAAGAAGGAGGATAGAAATGTTGGATAATTTGAAAGGGAGACAAAGACACTATAATTTAAAACCATCAGGATAGACCATCAAGAAGAATGCTGTTTCTTGATATCTGTCAATAGACAGTATAAATAAAGAAGAGAATTTCTTGTTTGAAAATTTCTTTTTTTTTTGTTTTGCAAGGTTCTAATAATGTTTTATTATGAATGCTATGCTTACTTGATTTGTTTTCATTGATGCTGCATATACCTATTACAGAATGTGATTGTATCCATTTTCAGTAGACATATTTTTTGTTATGAATTAGTTTTTTATTATGTTGGGTGTAAGGTATAGGTTTGTTTAATCATATATTTACTTTGTTGTAAGGTATAGGTCTGTTAATCAAATATCACTGCATATTTACTTTGTATGACTAAGAATGATGGGGAAAGCAATGAATGGAGATATTATTTGTAGATGGCATGAGTTGATTGTAAATTGTGGATATTCATGAGTGCTTGCAAGAGTGTACATGTGAAGATTGATGTGTGTACATGAATTAGGTGTGGAGATGTATGTTTTGGTATATGAGGACTAAAATAAGCGACAGAATTAATATTTTCAAATAGTTGCCATGTTATACTCAAGTATTTACTTAAAACTTTCTTTAAAAATGTGTACTTGTGTGATATTATTGCTGTCTTAATTATTATCATTTGATTAACTAACCAGAAGTGTACACGTCACTAACTTGAGATTACCAAGTACAAATTTCTATATTCCCTTAGTATACAGTGGAAATTTAGAGTAAAAATATTACAATAATTGATGGTTCATTATTCTGTCTCATTTATATTTCATGATTACATTATTTTGATACTTATAAGACTAAACTAAAATTTATCAATAATCTACTGTAATTGTTTAAATTTAATTTATGCCACTTACTTTATTCATTTTTAAGGTAATAAATCATTCTGATTTTTTTCCATAAAACTATTTTTTTATATTGGATATTATTGAATACAAATGAGAAAGTATAAAGAGGAATAAATTATTCAACAACTACAATCTTAATATTGATTTTGAAAGTTATTAATTACATTCTTCCAATGTATTTAAAGTATAAATACAAAAGACATTTATTTATTAATCTAATCTCCTTCATTAAACTGTGTTCACCAATTATAAATGCAAAATGAAAAATAACAAAATACAAAATAAACAATAATTATTATATACTTTATTTACTGTAGAATAAACAAATACAAACACAGTTGCATGCAAAATAAAAAATAAAAATAATATATATATTTTTAGAAAATAGTAATTATTTAATTGTCACAATGATTCTACATAAATTATTTGTTATTGTTTTTTATGGACTGCAGGAAGCCTCTATGATCTTGAACTGAAGTTCAAGATCATAGAGGCTTCCTGCAAAAAAGTTCTGTAAACTTGTAAAATTCATCTACTGATTATCAATCATGAGAAAATCTAGCATGGAGTTCATCAGGAAAGTTCTTAATCTAAAAATAAATTGTAAGATCATTATGTTGTGAACTTGCATTTTCTTTACAGTATGATATAAGAAGAACCAAGAGACTCAAACTTTAGTATTTGCTTTCATGTTGAATTAAAAAATCTGATGTGGACACCACATGACTTCCTTGTATGGCTATTAAATATATATAAACATTTTTTAAAAAATGAAAGTACATAACATTTTAATTCATTCTGTACTTCTGATGTATTTAATATTTTTTTTTTAGTGATATTATTGAATTATATACTGTAAAATATTTACTGTAAAAAAAAATTACAATCAGAGGTAAATAATTATTAATAAATCAATATATTTAAATAAAAAGAAAAAAGTTAAAAAAAAGAAGATAAAGTTGGATTGAACCAATATGTCTTTCCCTTCCAAGATCCAAATATTTCATTAATTAAAATTTCGTTTGGCTATAACTTTGGAACCAATGAAAATAAGTACCACTTATCACATATCGTTCAAAAGCTCTCAATGAGGGCTTCTTACTGCAGTTAAGAAAAAGTCCAAATCCAATTTTTTTTTGATTTTGGGCTTTTTTGGGTTGCTTTTGATCCAATCAATTGCAATCAAAAGGGGAGGTGCACAACTAGATGTTACAACAGTCCTAAATACAAAATTTCAACATCCTACAGCTAATCGTGTTATGTGAGATACAAATGTATCTCATGCCGTATCAAATGATACGTCATGCCGAAACTAGTCAAAATGGATTCAGAGATTGTCAAAATGGATATTTCCATTGAAATCTGAAAATCAAAATTTTTCACAATCACAATACTTCCTTTACTTCTGCTGCAATTCCATATAGCCATTGATTAACAGCATATTTAAGTTCATCACACGTGAATTGCTTACCACTTGAAAATTCTTTCAATTTAAAAATTGAAAGAAAATTCTTTCAGCTTGGTGAAAATTCTTTCACCAAGCTTAAGAAGAGAAATTTCCCAGCGGTCTTTACTTTATAGATATCTCTCATAGTACAGTAATTATTCATTTGGAACACATTTTTATACCATTAATAAAAGGTATATGGATTCTAGTAGGTCTGTTGGAAGTGTCAAGAGGTGTAGTAACTAAAATATTTTAAAGGACAAATAATCTGAATCCCCAGTGTAATGATTTCATTAACACAGTAATGAAAGTTGAGGTTTTATAGTTTTGTAAATAATGTATTTTAGATATCTCAAAACAACATAATGTAATGGTGATATTGGTAATGTATAAGTATAAATTAAAAAAATAAAACTTTATATATAAGTGGATGTGTGTGTGTGTGCACACGCACGTGCACATACTTCTCTCTGAAGTGGAATGGTATCATCTCTATTTTTCATCTTGAAGTACTGGGTTAAAATTCTGGCATCTCTAGTCGATTTGTGATCCACTAAAAAGTTACATTTCCTATAGCCTCTTCTTATAGTCAATATCCTTCAGCAAGTTACTATGAATGCTAGTAAGTTAAAATAATAATTAATAATAAAAATAATCATACGTATGTTGCCATATGCTAATGGTTATTTTTATTTGTTTGGATCTAATAAATTCATTTAGGAATTCCAAACAAATGTGTTAAGTCTGTAAGTAGAGGACTTTCTGTACATATTTTGTATTATAAAATAATAAGTGTGAAAAATTAATGTAAATGTAACTCACCCAATGTCCACTCCATATGAGGGGGAGGACTACCTTGTGCAGAACAATCTATACGACCACCTGTACTGTTGGAAAATTCTACTCTATAAGGAGGTTCCACTAGGAACATTGGTCCTTGAAGGTCAAGAGCCACACTCCATACTGAAACAAAAAATTTCAAGAATATATAAAAATATATGGTCTTTTTTTAATATGCAATGTATATTTGTTCAACACACACACACACACACACACACACACACACACACACACACACACACACACACACACACACACACACACACACATGGGTTTGAAAATTCCCCAAAACAATGTTTCTTCTTTAGTGAAATGAGTAGCTGCAGAGGCGTGCCCAGCTAAGCCCTTCATGCGGGTTGTGTCTCGGAATGGGATTATTAGGTGTCCAAAATTGATTATCTCTTGTCTAAAAATGCTTTTTTTTGAATGATGAATATTGATATAACGTAAGTTAAATTAGAAATTTAACTATAAAAATTGATACTAACAAATCAGGATTTTCGCTAGTGATCAGTACAATCCGTTGCCTACTTTTTGGTTATAGTTCATTATTTTATGAAGAAAAACAATCACATAAATAAAAAAAAAATATATTATTAATATATATTTCTCATATATATCGATATATAATAATATAACAAGTTCACACCTGACAACCACGAGACATGTACTAAAGAATCGGGATTTTCTGCTAGTGTTCGGTACATTCCAGTGCTAAGCTAAGGGGGACAGATACATACACAGACCCTACATACAAATGCCCCGTAGGAGAGTGAGATTTTTACCTGGAATTAACATTGATTCTTGTAGATGGTAAAATAACTTAGTTCTACTCAAAAAAAACTCAAGAAGGCAAAAAAAGTAAAATAACAAATATGTAGGACATTAAGAAGGACCACCCACCAGATGAGGTGTGGAATACAATATGATAGGTCAGATGTGATAGATGTGTGTTCTACCAACAAGTAAGGCATGTACTTTTGCTTCCTTCAACATCAAAAAGTTTAATATTATAATAAGTTTTAAATTAGTTTATTTGACAGTAAAGGTGAAATTCCATTTCTGGCAATGTTAGAGTACATCCCCAACAGGGTGACAATCACCAAGTAAATGGTAACAGTCTTTAGATTTCAGTTACAGATCAGACACAATATAAGTGACTTAGTTCAAAATTGAAATTTTGGCAAATTGTGGAACACTGTTTACATACAGGTTCCACTGGCACGATAATTTAATGAAAAAAGCTCAGTAGCCTCTTTGAAAAGTTGTTCTTGAGCTATTTAAAATTAGTTTACATATATTATAGAATTTTCTTTTTGTTGAACTAACTGCAAATAAATATCAAAATTAACACTGTTACTGAATAATTATATCTTCTTTACAGTTATACTCATATCTTGAACAAGTTTAACAACTTTACACAACTCTGTAATGTTTATAAATAAATATCTATAAAAATTATTTTTAAATCATTTTCCTTCCAACCATGTGATCTTGATGGAAACTGATTATAATTTTTTTTTTTATCTGTTAAAGTTTAACAACTTTACCCAACTCTGTAATGTCTATAAATTAAAATTTCATTTTCAAAATTCTAATAAACTTGGCTTGGAAACTTATCTTATTATTATATATTAATAGTCTTCTTTTAACAAACATATTCTCTTAGAAAATTTCAGTGTTTCTTTCTGAAATACAGTCTAACTCTTTGTACATGGTTTGAAAACCATGCTTTTGTAACTTTTATACTTCAGTTTTCTTTCATTCTTTGATAACAATTTAGCAGAAATAAACATTCATCTATTTTTACTTATAATACATGGTCAAATTTCCCATTTCCATCCTAAGTTTAATTTGCATTTCTTTTTCATATTTTCTTAAGCATCAGTGCCTATCTACTGCTTGCTTTATCTTCTTTAAGCTGTGATTCATTTAAACTGAGTTACTGCAAGAACAACCTTACGTCATGTACTCACTTATAAGTTATATTGCTTAGATCAGATGTGGGTTATTTAGTTGGAGGTGATATATGTTATTTCTAGTTTACTTATTTAAACATTTTATTTAGTAATACACATTTTTAAAAAAAAATGTTAGGCATGGAGTTGTTAGTTTTACTTTTCATGAAGGACGTTCAGAATTTTGTAAAAACAGATATTATTTACAAAAATTCAACCCAAAACATAATAAAATTATAATTTTGAAGTGAAATATTTCTTGAACTCCATGATTTTTTACATTTTTTAATCATTTAAGATTATAAGTGGATTATGAATCTAAATGAAAAAAAATGGTTTCAGAAAGGTATGAATTTATAAGCTTGAATAAATTTATACTTACACTAGAATTGTTATTAACTTTATGAGACAAAATTAACAAATTTATCTAAATAGTTGTTACCCTATTAAGTTATGATACTTTTAAATTAGTTATTATTATTAATAATAAACATAATGGTACTATATTTAGGTGTTACCCTAGATCAAATGAGGATGGAGTTAAAAAATGTAACTTAATTTTTCATTTGTTTGCTTAAAATAATTTATTTAAAAAATTGGGAAAATACAATTCTCTGGTTTTTTGTTGGTGAAAATTTATTTTTTTATTACAGTCTATAAACTAAGTTTCTTGAGTGATTTGATCTTTAGTTGCATTGATACAGTTTTACTTCTAATTTTTGTGAAGTGGAATTCCACTTCTGAATTTTTTATTTAATTTTTGCTACTAATTAGAGTTCTTTGAATTAATGACAGAAGTGAAGTAATGACAACCATAAGGAAAATATAAAATCTATGAATTAATCAAATAATAAGAAGGTTTATTTGATAATTACAATTCTGTGTATTTTTAAAATTTTCTTAGGACTGCTTTCAATATCTCTAAATGAAAGGTTATTCACATACACAAAAGATCATCAACTGAGTTTTTTAAATATAGTTTTACTTATATTTCAGTATTTAATTTTATAAAGTAATCCAACAATGCAATTTTGCTTGTTTTCTGTTTGAATTTATTTATTACGTAATGTTTTTATTTATTTTTGAATTGTGCTTTGAGGATATTAGATGTATTACTAATATATACATTAGACTGGGTGCCTCTATTATTAATGTTATTTCAATATTGAAACTGATTAATAGAACTGAGTATTCAAACTAAACAAACTCAAGTACTCTTGAGCAGATGGCATCCTGTAATTACTGTCTTGCAGTATTAAATAATGCAAGAATTTAATTTAATTTAATGTCAATAATTTTTCTTGAAATATGCATTCAAATTACTGTTTCTTGCACTTCTATCTTAACTAGCTCAAATTTCTTACCACATAACCATATTTCCATTATGTGGCTTATAATTTATAACTAGTGCAAGAACTCCATGTACTTGTAAGCAATGACAGCAAATCAAGGTAGCAGTTAGCAAAATACCTTTATTTTAGAACCATTATACTAAGGAAGAAAATAAACTACTATCTTATCCATAAATATATTTTGTGGTAGGCATTTTACTTTACAGTTTAATAGTTCCATTTAAATTGTCAACATATATAGTGGTGTTTCTTGTGAACTGTGTTTAACTAATGTGTTTTTTATTAATCAATTAAAAAAGGTAAGATGCAATTTAACTTTACAAACAATGGTTACTTTAACATTTTTCTGACCAATAACCTCACAGGCTATGGTCTTAAATAAAAAATGGGTAAATAATTTAATTTTAAAAAAATTCAGTGGAACCAAAACAATATAAAAAACCAGAATTTTTTCACATTCTTAAACTTAAGAATTTAAAATATTTATTGTAAACATGGTTATACATCCAGGTTGAGACAAATCATGTCAAAAAGTTTACTTAATCAATTGGTTAAAAACTTTCTTGTAATTGTTTGTTTCTTGTTATTAGTATGTGTGAGATATTTTTAATATTCTTTTAAGAAATGAAAGAAACATAGAATGAAGTTAGTAATAGCATTAAATGTTTCCTTTTCAGTTGGTGACTTTGTAAAAGATTTTAAACTTCAGTAAAACACAAAGAAGATTGAAGCTTCATATGCTTCAGTTGTCTTAAAAAAAAGTGTACTAGAATTTGCCTTTGGTTAAAAAAAGTACTAATAAAAGTATTGATAAAAGGAATACCTCAAGTTTATTTTCCCTTTTTTATCGATGTAAAGTATTTAGAAGTCCTTATTCACAATTTTAACAAAACATTCTTTTGAAATTATTTTATTTTTATGAAGTTGTTGATTTCTCTTTTAATTCTATTAGTAATTAATAAAAGATAAAATATTATACATAAATATTTAATAAGATAGAAATTATCTGCTGAATATATAGAGTAGTTTATTCTTATAGGTCAGCTTTCTGCACAAAGTTTGGCTTCACTGACTACTACACTGGTCTCCTCAGTTTGATACATTTGGGTGAGAATTTCTTTTACAAAAATATGAGAAAATTTTAGGCCTGTTCTTCTGCTTATCACTTTATTGAAACCATCAAAAAATTTGGTGGTCTTGGACGACTCCATTCCACACCTGGCCTGTGTTATCTTGAACTCGCTGTAGAAGTGGTCATTCAGAGTCTCTTCCTTATACTCTCCATCCTTGATGTCTGTTGTACACCCTCTCGTGGACAAAGGTATAATCAGTGATACTCAAAGTAGCTACCACTTCTTTGTTGGCACATGTTAGACCAGCCAGAGCCATGGCTTCTGATAGGATGGCTCCTCTATGGTTAGTAGTACTGCAACCCCATTCTTGGCACCCGTTGAAGTTACCAGCATAGATACTTGCTCTTGAGGACGATTTCAATGAGCTCTTCCACTATGTTCGAATTCATCTATAGCTAGATTGGTGAATAGTAACAGCTGAATATTCTTAACTTGGCAGCATCGACTCATGCAAACCTATGACCCTGGTCTGTGTTCGTGATCGCTACATTCTGCCCCACATGGAGTATGGCAGCATCTCGGCAATCATCCTTGACCCATTTCCAATCTTTGATGACAGCAAGATAAGGTTCGCTGCTGATGTCCAGGTCAGCCTCTCTTTTCTTGGTAGTAGCCTACAACAAGTCATGAGCACCTCTGTTTCTGTTTGGATTAGTTTGGAGTATCTTCATTTTGGGGTTTTCTTCTAGCTACTACACTTGTGTCCCTATCTCTCCACTTCACAGTCGATGCACTTTGTGCCCTCTGTGCACTGATTCTTGCGGTGACCTTCTTGTCTTTCCCTAGAACCATGTTTACCGCCCTAGAGAGAACACTGTGCTATCCTTATCTTCGCCTTCGCTCATGTTGACTATGACCACGTAATTCATCTTACTGTGGCAGTCAATTTCCTCTCCAGTTAGAACCCCTGAACTTGATTTTTCAATCAAGACCAGACCCGCTTTTAATTTGTTCTTTTGGATTAAACTCTTAATCCATGAACTCCTACTATTGTATTTTTCTGCAGGACCCATCTTTTTGGTCAGATCGATAACTTTTTGGTCACTGTTCCTACTCCGTAATCTAGAACAGGTTCAGCGACCAGCTCAGTATATCTAAAAAACTCTTTGGGCCAGTGCTTGAGTACAAGTTTAGCTAAACTGCCCTTGTCAGTCCCTCCTCGAGCGCCGTCCTTATCTCTTTACTGGAGTTGGTAGAAGGAGTCCTGGCGGCAGACTCTACCGTCTTTCCTGAGCCACCGGCCTCTGGAGAAATATGCCAGGAGCAATAAAAGTCATCAACCCTCCTCATTAGGTCACCCAGCTTCCTGGCGCATTCTTTTATCTCTGTTTTGGTGGTGGCATTCATCGTTATTGAGCAGCTTGATTGCCCACCCAGCTCAAGCAGCAACGACCCAAACATATCTTGATCAACCTTCCTCTGTTCTCCTGAAGTGCCGATTCCTTCCGCTCTAAGGGGTGATCTCGGGAGGCTCTTTCTTGGTCTGAAGACCTGTGTCTCGTCCTATTGCATTTCGTCAAAGAAATAATGTCAAAGGTGCACAAAAAGATATCAAAGATTACGAAAAAACTGTAACCAAGATCATCGCCGCCAATGTTAGCCAAAACGTCTGGTAAGCCAAAACACGTTTGGGAAACTAAAAGTGGTTTGGATCACCAAAAGTAGTTTGGGAAACCAAAACTAGCGCGAAAACAGTTTTGCTAAGTGCTTAATCTAAGTTATAGGTTAACCTACAATAAATGTTACAATAATAACATAAATTATATAATGTGTAACTAAATGCTACGTAGTACAGAATTTAGTTTAGAACACAATTAATTAATATCACTAAGTATGAGTATATATAACATTATTACCTTGAAAGTTCACTAACCTACTTGGTACCACGTGGTCGTTACAAGCCACACAAAAAATACAAAAAAGATCGCAGACACCGAAAGTACCCTTAGAAACCAGTCACGCAATTATAGTTCAAGCTATCAGACACCACTAGAACAATAAAACTACCGAAAAAACCACTAAAAACACCAAAAAATCAGGAACGAAAAACAACACGTCTATGCAGTCCGGATCATAAACATAACCTTCTAGATGACCATATCTTGGATAAAATATTGCAATGCTAAGGTTTGATGATAAGACTACAAGAGAAGAACCTTGTGTAATTGATAAATTTACATCAGTTAGAGAGGTTTTACAAAAATTTATAGAACTGTTCCAAAAGTATTATACTCCAGGTTCTTATCTAACGGTTGATGAGCAGCTAGGAGTTTGGTATTTAGAGGCCGTTGTCCATTTAGAATGTATATACCTAGTTAGCCTTAAAAGTTTGGAATAAAAATAATTATGGTTGATGTAAGACAAAATATCTTCTAAATGCAATACCGTACCTTGGTAAAGGCATGAACAGGACAATCAATCAGCAGCTATATATTTTGTGACAGAAATTTCAAAACCTGTACATGGCAATAACAGAAATATTACTGTCGATAATTGGTTCATATCAGTACCATAGGCTAAACTAATGTTGGAAAATTACAGATTAATTATTATAGAAACAATGAGGCAGGTAAACCCGAATTCCTAACAAGATGCTAAGAAAAATGAAACCTGGTTGCTTAAAATTTTGCTATTATTGTTCTAAGGTAATGGTTACCTTTCAAGCCAAAAAAACTAAGCGAGCAGTTCTCTAATCAACTACACATGAGAAAGGAAAAATCAGTGCAACTGGAAAGCCGGGCATAACAGAACTTTATGGCATCTTTTATGGCATGCCAAACAGAATTATCACAACTCTTTTGTGATGTATGTAGATCAAGCAGTCAGAAACAAGATACAGCCAGTGACAAGAAGAACATTTGCAAAGAAAATCAACATGGATATTACCATTCCACACATTCAAATGAGGCAAAAGATGCCATACTTATCAAGGGCTTTCAAGCGAAACATGATTGACATTGTTGGTCCATCGACTTCACAAGAAGCGATAAATTACATGCTTTCATCGCAAAAACAGTAGAAAATAGATCTGCATGGAGTACCAACAAATTATATATATATATAGAGTGCACAGAAAATCTGTAAACAGACAAAAACAATATAAACATGTTTAAAACAATGAATCTGAATTAGTTAAAATGTATATTAGTTTTTTCCAGTTGTTGAATACTTTTTCGGGTTTTTTTACTTGAGTAGTTGAGAAACTACAGCGTTACCATTTAGGTGTGTAAAATTAGCGTTACTATTCTAGCGTTAATGAAGAATAGTTTAAAAAAATAATTTAAATGTTTCTAAAAATTAATTCATTAGATCAATGTGCATATGAAAATGAATACAGTCACCCAAAAGACTCAAAGAAACACATTTTTACTTTTTTGTTTTTTCATTGCACTTACAGTTAAAAATATATACTCAAAATAAGAATTGAAAGAAGGGTTACGAGAATAAGGTTATAAGATGAAGGGTTTATGGAGGATTATCAGGGAATGCAGGACAGATGAATGGTAAAATCGAAATGAGACGTATATGATTCAATATGTGAAATTCGATACAGAAGTTAAGTTAGCGAATGATTGAGTTCGTGTATGCGCGTGAGATATAAAATAGAAGAAGAAAGAGGGAGAGAGAAAGAGAATGCAAGAGGGTGAGCCGGAGAAAGAGAGAAAGGAAACAGAAGTTATCAGGTTTATACATAGGCAGAATTACAACAGACCTGAACATAACTGTTGAGAATGTATAGTGCGACTATATGTAGCTCTCAGCTCTCCGTCTAGCTAGTGATGGTATAGGAATGTACGGGGCGTAGCGAGTGAGAGATTGGACGCGGCATTTCTCCAAGGCATTAGAAGCCTGGTAAGAATGCCAAGCGATAGTGGTCGGGGTGGATTGAGATATTGGATAAAAATAAATCCCCTGCACTGTAAAGCTTGCCGAGAGTATTTTCACTGACTGAAAAAAGAAAAGAAGGAAGAAATGAAATTTATAACAAAACTAATTTTTATTTCATTGATGACTTCAATTCAATTTATATAAATTATATTTAAACGTTTGATGCGTATCATAATACGAGAATATCAATTTATTTATAATAAATTACCGCTTTAAGCAATGTGTAATTTATGTGTTGTTATCGCATTTTATTGTCATGTCCTTCATTTTATGATATCGTTTGATTGTTATTGTTAAATAATTATCCATAAATTAATAACAAAATTATTTTTTCGATTAAAACAGAAAATTCTGTCTCTTAATTTGACTGAAATTCTGTAAATTTTTACATAAAAACTTTAATGAATATAACAATAATAAATTATACATATATATTTTTCAATTTCACGTATTATTTTTAGTTCTTTTCTGAGTCATCAGCCAGATGACTGCTTTAATTCTATATTCCTTTCCGTTATAAGCTAATCTTTCAACTTCAACGTATTTATTTAATATTACATCTTATGTTATCTATTTCGGTTTTGCCTTCCTCTGCAGTTCTTATCTTCTTCGCAACATTTATTACCAAATCAATTAAATCTGAAAGTCATAATACGTTGACCATCTTACTATTTTGTCTTTTTACAAGATTCTTCACAATTTTCTCTTCCTACCAGTTGTTTTATAACATTTCCATTTCGAATTTATCAATCGACTTAATTTTTAACACCCTTTCGTATCATATTTTGTTTTTACTGTTTTCCTTTCGACTTTTCCTATTACCCGCGTTTTAATTATCGTAAGGAAAATATTTGTGTGGAGCTACACTCCACACAAATATTTTAAAGAATTTCTTCTAATTCTTAATAATAAATTTGAAACTACAGAATACTTTTTTGTTTTAACAAGACATAAAATAATTTATATGAACACCAGAGATAAATATTAAAAATTAAAAAAAGGCGACTTCCGAAAAACATTGCTCTTTTGTTCTGGTTGGGTTCCATCTTGATTTTGTATTATACTAGCAAATATCCAGTTTGAATTTTCAAAGTCGGAAGATTGGTTGTAAAGATATAACATTTCCGAATAATCATGATTTTTTAGATCGAAAGTATACCTGAAGCATACAAAAGTTCAACCTACTAACTTCAACTTACTAACAAACACCCCGTTTGAATTCTGAAAATCGGACGATGTTTGCAGAAATATAAGAGCACCCGTTCGCACCTCCCAAAACAGCGCCCAGGGGAACTCCATTTATTACCAGTTGATGATGATGATTAGTCTAGCCTCGCTTAAGGTATTCCCATCACCTCACCACTCAAGCCTGTCACACAATCCTCCACGGTAAACCCATTATTATTAAACAGAAATATTTTAAATTTAATATTATTGTATTTTATTTAACATAAATTTAATTCTATTATTTTTATAATCATATTCATTCGATTGATTCGAATCTTCAGTTCAAACCCAGTTTACACAGTGATAGAGGCTCACAGTTCACAGTTCACGTGGAATAAACAAACAAACATAAAATTGCACCCTAAATACATTACACTCCCTTTTGGGCAGTCGTGTAAAAACTTACATTGCTTATGGCACTGCTTTTTATAATTGCATAAATTTTTCGATTTTAATACACGGAATAATAATTTATTTATGTACAAGTAGATTGTAAACAATAAATTTAAGGAAGGTGTTAAAAGGGCAGTATCTTTTTCTAGACGTTATAAATATCAATTATATTTATAAATAAAACTAATCCTTAGGGCTTTCTATGATGAATTATTTCAGTTAATAACTCAATGATTTACTTTTCCTAAAACACAAATCTTATAACTAATATAACAATAAAAATATTTAAGAATAATTTTTTATCAATAGTGACAAACTGGCGAATAGATTTTTAATAAATATGCAGCGGCGTTTTTTTAAATATCTTTTTTAAGTTATTGTTATGGATTCTGTCCTTCCATTAAACATACTATTTTCTGCTAGTAACTTTGAAACTTAAATTTTAAAAAAAGGAAAAAAAGAAGTTATCAGATATATATATATATATAACTGCTATTTCTGTTCGCCTTTTCGTGATAATTGAGTTAAAATATTTGACGGATAAATTCGTCTTGATCCAAATGGGTGCAACGATGAAAATATATTGTGCATTTAACTTTTTATTTTGAGGCAAAAAATGGGGCATTTAAAAAAATTAAAATTCTTTAAAAGTCTGTAATTTTGAATTGTAAAAACTTAAATTCTAAATACTAACAAAAGGTTATTTAAAATTTTAAAATATTTTTTATATTGCTATAAACTTTAATGAGTAATAAATAAATCTATTTAAATAAACTCCAAAAACTTTACGAGAACACTAGAAGAATTCTCTTTATTTTATTTTATAGAGGCAGTTGCCTCTACAGAATAAAAAGAAAAAAATGATTGAAATCAATCCATTTGATAAAGAGTAAGGCTTGAGCCTTAATCTTCACTACTACTAACTCTATTAACTCAATTAGGGAAGTTCTTCTGGTGATCTTGTAAGTTTTTTTTTTAAGTTAATGTAAGAGAAAGATTTCTTTAACGAAACATTTATGTTTTTCTAATCAACATGCTGAATTAACATTGCTAAATATATATATATATATATATATATATATATATATATATATATCATTTAGCTTTGTAACTACTGATTTCAAAGTGATTGAAAGTATTTCGCTTGGAAATTCGAGGAAATTAGTTGGAAACTTCGGGAAACATAACTAAATAGGATTTTGAATAGTTGAATTTTTCGAATTTGAATTTTTTAGATTTTGAATTTTTCGGATTTCAATAATAGATCCTGGATACCGGTGTTCTTTGGTGGTTGGGTTTTAATTAACCACACGTCTCAGGAGTAGTCGACCTGAGTTTATTCAAGACTACAAATTGACCGGTACAGTTACGTTGCTCTGATATGACGCTAATAGCTTTAATTGTTAATACGACTGTAAATAAATGTATTAAACAAAACAAAAATTCAATGTTTTTAAAAGAAAAGAGATTTTATGAAATAAGAATTGTACAAAATCCAAAATCTAAATTTTGATTTTAAAAATAGTTTCCAACTATTCTATTCTAAACTAAACTATGTTTCTCAAAATTAATTTTTTTCATTCAGGAAGCGTTTTTTAAACATATCCATATTTAAATAAAAATAAATTAGATTTAAATGCATACAAATGCATCTAAAAAATGCACTACAGCGTTAAAAAATTGTTTTTTTAATGTTATAATGATGTAACCCGATATTTTAAGTTAGCAACAAATTAATAAATATTTATTAGTCAAAGCGCCGACTTCAAAGAAGAAAAATTTAAAGAATTGAAATAAAAAAGATTTTTTTTCAGTTCTTTAAAAAAACTAGTTAATTTTTTTCGTCTACCTATTGCCACTCATAGGATATTATAATTAAACGTAATTATAACAAGTAGTTTTTAGACTACCTACTTCAAAAAAAATTTGTAATGAATTTTCAATCGAAACAAAATTATAGATTCCTTTTCCTTTTAATTTTCGTATTTATTGATTATTATATGATATTTAAATTTATTTTTTTGATGCTTTTATTTATAGTCGCATCAACAATTAAAGTCATTAGCGCTGTCCGCTATGATGCTGCTTAAAATGTAGGAACAACTGGTAATCATAGTGCCAAGTCAGGACTACACTATTTGTTCCCAGCCAAATGACACATTGAGATCTTTCATGAGATAAATCACGTGTGGCTGAGTATTGTCGTAGAGCACAGCACGATTCCCGTACTGAGCATGTCATAACTTCTGTTTTCGATTGCGCGACAACGTTTAGTCAAGGTCTCACAATAAGTCTCGATATTTATCGTTTCACCCCAACGCACAAACCAACAAGCAATAGTTCCTGTTTATAGCAAAACACAGTGCTCTTGATTATCCGGACTGACATTGTTTGTTTGAACTTTACTTTCTCGGAAGATATTGAGTGTCTGCTGTTTTAATTCCGAGCTACATGAGACACCCATGTCTTGTCACAGGAACAATTCGGCTTAAAATGGATCGTCTTCATTGCTGTATCTCGTGAGAAAATTCAAAGCATTGGCTAAACGTTTGTTTTTGTGCAACTCAGTCACTATTTTTGGTACCCACCGTGAGCACAACTGCCGATAATTTAAGCGTACCGACACAATTTCATAAAGAAAATTCACTACATAGTGATGAAATCGTAAACAGTCTATTCTCATGGACGTTTTTTTAACTCACTGCACCAGGTTATCAGTAATGACAGATAGTCAGCAATTCCGGGCCACTTCGTCTACATTTGTACGGCCCTCGCTAAATGCCCTAACCCATTTTTTCCCTATTCTAACCGACATAGCGTTATCCCAGTACACTTCACTAATTTGTCGATAAATTCGACCATTTTCGTAATTCCTGCATTTAAGAAATGAATTAAAGCACGTATTTCACAATCCACGGCACTGTCTATAGTCGTAGGCATATTTTAGATCAACAAATTAATATAAATTAATTAATATAAATTATAAGATTCAATGAGGATGGCAATCTCACACTCACGGATTTTGAAATGTTACAAAAAATTATTGCTTCAATTTTTATTTTTTAATAAAATACCGACATATTGCATCTCAGTTCCAGTTAATCAGGACTTGTTTTAATTTCTTCTATGGTTTTTTTAATGTAAAATTTCTTTATTCAGTACTACGCAATAAAGACAAATTCAATAAAAACGTACTACATTTTTTAATTGATATTCTTATAATTGTGCGTTAGATAAGTTAAAAGGTACAGTTGCCAGTTTATGTTACTAAATTACTCTTTTTATACTGTTGTAATTATATTAATTTGGATTTTTATTGATATTGATTTTTAAAATTTAGTTTTGCATAATGATTTTGTACAATTCTTATTTCATAAAATTTCTTTTTTCTTTTAAAAACATTGAATTTTTGTTTTAATACATTTATTTATAGTCGTATTAACAATTAAAGCCATTAGCGTCATATCAGTGCAGTGTAACTGTACCGGTAAATTTGTAGTCTTGAATAAACTCAGGTCGACTACATCTGAGACGTGTGGTTAAATAAAACCCAACCATTAAAGAACACCGGTATCCAGGATCTATTATTCAAATCTGAATAAAAGTAACCTACCTTTATTAGGATTTGAACCTGAGAACTTCGACTTCGAAATCAGCTGATTTACGACGAGTTTACCACTAGACCAACCCGCTGGGTTAATGTTTAATTTCCTTTAATTGTTTTTGTAATATTTTCCTAATTATTTGTAATAAATGATGTATTATTAACAAATTTTGCCATTGTATTTTTCACGCATACATCATTTTTTTACGGAATTCTACGATGTTTATGTATATATATAGTGTGTGTGTGTGCGCGTCTGTGTGTACATTCACACACACAAAAAATATGTATGTATACATACAAACACAAAACCGCATTTATTTGAAAATCACTTCGATTTGATTTAAAACTTCATGAGTTTCAAAACTTTCATTCGACAGCAAGTTTGAAAAGAATGTTGTCAAACATCCACAATTTTATTATTTTTGACGATGATGTGAAGAAAACAATCTTCTACTTACGTAACCTAGACGAATTTTTTAATATCTATTTCTTAAAAATCCGTGCAGTCGTTTGTTCTTTTGTTAAAGAGGTACAAACAAAACTAGAAATAAAACGAATAAAAGACCCAAAACATAACCTTCCTCCTACCGTACTCAAAAAATAAGATTTAGTTAATAATATATAAATATATATATATATATATATATATATATATATATATATATATATATATAATTAATTAAATTATAATTAAAGATATGTTTTTTGTGGAAAAAATATCTGTATAAATCATTACTATTCATAAATACACATCTTGTATGTCATAACATTTCATTTACTTGAGCACTTGTAACAGAATTCCCTCGAGAAAACTTAAGAAGCTGAACCAAGTATAATTCTGAGGAGCTACTTCACGTATAATAAATTACCACCACTGGAACTGAACACGTAATGCAGGATTTAGCAAACTTCAAAATAGCTCTCAGAAATCTGAATTATGTCTCATAAGGGATTTTATATTCTTATTAGAATTCAGTTTTTCGTAAACTATTTATAAAAACAATCAACTATGAATATTTATGTCAATACATCGATAAAAATTGAGGTGTTTGTAGGCACATTTATGTTATACTTACAAGTTGTTTTCAATAAGTTATTAACTTATTATTTTTTAAAATCTTTATATTAAAGTTAACGTTTTTATTACTATTAAATACATTTATATTTATTTTCATTTTTATTGATAAAATGAAAAAGCATATTAAATTCGAAACCTAAATTATATGGATTGCTATAGTGTTGGTATAACGCTGTAATAAATGTTCTTTAAATGATAAAAGTAAATAAATAGTTTATTACAAAAATAACAATAATTTACTATCATTATTTTGTAGATTTTGAAAAACTACTATCATTACAAAGCCAATGTATCTTTCTGATTAAGGATATGCATATTAGAAAGGATTACAAGGTCATGTTTTTCTCAATAAACTCCTCAACCACACTTCGGATATTTTGTACAACCACCGGATAAGAAACAGACCGTATAAATTTATACATTAAATCTGTGATTAATTAGATTTTATGCCCAGTCTGAATCTGTATTTGTATTAAAAAACTTGATTAAACGTTTAGGGTTTTTTGCAGCAATCATATTGGTTTACTTGGCATTTCTCCCGCCTCCATCCCATTCGGTCGTCCTAAAGCATAAGACCGAATGTCTGTGCTACAAACGGCTACTGAGCCACGAGACAGTTAGCGACCACTGCCCTAACTAGCTCCTACAATTAACCTGAAAGCGTAAGCGGAATAAGCGCATAGACCATTCGCTTGCGTGTCCCACCGCCCAGTTGTATATCTAAAGGTAGGTAGGCGCACCCCTACACAGCAGCAATCAGATGTGAAACAGAGTTCTTGAGTTTGTCCACAGACTCACTAACAGATAGAAAAACGTTCCTGGCTTCCTTACAAAACACGACAAAGTAGCATCAGACATACGTCCATTGAATCGATGATGGTGATGAAAGGGCCTTAAGAATAAAGAAAAAAATTCTAATGGGCGAAAAAAGACGATCTACTCTCGAAACTGCTATAGGAGACAAATAACTTCACTGAAAGGAGAGTTTAGGAAGGTGAGCGTCAATATCATCACAATCACGAAATTTTTCCCGGTTAAGAGCAATACATTACTAATAAACGGTTTTGTGTCGACTAGCTTAAATATATCCTAAAAAAATTCCTTCTGGGAGTTAAGGAGCCGCCGAAAAAAGATATAAAATCCGTAAAGAAATAATCTTGCCCGTTCTCGTAAATCTATTTATATGTGTAAGTACCTAATTAAACTTAAACCGTTCAACGGACGCTGTTTGGAGTTATTTGGTAGCAGATAGCTAGTAAAAAAGGGCAATCAATTCAAACAAGAAGCGTGAAACGAGCTTACAACCTTATCCGAAGGAATGTTTCAAGGATACCTCCAGTATACATCCTTCCCATAATCAATTCCTCGGGAAACCGGATATCAACGAGTCTGCTTTGATCAGCTTAAATATATGCTGCAACTAAGTGATTTTCTTCCACAGAACACAGGATTAGGCTTCTTTGAGGAAAAATCTTCGCATATCCTCAAAATTAAGCTGCGGTTGGTGTTAAATTTCAAATGGTTCAGACTCCACTGATAAATTACAGATAATTCACTGAAGGAAACCGATTTAAAATGACTAATTACATTTTAGAAAGATTGGACAGATTTCCTTCTCAGGTGAACGTTATTATAATTTTGATTTTAATTCAAAGAAAGAAGATTGAGATCCTTCTGACTCTTGACTCATCAAATTTTTTTGCGGTTAATAAGTTAAATACCTTTGCGGAATATGCATTAAGGATAATATAAATAATATTTTATCAAAATGAAAGTAAAGACTGATGGACTGACAGTTCATCAATTGATTATCTTAGTTAAAACAAACAAACAATCTAAAACTGATAATTTATATCAATTTAATATCAATGTATAATAAAGAGATTATATTTAAAATCTATATAATCTAATAAAGAATTCTTCCAGAAAGATATATCTATGAGTAATACAAAATTGAGAAATAAAAGCTTAAAGTGAATTAAAATACTACTTTACGTTTATATAACTGAAATTCAGTATTATTTTATGACAAAATATAAACTTAATTCTCAAAAAAACGAACTCAAAGAGAAAAAACAATATATTTTTATTTTATAGTCACTGGAGGAAACGATTCAGATATTTCATGGTAAATGGTATATCTGAATGTTAGTCAACTTACATTTTTTCTCTTTATAACTATCAGAAAGGTATATCATTTTCTCGTTTATTTTATAGTATTTTCTCCTTATTTTCACGAAAATTGTTTTTCTTTCAGAAAAATACGATCACTTTCATTTTACGTAATTGAAATCCCAATAATTTTTATACGCTCTTATAAATTCATCCTATTATTTCAATTCAATATTGAGGGCGTAAAATATCCAATCGCTATTATATAACCTTTGTACGTTATTAAAAATACAGCGAAAAAGCTTTATCATAAACTTACATACACACGCGCACACAATCCATTGACAAAAAAATTCTATTTCATATCATTAACAAATCTTTCTATTTATGTAAGCAATTTTATCCTTTTGTAGATGTAAGAATCGATAATTGAATTAATGAATTAAAAGTATACCTGTAAAAGTAGTCCAAAAGCCGATAATTCAAAAGTTTGGTAAACCATAACTGGTTTTCCGAAAAAAAAAATATAAAACTGAATATTTTATTAAAAAGATAAATTTAGATAGGGTAACTTAATCACAATATATGTGGAACTCATGGTGTGAAATAAATACATCTAATAAAAGAATGCGAAAATTTGTCTGTTTGTATCAGCATCACGCGAAAACCAACCGACCGAAAACAAATTACTAAAAACTAAAACAAAAAACTGAAAAAAAATGAATAAAAGTGATACCTAAGAAAATTGGAAATCTTGAAAAAAGAATCTGTGTCTGTTATGTCAGAGTTGATTCACAATAACGTGCATCAGTGTATCGTGACAGTTGTACAAAGTGACAAATCTACTTATCATTTAACAAATATAGTTTCTTTTGCAGGATTTATTTATTTATTACAGGCTTTAGTTTAGTTTCTATTTACAGAGTCTTTTTTAATTCACATTTATTTATATATATATATATATATATATATATATATATATATATATAAAACTTTTATTTTTTTTACATTTTTTGTATTTTTAAGATAATATATTATTCTACGTATCTGAGTGATAGGACAAGATCACCTGTCCCATATTTGTTATGTTCTCAAACCTGATGTGTGCTGAATAGTTACAAATATCAACATCTGGGTCATTATGTTCAATTTTTATATTATCATGCACCAATGGTTCAGTTTTTAAAAATGTATACTTTTAAAAAAAGGTATTTTTGAGTTTCTATTCAGCTTAACTGACCCAAAAAATTATTATAATTAAATTGACTACCGGTTTTGAAATACGAGTATTAATGAAAACCTATAACTTTTTTACAGTTTTAATAACAAAACATTTATTCTGAAGTATGCTAGAAAATGGTTGGTTGCTCGTTTAATATTTTGTACGTGTTAGCTAGCTTTTTTTTTTTTTTATTAAGTACCAGCGGTTTGGAGATTTCAGTTTTTAATAACAAACGTTTTTCAGTTTTATTTCTAACCCAAAATGCTCTTCTAACACGCTCTAAATATTTCTGCCTAACTCCAGCCAGGAAAAATAATCGGTCAGGATGAAATAACACCAGCTGAGTCATGGTGCAAATACGATAATGCAGATAGTCTCGAGGGTGGTTGAAAATATTTTCATGGAAATCATTATATAATCATTAATAAATATTGTTCGGTTTGTCATTTCAAGCGATTATAGCTTTAAGTATAATAACAATAACAAAAATAATAATAAAAAATTAAGTATATTTTGAACATACAGTCGTAACATAGGTTTTTACTCTTGTTTAAACTACTTGACTCTAATTAGTTCTTAAGGAATTTCTTTATAAGTGCAACAAAAATTAGTAAATACATATTTATTTGATAAAATTTCAGTTTGTTTTTTGTCTAATTTAAGACAGTTAATTTTAGATTTAATTAAAATCTATTTCAGAAAATACTTTTAAACCACTAAAATTTTGTAATAATTTATTCACTTAGAATTTATAAAATATTTATGCATTATAAAATTATAATGCATAAATACGAATTGTTTTTACTTATTTATCCGGTTAAAAAATTTAGACAGTAGCTAGAGGGCATGATCTGTACATGTCATATGAAGGCTCTACTCATTGCTATGGAAATTTAAATCCACCACCTGACATTTCTGCATGCAACAATTCATATCACGCAGTCACAATATAAAACCATTAAAGTTAATAATATATATATATTATGAATTTATTTTAAATAAAATAATATTAATGAAATATAAATAATAAATAATGCTAACTACAAAAATTTGAAAGGAAAAGAATACTTATTAATTTTTCTTTAAATTTTGGCTTTTAGAAACTTTCTCCAAAATAACATCAACTACTAGAATAATCTAACTCTTAATTTCAATTTAAGAGGTAGATTTTTGATTTCAAAAAAATCGAAATTTACACAGCTGTAAAAATATATAGTTTTATTTTTAGGGAAATTGTATTTTGAAGTAAATTTTATTTTATTTAAAAAAAAGTTATTGTTTTATTTATTTTGGTTTATTAATTAAAATATGATAAGTTCGAAACAAATCTGATCTGGAGACCATATGACTTCCTTGTACGCCTATTAGATTAAATATACACATTTTTAAAAGTACATAAAATATTATTTCACTAACTTCTGATTTTTTTTCATATTTTTTTTTATTGTTACTATTGAACTATTATTTATTGTGAAGATTTTTTTACTATCAGTGGTTAATAATTATTAATAAATCAATATATTTAAATTTAAAAAAAAAGTTAAAAAAATAAAGGAAATGAAGCCTGATTCGAACTGATTTGCTTTCCCCTGTAAGATCCAATTATTTCATTAATTAAAATGTTATTTGGCTATAATTCTGGAACCAATGAAAATAAGTACCACTTATGATATATCGTTGAAAAGATCTCAATGAGGGCTTATTATTGCAGTTAAGAAAAACTCCAAAATCCAATTTCTTTTGGATTTTGGGCTTTTTTGGACACTTTTGGTTCAGTGGATTGCAATCAAATAGGAAGGTGCACAACTAGATGTTACAACTCTCCTAAATCCAAAATTTCAAGGTTCTACGGCAAATCATTTTTGATTTATGCGATACATAAGTACGTACAGACATCACGCTGAAACTAGTCAAAATGGATTCAGGAATGATCAAAATGGATATTTCCGTTGAGATCTGAAAAACGAAATCTTTCGTGATTACGATACTTCCTTTACTTCGTACAAGGAAGTAAAAAACGCCGCTCATATGAAAATAAGACTACACAAGACAAAGACTATGCATTCGTAAGAACGTAAAAGCGAGAATATTTCGATAAATATAATAAAACGAATTTAGAGAAACGATGTAGACTCAGCATCCTTATGTCGAAATGCGGGAATATTATTGAAGTTTTACCATAATCTTTTCAACTAAGTTTCTTGAATTTTTACGTGAAAACACTTTGACTGTGAGAATGTTCAGAATGACATTTCTCTAAAAAAAAAGTGATTAAGGCTACAAATAAATTACAATATAGACATTAAATACTACATAATTATAATGGCAATAAATGAAATATATATTCAAATTATTTACACCTAGATGATATCATTTTTATTTAAAAAAATTTTTCACTTAAGCTAGCTGTAAAAATTACCATAGGATCATCGGAAGAACTTTCTCTAAAAAAGTACAAAATAAAAGAGAAGATTGGAAAAACTTTACTTGTTGAAGAAGAAGGTTTGAAAATACAAATTTTACAAAAAGTATATTAGGGTTTTAAAGCTATTTAATATCTCTTTACTTTGACACTGATGAATAATAAATAAAATAAATCGTGATGAATTATTAAAACTCCTATAGCTTTTCCTACAATTGTTCAACCTGAGGACGTTTGTCACACGGCACCCATCAACTAAGAGGAGAGTTTGTACCGTACTTTAAACAGCACGTCTGAAGTAATAGAACCGACAGCTGCTTTAGCTCCCTGCCTAAAATCGGGTAGATCAGTAGGTAGCGGAGGCGCTTGCTTACACAAAATCCTTTATGAAACTCCAAAGGAAAAAATCACATGGAGTCAGATCGGGCAACCTTGTAGGCCACCGGAAACAAGCTCTGTCATAGGGTCCGTTCCGACTGATCCAGCGGCTAGAGAAATCGTCATTTAACCGATTCCATAAAAAATTATGCCAGTAAAGAGGCGCACCATTTTGTTGTCAAAAAAAATTCTCTGGTCCATTTTGCATTTGAGGATTAGAGCCATGTACGCAGCATATCCAAATAAGCAATTTTTGTTACGCTTGCTTGAACGAAAAAGAACTTGTCTTGCGCGTAAGCAGGTCGAATGGAAAACTTTTCTTTTGAATTCGATTAAATCGAAAAACGGAACATATCGATCCATCTCTTTTATATTTATTCGGGAATTAAGATTTATTAGCTTTAATTTTATAAGTTAATATTTTTAACCGACCTATATTACTGCGTTTTCAGTTCTGCCAATGAATTATCTATTTAATTTTTTGATATTATTCCTTTTTCTTTTTTATTCTATTCTAATTTTTTAAACTTACAATAAATTTATCTTAACATGCCTCAAAATATTCACTTCATAAACACTAACCTCTCCTTTCGACATAATTTTCAGTAAAAAGCTATCATAATAACATATCTATAAACTTATTTCTTATTGAGAAAATACAATTTTTATTTATTTTTTAAAGCGCTTTAAAGATACATATCGTATTTTACTGAACTAGATAATTTTTGAAAATTTTCTGTAACATGAGTCTTAATGTCTTTAATATTTTCGTTTTTGTTATCCAACTGGGCAGGATATTTCCATATAAATAGCTTTTCTTTATGACTAAATCACTATTTGAACCGATAGATTTCTTTTCTACGGAAAACCTTTCTTTGTGTTTTCTAAGTTAATATGTCTTCATGTTTTCCTTATTTTGTTCTTCTTCTACAAATTTACAGTCCTAGCTGCGGAATTACTTAACTCCCTACACTGTATTCTTCCGTACTCTATCTTTAAATTTATAGCATATTTGGTTTCTTATCTGTCTTCTTATATTGTTTTCGTTTTAGTCTCATTTAATTTCAAATTACCCTTGTAATTTGAAATTAAATGAATTTCCTTATATTCTTTTACTAAAGATTCCATCTTGTTTGAAATTTCTTATAAATTGTTCAACTTACTAACATGTTAGAAAATAATCTAAAATTACTGAGTTATAATGTTAGTATTTATCAAATTATGACTATAACTGAATTTTATTATTACTATTTTATTACAGTTCCTACGTATTAGTTAAAAAGCAACTGGTACTAAAATTTTGTCATTAACTTAGGTTTTTCTTTATTCGAGTTTTATTTTTTCTTGATTACTGTAGAGACTGGATATATTTCTTAGAATCTTAAACATCGTATTTCAATGCATGTTTTCTAAACATTTTTAAGTCGACATAAACATGATTTTGAACCTTTTAGATTGATGGTGAGATAGTAACAAGAACTACCATAAAAAATTAAAGTTATAATCCTTTCTCTAGGAGGTAGCAAAACATCAATCCTTTTAAAAACTTATAGTCCATGACTTATTTTTTCTACGCCCTCAACATGCTAAATTTCGAAACTAATTTTCCCAAATAATAATTTGATCGACTGTGTTTTTCGTGAAATACTAAACCTAAATTCATGTTAGTATCTGAGCAATCAGATAGGTAAGAAAAGTATTACAAAAAAATTATTACAAAAAAGTATTTAAGAAATAATAACTTTTTCATTTACAGTGCTTGAAGCTCACCAGATCTACTGAAGGAAAATTTAGCGATTAAAGAGCATCAGTTTAAAAATATTCACCTGAGATACTTCATATTGATAAATTTTGAGGTTTTATTATAAAAAAGAATAATAATAAAATAAATAAATAATTAGATTTAGTCAAAAGGGATTCCAACATTCATACGCAGACACCTTTACATTTTTCGTACATTATAAAAGACAGATCCTGGATTCGATATTTCTTTCGTTTTTATTGACATAATTGATTAAAAAAAATATCTCAAAATTATAAGCCAATCCTCTCACCTGTAAATAGTATTAGTTGTGATTAAACATTAACTAGTTAATTAAATCATTCTAACTAAAATCTCTGAAAATTTATATGGAGTTTTTTTCAAGAAAGGCATTTTAAAAATTGAAATCTTACACGTATTATTTACTAAAAGCATATTGCTTGAAGGAATGAATCACATAGTGTAAGCTAAAAAATTACTATTCTAAACTTTCATATTTTTTTTTTTAGCCTTCTGGCAATTTCTTTTTATTATTAATATATCGACGCGTTTCGAGGTTATAACGCTATCAGATGTTACAATTGTTTTTTATCCATAATGAGTTTGTCCTAAGTTATAAAAATATATAAATAAGCAAGACTTCAGGTTTTTATACACACATATAACTTGTGTTTTCGTATGATACCCGTCGACAATTTTTAGAGATCGATTCAGAAGTTATCAATAGACTTTAAACAACACGAAAATGCGCACGGTACTAAAACACGCATGATCGCAAGGCGTAGTTATGAAAAATTGGTGCAATTCTGATTTATTCGTATTATAATCCTGTTTATTTACTAACTTTAATACTTTTATAAGCTACGACAAACTCGATGTGAAAGAAAAACAACAATTTTAATTTTAAGATGTTAAAAATATAATAATCAAATGAAGTTGCGATCTAAAAAAATATAAAATTTATTATTTAAACTCAAAAATGCAATCTGAAAGCAAAAGCACCAAATTAAATAAAAATATCTTTAAAAGGTTTTAGCTATCTCCTTGCATTGTGAATACAATTTGTTCGTTATTTTTTTATTTGATTCTTTTCTATTCATAAAGAAAACGTAGTAACGATTTTCTTACTTCATTCTATACTCAAAATATGAAATTGACATTAATTAAAAAAAGAAAACAGGAGTATATATATACATATGTAAAAGTGAATGTCAAAAAATGAACGAAAAATATTTCCAATATTTTTAAAAATTGAAGGAATATACATATATATTAGGTATATATTTCAAATGAATTTTCTCAGTATATTTTTAGAACATCGATTTTTAAATAGTTTATATCACAATAAAATATCTGCCAACTGATTTTTTTATTTATTGCGAACACTGAGGATATCTCACATCCTCCTAAAACAATCGATAGAAGTACTATCAGTCTGTCATCATTTATACAGTCATAAAAGCCATCATACAATTGACGTAGTTATTTGAAATGTAAATGCGAAATTAATTTTCTAATAAACTCAAAAACATTCAGAAAAAAAAATATGATGGACTGATCTAATTAAAATCATATGAAATATTTTTCCAAATAAAAATATTTTTTATGTGGACCTTACCACTTTAAAATATAATTGGTCAAAAATATTTTACATGAATATTTTTAACGAATTTTATTCATGTTAAACAAATATTTTTATTATTGAAATAATAATTTCTTTAAATGAAAGCGTATTTCAAATTCAGAACTACTACAAAAGAAGAAAATTGATTGTTTTTAATAGATCAAATGACTCAAAAAACAAAAATTGATTTTTTCACCTAATTAGTTGCTAGCTAGCTTATAGGTTTTGTAATAAATGAAAAGTTACAAGGAAACTGGTTTCGAGCTTAGTATCTTCTACATGAATATAACTAAGCGACTGAGTTGCTGTGCTATCTTATATCTATTAAATTAGGAAAACATTTATGTTATAAATTACAGCAGATTTCTTTATCTCTCTGCCGAGTTTGATGTTTAATAAATCTCTTCAAAAATAATAAAAATATTTACCGTTAAGGTTAGTCTCCATTTTATTCCCCGATTACTTTTTTATTAATTTATGCGGTTTTGTTTCATTGTTTCATTTAAAATCTTTATTCAAAGCATAGAAGAGAAAAATATTCTTTTTTGACTATACTTTAACATAATTCAATTTTATGTCCAAGTGAGTGGTACGAGTGTAAAGAAATTCTAAAAGCACGTTCTAAATGACTAATAACTCTTTTATCTCATTCTCCTTACCCAATTTGATTGTTTATGGCCCAACAGTTTATCCAGTTATCAGCCATTTTTCAAGTATTAGCTAATTCGTTTTGATAAGTCGGCTGAGGAAACGTGTGTATAGTAATTAAAAATATCCTTTACTGCTCGACTAATGAGGTTATATTTCTAATTAAATATATTACAAAATATGTCATGCTTGTAACAGAATGTTTAGTTACTTTTCTAAGAAACTGATTAATCTTATTAGAATTAGTCGGCATTTCATAACAATTAAAAAACTATTTATAACATAACGGTTACAGTACTTTCCGCTTTGTAATAGTTAAAACTTTGTTGTTATTTTAAAATATTTTTCAAACACTATTTTGTCCCGTATCATAAAGATTATTACCTTTAATTACGGTACATGTTTTATTAATTACCAACTTAAAACTAATTAACCAGTATTTTCTAGCCTTAAAAATATTTCACATCAGATACTTATAATCTTAAAATGTTTTAACTTCAAGATACGATACTAATAAGTATATTTACCAGTTAATCATTTTCTTTTAAGATTTATTAACGCGCTTCAAACGAACAGTAATTGTTTAAAAGAAAATTTTAACTAAAAAATTTAAAAGCGTGGGTACTTGATTTGAGTTATTTAAAGATAAATTTTCGTAATGAAATGGAATCGCGTTAATAAAAAGTGATTAAGGAATATTTTTAGACCACCCTCAATTTATTATTATTATGAAGAGAATTATTAAATTTGAAACTCATCGACAAAGATTTATTATAAATAGTGCAGAAGATAAACGATGCAAGAAAATAGAAAAAAATGACAAATTGTAAACTAACTTGAACGAGATTTTTTAAAAAATTACATTTATCGATAAATGTGTAGTTAAATACTGTTAAATTGAATTAAAGTTTCATTTATTCGTTGTAATTTAATTAAGTAAGTGACGGCTGTAAAACAAGTAAATCTAAAATGAGCAATTAGTATTTAAATTGTTAGCTTATTGCTTTATATCATTGAATACTGAAGATGATAATGATATTTGTATCTATAAAAGAAGGAAAACGATATGAGCCGCGGTAAAGGAAAATGCAACAGTTTTCCAACATAACTATTTATATTGACAGTCAAGTTGCCAAATTTATAAAGAAAAACTGGCTAAAGTAAAAGTTTGTGAAAAGTTGTTACATTTTCAAGTTAACAACATTTTAACGGTATAATTTTATTTTATATATATATATATATTTTTTTTTTTTACTTGTGTTTATTTTCTGTAATAACTGTTTGAAAAAATAATTAGGTTTGTTTTTAATATTCATTTGGGAGTTTTATTTACAATATTCTAAGCCTCTTTCAGCATTGCAGTCATATTAAAACTTTGTTTTAAGAATCAGAAAAGTTATATAAAGAAAAAACTTACCTATTTGGGGTAACTATTTGAGGTCACATATATTCTATGGCATTTCATTATTCTTATTTAGGCTAAATTACTTTTTCCATTTGATAAAAATATTTAAAGAATTAAAAAATACCAATGTGGAAACGTGAGTATATAAAACGAGTATTAACGTATATTATCATAAAATAGTACAATAATAGATATTCAATTAAATAGTGAATGTTATGGACCGATACTAGGAGTTAAATTCAATCTGAAAATGAACAAGAATAAATCGATGGAAATATAGGAAGAGGTAAATTTTAAGAATGAGCACACAAGAAGATAAAGAATTGTACTATGTAGGTTAAATTATAACAAAGAAATGAAGTAAGGAAGATATAGTAAGTGTACCACTGTAAGCGAGATAACTTCCATGATAAAGAAATCTGCCATGTTCGTCTTTCTTTTTACTCAATCTGTCTTCCAAAAGGTTTCAGCTGAACATCCTCCTTGATTCTAAGGATCATCTTTATTTCCTTATAGCTTTTTCCTGTTGCTATTACATGTAAGCATCTCGATATCCTTCTTCCTTCTCTTTCTCACCTTCCTTTCTATTTTTCTTTTATAATCTTCGCTGAAGTCAATCTCTACATAAAAATGTTTTTTTATTTCTTATTGTCTTCATAAAACTCTTTCTCACTCTTCTAAATACTTCCTAATTTCTTATCTTGTCAGACCATTTTACTGTCTGCTAATGTCAAAAATAAATTTAAAAATTAAATTTTTAATAAAAAAATATTTTAAAAATATAGCGTTTTTTGTAGCAATAGAAATTTCAGAAAAGAAAAATATTTGGATTTTAGAATTCAAAAAAATCCTGTATCTACCTATGACAAAATGAAACCAAGGCGTATATAATTTATTATTCAATCTATACTTAAACATACACATTTTTTAAAGAAAATATTCCACATGTTACATTACGACATAAATAACCAATGTAGATTTCAACGCTAACTCCTACAAGACGTACTGATACCGTTTTCATAGATATTACGGTTTATTCGCATTCAAAAATTGCTTTACGTTTTTTATAATTTTTAACTATATTTTGAAACTAATTTAAAATTTTTTTTCTGTTTTTAATATCAATCTGTTTCTACTTAGATATTCATGGTTAAAATGTAAATCAATTTGGTAATTTACAATGACGGATTCTAAGTTTTACACGAATAGATAATTAATTTCTTGACTACACTCAAAATAATGTTACCGATTTCATCTTCAAAACTTTACGATATCTTTGCCCATTTTCTGTTGTTCAAGTCCACTTGAGCGTAATATCTATAACCATAACGTTTTTTGAATTCTCCCTCATAATAAAACTTTCCAAAACCTGATAAAACTACTTAAATTACAGGATCAGACGATTTCAAAATTTACGTTCCTAGGTTACCTATAGCCAGTAATACATCAACTATCTCTCTTATTTAAACTTTTCAACTATCTTTTTTTACAAAAGATACTGATATCGTCTTAATGCATTTTCTTTTTCTGAAGTCATACTGTTCGTCTATTAGTGACGGGTGTTCCAAAATGAACTGATGTTTTAAATTTTCCACCATTTTTTACGTGGTAAAACCAGAGTAGAGATTTTTATATTATGTGATCAGTAAATATTGAGATTAAATTATGGAAAAGTACATACTTGAACACCGCGTAGAAATTGTAAAAATAACAATACAACGAGTGAACAACAAATTAAAAAAAAAATCATCTTTACCGATGAGATACATATTCTTCTTACCAGATTTGTCAATAAACAAAATTGTCGAATTTGAGGATCAGAAATTCTAAAAAGGATTAAAGAACTTCTATGGGTCCTCGACGGGTCACGGTTTGGTGCGGATTTTGGGCTGGAGGATTGATTGGACGTCTTTCGAAAATGAAAATGGAGATGCCGTTACCGTCAATGGAGATATCGTGAGATGATTTCAAACTTTTTATGACTTAAAATGAAAGATATGAATGTGGAAGACATATAGTTTTAATAAGACGGTGCAACATGCCGTACTGCCAATGAAACCATGGAGTTGTTGTAAGAAAAATTTAATGGTCGTGTTACCTCGCAACGATGTGATGTGAATTGGCCACTAAGATCATGTGACTTGACATCGTTGGACCTTTTTTTGGGGAGTTATCTTAAGGATAAAGTGTGAATCAATAAATCACAAACAATTCAGGACCTCAAAAAACAAATTCGACAAATTTTCCAGTATTTGTCGACACAAACGCCGACATTTCCAAGCAATTATGTCAAAATGTTTTGAAAATTTTGTCGAAAGAGTGAACGAGTGCAACCAAGGTCGGGTCGCTCGTTTGTCAAATGTTTTTTACCACACATTAACCTCCATGTCACTACTTTCTAATAAAAAAAAAAACATTATCAATTATCAAATAAAAATGTATTTCTAAACAATTAAATGTCAACTCATTTTAGGAAACCTTTACATACTTATTTAAATAACTAGCCAATGTTCTAAAAGTAAAATAAATTTATATAAATTTTATGTATACGATTGGAGAAATAATTTAATGCTTTTGCTGCTCACGCTGGCTAGATCTTACATAACAAATATCTTACAGAGAACAAAGTATAGTGTTACTTATATGCCTCCTGCGGAGGTACATACAAGGACTTGTAATCTCCCGTGGAGACATATAAGTAGCATGTAAATATTTAATTTTGAACAAATTCGTGTAAAATAATCAACACTAAACACTCTAAAAGGGTAAATAAGTAGCGTTTTCAATTAAAATAATAATATAGAAAAATTATGTTGAAAACAGTATTTGCGCTAAAATCAATATACTCACCAGCATTAGGTGCTAAGGATTATAATTTCTGTAATTTATTTTAGACTTAATAATTCTAAGTCGTCAAGAAATACGAGTATAAACAAAT